>NC_047084.1:238095857-238397898 GCF_902459505.1 Geotrypetes seraphini | reverse complement strand
TCCCACGTAGGTGACGGGGGGGTTGCCCGGGCTTCCCCACAGACAGCTGTCGGCTCGCAAGGCACTCGCAAAGGGGATTGCTGGCCGTCGGCACCCGATGCTGACAAGGCTTCCCCTTCGCAGTGGTGTGCCTCGCGGCTGGATAACAATGAGCACTTTTCCCCTTCCAAAACTGCTCATTGCTCCAAAAGTGACAAAGCTAGAAGAAAAGTGCTGGTTAGCAGAAAAATACATTAAAATACAGTAAATTTAAAGGGAAAGAGCCCTTTAGACCGGCACACCCTCAGGATTTTTATTTTCAAAACAAACTCCACTGGCTCTCTAAGCTGGAGGCCTGACTGGTATCGGTGGCCAGGCTGCCAGATGAGGCACCTCTAGAAAAACTTGGAGAGGTGGAGGAAGGGGGGAGGGACCCAGCAACCTGTGAACTACTATCTGCCTCTGCCCACTCACCTTCCCCACAGCCCAGCCACCCCTAGGCTCAAATTACTCTTATACTACTCCTAAATTACCCTTCACATTTCTCCAGCTGATCTTAACAAGGACAATCTGCACAAACCTGAAACATCTAACCCTCTGAAACACCTAATCCCCAAATCCTCTCATCAAATCTGGAAAAATCACCCTTTTCCCCACACCTGAAGAGGTACTGAGAGGATCTGCTCTGCTAAGGGAAAAAAAACACATCCATTGGAACATTTTGTCTGGTGGTATTCAAACTTGGGAAAGGTAAACTTGGGATTTAGTGGGTTATCATTTTGTAGTTCTCTTTTATAGCGCAACAAAATCAGTCAGGCAGTAGTGTAGTCTTTAGAGAGTGTTATGAACAGTATTTTAGCCTAGATTAATGATTTAGGTTGCATTTCAGGGCATATCATCAGATTAGAGCTCAAATAGCTCTTGAGGAAAGACTCTGGTGTTAATTTAATTCCCTCCCACCCAACCCAAGGCAGAGCTTTTTGATTTATAGGCTTTCCAGCCAAACAGGAACAGGGAATTACTTCAGTAGGATTTTTATGCCCTTTCTTTTTTTTCTTCCAGGTGTAAGTACTTCTATACCACAGTACGGCTGGGAAACATCGTATCACCAAAGCGCTGCTCAGGTTACAACTTTTGTCTCTGTGCAGACAGAAAATATTACCCAGGCAGAGGGTATGTACAAGCTGTCTTCAGCTTGAATCCCTCATGAAGGAAGTAAAAGAATTGAGAGAGGAGGTGGCAAGACTAAAAAGCATTCGTGAGAATGAGAGGTACATCGATGAAATGGTTCATGAGGCGTCAAAGATTTCCAGCAGTGGGGAAGAAGAGGCTGTGCTGACGGAAGGCTGCTGGACTCAAGATTACGGAACACTGCAAGATTGGTACTATGACTTTCCCCACCCTTGAACTGAAGAACCGGTATGCTGTTCTGCAGTGGAGGAGATGAGAGCATTCCAAGGAAAGGAAGAACCAAAGCTTGAGGCCTAAGGTAATGGTAGTTGGCGATTCCTTTCTGAGGGGTACAGAAGCGTCCAATTGCAGACCAGACAGTATTTCACGAAAGGTATGCTATCTGCCTGGTGTCAAAATCCAAGATATTACAAACAGCTGGTCGAAACTCATCAAGCCTGATGACTACTATCTGATGCTGCTCATCCACATTGGCACTAATGATACTATCAGGTACCCCTGCAAATGTGTCAAAAGTGACTTTGTGGCTCTGGGAGAGAAGGTGAAGCAGTCAGGTGCGCAGGTGGTATTCTCATCCATACTCCCTGTCAAGGATATAGGCCAGGGCAGAGAAGCTCGCATCCTGGAGATGAATGTGTGGCTACGTGGATGTTGTCGTTGAGTGTTTTGGCTTCCTGGACCATGGGATGATTTTCCAAGGGCTGCTGAGCAGGGATGGTGTACATCTATCAAAGAAGGGAAGAAGTGACTTTGATGGCTGAAGAGGGCTTTAAACTAGAAGTGATGGGGCAGGGTGATCAAAGCTCCCAGGTGAGTATAAGCCCTCTGGGAAGTAAATCACTAATACCTCTACACGGATGGGTAAAGGGGCAATGTCTGGAAAGCAGTATATACTAATGCTCAAAGTATGGGAAACAAGATTCTGGATCTAGAAGCGGTGATGGAAGAAGAGGAGTTGGATATAGTGGCAATCACAGAGACGTGGTTCACAGAGAGCCATGACTGAGATGAAGTTACACCAGGCTATAATCTGTTCAGGAAAGACAGGGTAGGAAGAAAAGGATGGGGGAGTAGTATTATATGTTAAAGATCATATTAAAGCTACACAATTGCAGGATCTTCAGGGCAATGAAGAGGCACTGTGGATCAATTTGGAAAGAGGGAATGGTAAATATATTTACTTAGGTATGATACACAGGTCTCCTTCAATGATGGAAGAAGTAGATAGAGATTTAATAGTAGGCATTCAGAATATCTCTAAAAAAGGGGAAGTCTTACTAATAGGTGATTTTAACATGTCGGATGTTGATTGGGGTATCCGTATTGTGGGGTTTTCTAAAAGTAGGGAGATCCTGGATTCTCTACAAGGAGAACTGTTTCAGCAGTTGGTAATTGAACCCAAGCGGGATAGGGTCATACTGGACTTAGTGCTTACAAATGGGGAAAGTGTTTCTGATGTTACAGTGGGTGATCATCTGGCATCCAGTGATCACTGCATGGTACGGTTTAATATTAAGATGGGTATAGAGAGGGCTCATTCAAAAGCAAAGGTTTTTAGACTTTAAAAAAAACTAACTTTGTTCAGATGGGGGTTTACGTCAAGGAATTGTTCTCTGGGTGGGAATGTCTGGAAGTGCGGTGGGCAAAACTGAAAGCAGCGATTGTAAGGGTGATGTAAAATAAGTAAGAGGAAAAGAAGGCCGCTTTGGTTCTCAAAAGTAGTAGCTGAGAAGGTAAGGAATAAGAGGTTAGCTTTTATAAACTATAAAAGATTGCAGAAAGAAGAAGACGGGCAAAAATACCTGGAAAAGTTAAGATAGGCTGGTCGTATATTCAGGAAAGCAAAGATGAAAATGGAAGAAAAAATAGTTGACACGGTAAAACGGGGAGACAAGACTTTTTTTTTTTAATATATTAGTGATAGGAAGAAGTGCAAAAGTGGCATTGTGAGATTCAAAGATTAAGAGGAGGAATATGTAGAAGCTGATAAAGAAAAGACAAAATTGCTTAACAAATATTTCTGTTCTGTGTTCATGGCTGAAGCACCAGGAGCAAGACCGCAGAAGACAAACGTGAATAGGGATGAAGAAGTAATAGACCCTGATCAATTTTCAGAGGGTTGTGTTCGTGAGGAGCTAGCTAAAGTAAAAATAGACAAAGCGATGGGGCCGGATTGTGTACTTCTGAGGTTGCTGAAGGAACTTAGAGAAGTTCTGGCAGCTCTGCTGACTGACTTTTTGAATGAGTCTCTAGAGTTGGGAGTGGTACCGGAGAATTGGAGAAGGGCGGATGTGGTCCCTCTCCACAAAAGTGGAAGTAAGGAAGAAGTAGGGAATTACAGGCCGGTAAGTCCGACTTCTGTGGTAAGCAAATTAATGGAAACATTTTTAAAACAGAGAATGGTCAAGTTTCTGGAATCCTGTGGATTACAGGACCAGAGGTAATATGGATTCATTAGATGTAGGTGTTGTCAGACAAATCTGATCAATTTCTTTGACTGGGTGACCAGAGAATTGGATAGAGGATGTGTGCTAGATGTGGTGTATTTAGATTTTCAGCCTTTGACACTGTTCCACACAGACGTCTAATAAATAAACTGAGTGCCCTTGGGATGGGTCCCAAAGTGATGGGATGGGTCAGGAACTGGTTGACTCTAAAGCGATAGTGGGTAGTGATCAATGAATATCACTCTGATTTAAGAGAGGGTGCGGGGAAGAGGACGGGGTAGGAGCGCCACCACCTCGGGCGCTGCTTACCCTTACTACGCCACTGCCATGTTTCAACAACAAGGACAGGTACGCTCTGAGGAAAAGGAGGTTACCACTGGTGTACCTCAAGGTTCTGTTCTTGGGCCTGTTCTTTATAACATTTTTATAAACGATATTGCTGGAGGGTTGTCAGGTAAGATTTGCCTCTTTGCAGATGATACCAAAATCTGCAAGAGTAGACACGCTGGATGGTGTGAACAACATGAAGAAAGGCCTGGCGAACCTTGAAGAATGGTCTGAAATTTGGCAGCTAAAATTTAATGCTAAGAAATGCAAGATCATTCATTTGGGCTGCAAAAACCTGAGGGAACGGTACAATTTAAGGGGTGAAGAACGTATGTGTACGACAGAAGAGCGGGACTTGGGTGCGATTGTATATGATGATCTTAAGGTGGCCTAACAAGTTGGAAAGGTGACGGCAAAAGCTAGAAGAATGCTAGGGTGCATAGGGAAAGGTATGGCCTGTAGGGAAAAGGAGGTATTAATGCCCCTGTATAAGACTCTGGTGAGACCTCACTTAGAATATTGTGTACAATTTTGGAGGCCGCACCTTCAAAAAGATATAAAAAGAATAGAGTCAGTCCAGAAGAAGGCTAGTAAAGCGGTGAATGGTCTTCATCATAAGGCATATGGGGACAGACTTAAAGATCTCAATCTGTATATTTGGAGGAAAGGCAGGAGGGGAGATATGAAAGAGATGTTTAAATACCTACGTAATTTAATGTGCATGAGTCGAGTCTCTTTAATTTGAAAGGAAACAATGTAATGCGAGGGCATAGGATGAAGTTAAGAGGTGATGGGCTCCGGCATAATCTAAAGAAATACTTTTTTACGGAAAGGGTGGTAGATGCATGCAACAATCTCCCGGAAGAGGTGGTGGAGACAGAGACTGTGTCTGAATTCAAGAGGGCCTGGGATAGGCACATGGGATCTCTTGGAGAGAGAAATAGATAATAGTTAAAGTGGATGGGCAGACTAGATGGGCCATTTGGCCTTTATCTGCCGTCATGTTTCTATGTTTGACACCCCTAAGGTTGGACGGATCCCAAACAGGACCCATTCAAGCCCCGTCCGGCACCAGAAAGGGGACCAGGAGTCCTAAACAAAATCCAACAGCTCTAACAAGTGGAACCTTAATTTTTTTCTAGCTTACCACCTGCTTGGAGACTGAGAAAGACTGGTTTACTAGGGGGAGCCTCAGCTAATATATTACAACCAAAGTGTTGGTCTCAGTCTCCACCTGCTGGTCATAGTGAGATATAACCCATCAGTAAATAACTGTACCGGTCTAGAGGGCGATACAGAAACACAAGATGTCAACTGGGACAGCCATTTAACAAAGGCTTCTCAACAAGTCTGGCACATTTAGGTTCCCAAGTCAGTGCATATGTAGTTAAATATCCTCTGAGACACGACCTATGTGAGAATATATTTTAAAAAATCATGATAACCAGCTTTTTTATGCTTACCCAACTCTGCACAAACAAGAGAAAAATAGCATTGAGATGTTTTCCATTTTGCATTTAGTTATAAAAGACAAGAACAATATAGATTATTTCTAAAATAGGGTAAAGGATTCTAGATACTCGTCTACACTGCAGATGTTATACAAGCTTGATGCAAAATCCAGAATAAAAAGTACACTGATGTTACTGAATGCAAGGATTATATGCACACAAAAATTACAAATGAAGAGCAATACATTTCTCAAATTATTTTTAATAAACTTCATTTCATAGTAATACTTGTAATTTCCTACTAGCACTATAAGCTGATCAGTACTTGTGCTTGAAAACAATTACCGTATTTTCACATAGATAACGCGCACCCGTGTAAAACGCGCACACGGGTATAGCGCGCAGAAAACACAAATTTATGTACAGAAATTTTTGTATACCGCGCACACCCGTATACCGCGCATGCTGCCCGACTCTCCCGTCGCCCGCCCCGACTCTCCTCTGGCCACCCCGACTCTTCTTTCGCCTGCCCTGACTCTCCTCTCCCCCTTGAAGTCCTGTACCCACCCTGAAAGCCTGATGCCCCCCCAAGACGTCCGATTCACCCCCCCCCCCCGCAGGACCGCTCGCACCCCCACCCCGAAGGACCGCTCGCACGCACCCGCACCCCCACCCTGAAGGACCGTTCGCACGCACCCCCACAGCCTCCCGACCCCCCCCCCATCATGTAGAAGCTCCTACCGGTGTCCTGCTGCTTCCTCTTGGCGGTCCCGCCCTTTCTCTGAAGTCAAGCCCTCTTGCCCTGCCGACTCCCCGACACGATCGGGGCAAGAGGGAGCTCAAGCCCTCTTGCCCCAGCCAACCGCGGAACCCCCGACACGATCGGGGCAAGAGGGAGCTCAAGCTCTCTTGCCCCGCCGAATCCCCAACTCCCCAACAATATCGGGCCAGGAGGGAGCCCAAGTCCTCCTGGCCCTGGCGACCCTGCCCCCCGCTAGTTGTTCGGGCCAGGAAGGAGCCCAAACCCTCCTGGCCACGGCGACCCCCTATCCCCACCCCGCACTACATTACGGGCAGGAAGGATCGCAGGCCCTCCTGCCCTCGACGCAAACCCCCTTCCCCCCAACGACCGCCCCCCCCAAGAATCTCCGACCGCCCCCCAGCCGACCCGCGACCCCCCTGGCCAACCCCCACCCCCCTCCCCCAACCCGACCATGTGCCCAAGGCCCCGCCCCCAGGATGGACCTAAGGCTCCCGGGCCTATTCTGATTGGCCCATGCACCTTAGGCCCCACCAGTAGGCGGAGCTTTGGGACGGATGGGCCAATCCGGCCTCATTCCGTCGTTGGCTGCCTGCCAGACAGGCGGGTTTGGCTCCCATCTGTCCGGCCAACTACACAAAGGTACGGGGAAGGGGGTGGGGGGGTTGGGGAGGTCGCGGGTCGGCTGGGGGGGCGGTCGGAGGTTCTTGGGAGGGCGGTCATTGGAGGGAGGGGGGTTTGCATCGAGGGCAGGAGGGCCTGGGATCCCTCCTGCCCTAATGTAGTGCAGGGTGGGGGTAGGGGGTCGCCGTGGCCAGGAGGGTTTGGGCTCCCTCCTGGCCCGAACAACTAGCGGGGGGGGGGGGGGGTCGCCAGGGCCAGGAGAACTTGGGCTCCCTCCTGGCCCGATATTGTCGGGGAGTTGGGGAGTCGGCGGGGCAAGAGGGCTTGGGCTCCCTCTTGCCCCGATTGTGTCGGGGAGTCGGCGGGGCAAGAGGGCTTGACGTCAGAGAAAGGGCGGGACCACCGGAAGAAGCAGCGGAAGGCGCAGGGCTCACAGAAGGGCCGGGACCGCCAAGAGGAAGCAGCAGGACACCGGTAGGAGCTTCTACATGATGGGGGGGGTCAGGAGGCTGTGGGGGTGCAAGCGGTCCTTCAGGCTGGGGGTGCGGATGGGAGTGCGTGCGAGCGGTCCTTCAGGGTGGGGGTGCAAGTGGTCCTGCGGGGGGGTGAATTGGACGTCGGGGGAGAACTATGTAGAAAAAATTTTGTACAACGTGCTCACGCGTATAATGCGCAAGGGTATGCGCGGTTTGTAAAAACCACGTATAACGCGTGCGTTATATGCAAG
Organism: Geotrypetes seraphini; assembly: GCF_902459505.1. Lineage (NCBI taxonomy): Eukaryota > Metazoa > Chordata > Amphibia > Gymnophiona > Dermophiidae > Geotrypetes > Geotrypetes seraphini. The sequence goes on along the minus strand of NC_047084.1, from coordinate 238,390,392 downwards.
AAAATACGGTACTACAAGTTCCTTTCTCAGACTCTAGCTTTTGAACACAAGTTTCATTAAAAAAAAACCTGCATCTTCACTGTACCCAAGAGTCTGGTAATTCTTTAGAATCACCCAAACAGTATCTAAGCCAGAACACAATTATTTAAATAATGAAAGATTTTACCTCTAATAACCTCTGAACACTTGGACCATCCTCAGCTAATGAAAAGTGAAACTAAAAGCAACAGTGCTCTTAAAATGGCTGACTTTGCACGACAACTGGAATGACAGTTGATGTCATATCTCCATAAAAAGGCTAATTCATAAGGAGCTTATCACTTCATATTCATGGACCTAAATTCCTGCTAAATTTTACTTTTGTATCAAATGTATTTATTTGGAGCACTTTGTGTGTACACCATATAAACTATTAAGTGAGATTTTAACTGCGCTACTTGAAATTGCATTACACACAAAAGAGAAAAAAAAAAAAAGAACGCAACAACTACATTACACTCACTTGTGGTTGTCATGATCTCTTGTGGTAGTCTCATAAGATTGCCACTAGTGCTGCCCAATTCACTTCATTGAATTGATTTGTTTCCCCCAAAATCAGACTCGCCAATTCAGTTAAAAGCTCTTCTCTCCCCCCCCCCATGAGGTCTGACATACTGCCAAGGGCCTCTAAAGCAGCAGCAGCGGTTGACAGCTAGCAGACATAGGCTCTGAACAGGCTTATTGGCGGCCTGCCCAACAGGGCTCCCTTCTGTTGTGTCATTAGTGACGGGGCAGGCCGCCAACAAGCCTGTTCAGAGCCTACATCTGCTAACCATTCGCTGCCACTGCAGTTTTGTCACTGGAGGTATGTCAGGCCTCACCTCTTGGGGGGATGGTAAGATGCCCCACAGGGAGCTAGTAGGGAGAATCAATTTGAATCGATTCAATAGGCTGAATCTAAATATTTTTCCCTGAATCGGGCAGCACTAATTGCCACTAGAGGTCATGGCAACCATTTTGAGAGCAGAGCCAGCATAGGCAGGAGCAACTGCAGATCACTCCTCTTCTGACTACACCCCTAGAATACCAGGGATCGTAAAACAAGTCTGAGAGAGTGTCCCTACAAGTGGGCAGGGGGAAGACAACTTCTGTTCAGAGGAGACGGGGAGAGAGATAAAACGGGGTAGAGCATGAATTTTTGGTTTTCATGGAAAACACAGCCATAGCCTTTTTATTGAAACTAAAACCATAGAAACATAGAACATGACAGCAGAAAAGGGCCACAGCCCATCTAGTCTGCTCACACTAATGGCCCACCCCCTAACTACCTCCATGAAGAAATCCCACATGCCAATCCCATCTTTTCTTAAAATCTGGCACGCTGCTGGCCTCAATTACCTGTTGTGGAAGATTATTCCAGCGATCAACCACCCTTTCGGTGAAGAAATATTTTCTGGTGTCGCCATGAAATTTCCCACCCCTGATTTTCAACGGATGCCCTCTTGTTGCCATGGGTCCTTTAAGGAAAAAGAGATCCTCTTCCACCTCGATACGGCCTGTGACATATTTGAACGTCTCGATCATGTCTCCCCTCTCTCTGCGTTCCTCGAGTACAGCTGCAACTTACCCAGTCGTTCCTCATTCAGGAGATCCTTGAGACCATCCTGGTGGCCATTCGCTGAACCGACTCAACTCTCCACACATCTTTTTGATAATGCAGCCTCCAGAATTGTACACAGTATTCCAGATGGGGTCTCACCATGGATCTGTACAACGGCATTATGACCTCGGGCTTACGGCTGACGAAACTTCTACAGATACAGCCCATGATTTGTCTAGCCCTGGATGAAGCTTTCTCCACTTGATTGGCAGTCTTCATGTCTTCGCTAATGATCACCCCCAAGTCACGTTCTGCTACAGTTCTTGCTAGGATCTCACCATTTAGGGTGTAAGTCCTGCATGGATTTTTGCCGCCAAGGTGCATGACCTTGCATTTTTTGGCATTGAAACTTAGTTGCCAAGTCTTTGACCAATGCTCCAGCAGGAGTACGTCCTGCGTCATACTGTTAGTCATTGAGCTTTTGTCGGGCACTGTGCTTTCATCTGTTGTGCGCTTGCCTACTATGTTGCATAGTTTGGCGTCAAAACCAAACATGATATTGGGCCAGTTTTGGCACCAAAACTGAAACTTGGTCAGCCTCTACTTAAAACAAGGCTAGGAGAAAAGAGGCTCGAAATGTCGTGGCCTGTAAAACAATTGGCTTGAAAACTGAATAAAGACCAATTGTGAAAGTGCAGCCTGAAATAGAATAAAACTGGACCAGGATGAGAGGAAAGGGGAGTTGGCTTCCAAAAATTCTTTAGGACTGTCTGACCAAACTGGCTGTCAGGTCGGAATTTTGTTCATGAAGTAATGGGATATGAGTGTGTGGACAGATGACCATTCTGCAGCTTTGCAAATCTTCCTTGTGCAGGCTGACCTCAAGTGGGCTACCAATGTTGCCATTATTAATACTACTTATTTCTACATCCACTGCAACCTGGATGTCTGTTTGAATGAAAATAATTTTGTAGCCAATCTTTTAAAGGCTTTACAGCATTCCAAACAGTCCTCATCTCTAGGAGGTTGACGTGGAGATCTGTCTCCTGAGCCAACCATAGTCTCTGGGTGTAGAGTCCATCCACATGATCTCTTCATCTGTCATCAGCATCTTCTAAGGAGGCCAAATTTGGAATGGATGTACCTTAGTCAGATTGGACCGAACTGCCGAACTGTCCATCAGAGAAGAGAAACTCAATTCTGGAAGGATCTGGATGATGTCTACTAGATTCCCAGTTGTCTGAGACCACTAAGAAGCGAGGATTCACTGGGCTTCTCTCAAACAGCGACATGCTATAAGTGTGACATGCACTGTGAAGGCCATGCGGCCCACCAATTTCAACACTGAGCTGTGACCTGCTTGCTCCTTCAGGCTTGCGAAGCCAGAGCTATTATGGTCTCTGCCCAAAATTGCAGTGTTTCCAACAAGGCTCCATTGTACTCCAACTGATGCCCTTGATACCTCAGCAGAGTGCAATTGCAGAATCTGTACCAGCTCCTCCATGAGTATAGTTCGGCAAAGCTCATCAAAAGGTAGGCATCAGCAAAGGCTGGGAAGACAGGACAGTGAAAGCATGAGAAGCGAGTCAATGCCAAAATGGAAGTGGGGACCTGACTGCCTGGAGACTGTCGAACTGCCATCTTAATCAAAGAGGGGGAGAGGTATCCTCTCAATTCTGACACTTCTCAGGTACCAGCGATGCCAATGCTCCTGGCACCTTGCATTAAAGAGGACCAATGCTTGTGCTGTGCATCAGGGGACTACTGAAGTCTCAAGAGTAATCCTGAGAAACAGGGGACCACTGGATAAAGACATGTGGGCCTGAGTCAAGGTACTACTTCTAACTAGAGAATGACACGGTGGTTGTTACCCACAGCTAGCCGCAGGTAACCCACTGAAACAGGGAGAGAAAAAATAGTGGTCGCTGTGGGGACGGGGACAAGGCCACTAACCGCCCCATGGAGGGGTGGTCTTGTCTCCGCAGTGAAGCAATCATGGATCGCGCAGTCTAGCATCCCCACCCGATCATCACATCCCGCATCCTGCCATCTCCCTCCCTCTCAGGTGCCGACTTTAATTCTTCTTCTCCCAGCCGTATGCTTGCAATAAGCCGTGCGTGCGGCTGTTCGAGTTGTTGAATCTTCTCCTCTGATGCAACTTCCTGTTTCCAGTTGCATCAGAGGAGAAGATTCAATAATTCAAGCAGCCGCGCGTGCGCGGCTTATTGAAAGCGTGCAGCTGGGAGAAAAAGAATTAAAGTCAGCACCTAAGGTGAGGTGGATGGAGGAGATGGTGGAACGCTGCAATCGGGCGAGAGGGGGCTGCTGGATCGCGCAATCCGTGATCGTGTGTGTTCCCGGCTCACACTAGGAAGGAGGGAGTGAAAGGGAGAGATTCTGGGCCAAGAGGATAAAGAGGGAGAGAAACAAACCCACAAAAGGAAAGAAAGGGGAGGATAAGCAGGTGAGCCAGATGCTGGAAGCGGGGGGGGAGAAAGAGGGAAAGAAGCTAGATGGGATTGCAGAGAAGAGACATATTGGTGTGGAAGAGGAAGAGAGGGGAAATCTGGACACAGGAAAGTAACAGACACAGAGGGGAAATTATGTGCATGGGACATAGGGACAGAGACATAAAGGGACATACATGGGGGGGGAATTATGTGCATGGGGGCATAGGACAGAGACATAAAGGGGACAAACATGGGGGGAATTATGTGAATGGGGCATAAGGACAGAGAAATAAAGGGGAGATACATGGGGGGAATTTATGTGCATGGGAGACAGAGAAATAAAGGGGACATACATGGGGATGGTGTATGGACACGGGGGAGGGGCAATGCCAAATACATAGGGGACATATTAGAAACGGGGAAAATAGGAGAAGACACTGAAGGGAAATGGTGAACAGAGTGGGGAGAAGCTGGAAGGGAAAAAGACATTGATGCAAGACTACGGGGGGAGTGGAGGGAAGAAGATGGGTGCCAGACCAATTGGAAGGGGGGGGTGAAGGGAGAGGCACAGTAACAGAGCAAATGGAAGACGCAGAGAGAAAACAGACAGTGGATGGAAGGAATTAAACGAGAAGATGAGGAAAGCAGAAATCAGACAACAAAGGTAGAAAATAAAATTTCTATTTATTTTCTGGTTTTAGGATAAAATAGTACATCAGTTGTGTTGATAAAAATTTATAAACAAAGCCCTGCCAGCTAAACATCTCTTTTTCTAGTTCAGCAGCCAGAAATTTGATTTATAAGGAAGGAATATGCTAAATACTGCAGTACTGAGGCTTGTATGGATGCTGCGGGGGCGGGGCGCTGAAGGGGACGCAACAATGAAGGGGACGGCGGGAACACGACGGTGAAATGGATGGCGGGGACGCGACGGTGAAAGAGATGGTGGTCCAGGGACAGGGTAGTAACAGGGACAGAATTTTTCCCCGTGTCATTCTCTACTTCTAACGTCACCACCATAGACCCCAAAACCTTAGCATAGTCCTAGGTTCAGCAACTCACATATCTGAGAAAGTAGCTTTATCCATCAAGGCTCCGGTAAGAACACCTTCCCCTCGGCCATATCAAAGAAGGCTCCCAGATATTCCAGAGTCTGTGAGGGCTCCAGATGACTCTTGGGCAGATTGACCACCCAACCCAAAGACTGAAGCAAGGCGATGACTCGGGCCATGGCTCACCCACTCTGTTGTGCCAAAGCAGCTCTGGTCAGTCATCCAGATAAGAGTGAACCCTTATCCACTCCATCCAGAGGGATGCTGCCACAACCAACAACATTTTGGAGAAGGTCTAAGGAGCCACCACAAACCCATAAAGTATGGTTTGAAATTGAAAGTGCTGCCCTAGCACTGCAAAATGGATAAACTGCTGATGAGGCGGCCAAATGGGAACATGCAGGTAAACCTCCTTTAAGTCCAATGATGATAGGAACTCCCCTGACTGGACTGCCATGATCAATAAACAAAGAGTTTCCATCCAGAAACCTTTGACCCTTAAGAACTGATTTACGTGCTTGAGATCCAACACAGGGAAACCCCCCTTTTTGGCACCAAAAAGATGATCGAATACTTACCTGAACCCAACTCTTCTAGTGGTACCAGAAAAACCGATCCCACAACCTACATCATCTGCAGGGTGTTGAGAACATCTTCCATTTGTGGGGAGTGTGGCAGGGGGATTTCAAAAGACTTCTATAATAAGAGATTCCATCTCCAACTTGTATGTCAAATAATGTCGAGAAAGCACAATTACTTAACATAACAGGTGTTATCCAGGGACAGCAGGCAGCTATTCTCACATGTGGGTGACATCATCCACGGAGCCCGGATGCGGACAGTCTCACAAGCAGACTTGCTTGTAGAAAACTTCAGAAGTTTCAAGACTGTCGCACTGCGCATGCACAAGTGCCTTCCCACCCAGTACAGGGCACGTCTCCTCAGTTCAGATAGCTAGCAGAGAAGCCAAACAGGGGAGATGGGTGGGTTGTGAGAATAGCTGCCTGCTGTCCCTGGATAACACCTGTTATGGTAAGTAACTGTGCTTTATCCCAGGACAAGCAGGCAGCCTATTCTCACATGTGGGTGACTTCCAAGCTAACCATAATGGGATGGTGGGAATGTTGGCAATTTTAGGAGAATAAATTTTGTAATACTTTCTAGTCAAAATGGCCATCCTGTCTGGAGAAAACATCCAGACAATAATGAGAGGTGAAAGTATGAACCGAGGACCAGGTGGCAGCTTTGCAAATTTCCTCAATAGGACTAGATCTGAGGAAAGCTACTGAAGCCGCCATGGCTCTGTGTGGGCTGTGACTCGACTCTGTAGATGCAGTCCAGCCTGGGCATAGCAGAGAGATACAAGCAGCCATCCAGTTGGAGATGGTACACTTGTTTGGATCAAAGGAGACAAAAAGTTGAGGAGCAGATATGTGTGGTTTGGTGCATTCTAAGTAGAAGGCCAAAGCATGTTTACAGTCCAGAGAATGAAGAGCTGATTTTCCAGGATGAGAATGAGGCCTTGGAAAAAAACACTGGAAGTACAATGGATTGATTGAGATGAAATTCTGAAACCACTTTAGGTAAGAATTTTGGATGAGTACGGAGGACCATCTTGTCATGATGGAAAACTGTGAGAGCTGGATCAGCAACTAAAGCTTGCAGCTCACTGACTCTTCGAGCAGATGTGAGGGCAATAAAAAAACACCACTTTCCAAGTGAGATATTTCAGATGAGCCGTATCCATTGGTTCAAAAAGCACAGTTACTTACCGTAACAGGTGTTATCCAGGGACAGCAGGCATATATTCTCACATGTGGGTGACGTCGTCTACGGAGCCCCGATGCGGAAGCATTTTCAAGCAAACTTGATTGAAGATTTAAGTTTGCTCTGCTGCTCCACGCATGCGTGCCTTCCTGCTCCACTAGGGGGTGCATCCCCTCGTGGTCTCCAGTTCACTTAACTAGCCAAGAAGCCAACCTCGGGGAGGTGGGCGGGTTGTGAGAATATATGCCTGCTGTCCCTGGATAACACCTGTTACGGTAAGTAACTGTGCTTTATCCCAGGACAAGCAGGCATGATATTTTCACATGTGGGTGACCTCCAAGCTTACTGAAGAGGGATGGAGGGAAGTTGGCAATTTAAGCAAATAGATTTTGCAATACCGATTGGCCGAACCGGCCATCGCTTCTGGACAGGGAGTCCAGACAGTAGTGGGAGGTGAAGGTATGAACCGAAGACCATGTGGCAGCCTTGCAGATTTCCTCAATAGGTGTGGACCTGAGGAACGCTACGGAGGCTGCCATCGCTCGGACTTTGTGTCCCGTTACTCGACCGTGTAGTGCGAGACCAGTCTGAGCGTAGCAAAAGGAGATGCAATCGGCCAACCAGTTGGACAAGGTGCGTTTGGAAACTGGGTGGCCTAACCGGTTTGGGTCGAAGGACAGAAACAGTTGTGGGACTTTCCAGTGTGGCTGAGTGCGTTGGAGGTAAAAGGCCAACGCTCTTTTGCAGTCAAGAGTGTGTAGCGCCACTTCTCCGGGGTGAGAGTGGGGCTTGGGGAAAAACACAGGTAAGACAATGGACTGATTGAGATGGAAATCAGACACTACTTTAGGTAGGAACTTTGGATGGGTGCGGAGTACCACCTTGTCGTGGTGGAATACCGTGAAGGGTGGGTCCGCTACCAGCGCTTGCAGCTCACTAACCCGCCGTGCGGACGTGAGCGCGAGTAAGAAGATTACCTTCCAAGTGAGGAATTTTGGATGGCATTTGTCTAGTGGCTCAAATGGAGGTTTCATTAATTGAGCCAGAACCACGTTAAGGTCCCAAACCACCGGGGGAGGTTTGAGAGGGGGGTGGACGTTCAGCAGACCCTTCATGAAGCGAGTGACTAAGGGATGGAGCGAGAGGGCTTTCCCTTCCAGGGGCTGATGAAAGGCCGCAATCGCACTGAGGTGTACTCGAATGGAGTTGGTCTTTAGGCCGGAATGAGATAGTTGAAGTAGATAGTCAAGGACCAGGGGGACGGGGACCGACACCGGGTCCTGGCTGTGGGAGGAGCACCAGGTTGAGAATCTGGTCCACTTTTGGGAGTAGCAGGTTCTCGTCGAGGTTTTTCTGGAGGCCTCCAATATCTCCTTGACTGATTGAGACACGGGGAGAGCGGTCAGGGGGAGAGAAACCAAGCATTCAGATGAAGAGACTGAAGATTGGGATGTAACAGTGAACCCTGACCCTGTGACAGTAGAGAGGGAAACAGAGGCAGAGGCAGTGGATCTCTGACACTGAGTTGAAGCAGCAGGGAAAACCACGGCTGGCGTGGCCAGCGAGGGGCAATCAGGATCAGGGTGGCTTGTACTGTTTCAGGTGGACAAGCGTCCGCAGTATCAGAGGAAACGGCGGGAACGCGTATAGGAATCTTCCCTCCCAGTCGAGGAGGAAGGCGTCGGCCTCGAGTCGGTCCGGGGAGTATATCCGGGAGCAGAAGAGAGGCAGCTTGTGATTGTGAGGGGACGCGAACAGGTCTATTTGAGGTGTCCCCCACCGTTCGAACACTCCTCGCAGGGTCTGAGAGTGTAGTGACCACTCGTGTGGCTGGAGGAGACGGCTGAGTCTGTCCGCCAGGCAGTTTTGTTCTCCTTGTATGTACACCGCTCGAAGGAAGGTGTTGTTGGAGATTGCCCATTTCCAGAGGCGCAGGGCTTCCCGACAAAGGGGCCAAGACCCTGTCCCCCCTTGTTTGTTTACGTAGTACATCGCTACCTGGTTGTCGGTTCGGATGAGAACCACTCGGTCGTGGAGCAGATGTTGGAAGGCTACAGCTGCGAGATAGATGGCCCGAAGTTCTAGCACGTTGATGTGGCAGCGACGGTCTTGTGCTGACCACATTCCTTGGGTGCATAGGCCGTCCAGATGGGCTCCCCAAGCGTACTCCGACGAGTCCGTGGTGAGTACCTTGCTGTGGGGTGGGGTGAGGAAGAGCAAACCTTTGGAAAGATTTGAAGAGTCGGCCCACCAGCGGAGCGATTGTTGCAATGAAGGATTCACTGTCACTGAGTGGTCGATCGGGTCCCGGTCTTGACGCCATTGAGACGCCAGGGTCCATTGAGGGATTCTCAGATGGAGGCGGGCGAAGGGTGTGACATGGACGGTGGAGGCCATGTGGCCCAGAAGAGTCATCATCTGTCGAGCTGATACTGAGGTCAGCAGGGAGATCCTTCGGCTCAGACTTACTAACGCCTCCAGGCGCGGAGGGGGGAGGAAGGAACGGAGGCGAACCGTGTCCAGCGTGGCCCCGATGAACTGTAGGGTCTGCGAGGGGCGTAGTTGAGATTTTGGGAAGTTTATTTCGAACCCCAGACTTTGTAGGTAGGTAATAGTCTGTTGGGTCACTGAGATAACCCCTTCCCTGGACGGGGCTTTGATTAGCCAGTCGTCCAGGTAGGGGAATACCTGGAGGCCCTGGGAACGTAAGGTTGCTGCTACCACCACGAGGCACTTGGTGAAGACCCGAGGTGATGATGCCAGTCCCCTACTTGGAAGCGCAAGAACTTGCGGTGAGCGGGGTGCACTGGGACATGTGTGTACGCCTCCTTGAGATCGAGGGAGCAGAGCCAGTCGCCCTCGTCGATCAGGGGGTAAAGTGTTGGTAGTGAGAGCATCCGAAACTTTTCCCGTACCAGGAATTTGTTGAGGCGTCTCAAGTCTAGTATTGGGCGTAGGTCTCCCGTTTTTTTCGGTACCAGGAAGTAGCGGGAGTAGAAGCCCTTCCCCCGTTGGTCGGGGGGAACCTTCTCCACTGCTCTCAGGCGAAGCAGGTCTCGAGCTTCGGAGAGGAGTAGGGGTAGCTGAGTCCGGTTGGGAGGGCAATTCCTTGGGGGGTTGTCCGGAGGAATGGCCCGAAAGTTGAGAGAGTACCCTGATGAGATCACGCCAAGGACCCATGCGTCCGACGTGATTTGTTCCCATTGGGGGTAAAAAGTTTTGAGTCGGCCCCCGATGGGAAGGTGGCCTGGGACTATGGCGGAGGGGGCCCGCCCCCTTCCGCGTGTCCCGTCAAAAGGACGGGGATGGTTTGGTGGTCGCGGGCGGTTGGGACTTGGGCATGGCCCTGTGGTGGGCTTGCGGACGTCTGGGTGGGGGCCGCGAGAAAGCAGGGGTGGACTTTTGTGGGTAGCGGCGCGGAGGGGCCCTGTATGGCCTGGACGCTGGCGGTTTGGGCTTTTGCCGGACAAGGGAGGCAAACGAGCGTTCATGTTCGGAGAGGCGTTTTGTCGCCGCCTCGATAGTGTCATCGAACAATTCCTTTCCCACGCAGGGGAGGTTAGCCAACCGGTCCTGTAAGTTGGGGTCCATGTCGACCAGGCGCAGCCAGGCTAGTCGGCGCATGGCGATAGCGAAGGCTGCTTCTCTGGAGGAGAGTTCGAAGCCATCGTAGGCCGCGTGAAATAGATGAAGGCGCAGGTTGGAGAGGGACTCTAAAAGCAGGCCGAACGTTCCTTGTCGGGAGGCCGGTAGGTCAGTCTCAAAGGCTCTCAATAGTCCAATGAGGTGTTTGAGGTATGATGTGAAGGTGAAAGTGTAGCTTTGCACCCTAGAGGCCATCATTGCGTTTTGGTATAGTCTCATGCCGAACTTATCCAAGGTTCGGCCTTCTCGGCCTGGGGGGACCGCTGCTGAGACCCGGGACGGGTGAGCCTTTTTCAAGGAGGATTCTACTAGCAGCGATTGGTGGGAGAGCTGTGGTTGTTCGAATCCCGGGTAAGGTACTGTGCGGTACTTGGCCTCCATTTTGGAGGGTACGGCCGTGACCATGTAGGGGGTCTCCAGGTTCCTGAAGAAGGCCTGTTGGAGTACCGGGTTGGGTGGTAAGCGAAGGGACTCTCTGGGCAGTGATGGCATATCCAGCTCCGCCAGGTACTCCTTAGAGTATCTGGAGTCGGACTGGAGGTCTAAGTCCAATGCGTGGCCCATGTCTTGGACAAAGCGAGTGAAGGATGGGCGAGATGTCCCCGGGGCCCCGTGCGGGGTCGGGGAACGAGACCTTCGTCGGGTGGAGAAGGATAGGGAGGCTTCCCTCGAGTATCGAGGTTCATGCTCTGATCCATGCTCCGAGACTGGAGAAGCACTGTGAGAGTGTTCCGGGGTTGTCGATCTTCGGCGTCTCGAGGAGCCCCTCGGAGACGATGCCGGGGTTAGGGGTACCGATCGATGTCGGATCGGTGACCTCGATCCGGACTCCCTCGGAGAATACGTCCGAGGGGGAGTTCGGAGGATGCGCGGGTTGGAGAGTGATAACTCAGCCACCCTTAGTGGTCCCGTACGAGGTGTGGGGGAACGGCCTCGTAGAGTTGGTGAACCTCGGGCCTTCTTGGAGGTACGGCGGTTCGAGGTTTCTGTCGTTCTAGCTCGACGTTTTGCCCCTCGGCGGTCTGCGGAGGGGGAACGTCTCGGGTGCCTCGGCGAGGAGTCCGAGGAGGATGGGATGCGGCGAGGATTGCGCACCCTTCCTCGAGGTTGTTCGGTGCGAGGCTCAGGCTGGTCTGGCACATTCGAGGTCGAGGCCGATTGAAACTGGGCCATTGCAGCGGACAGCTCCGACGTGATCATCGCTCGGAGTAGTTCCTGGAAGACGGGCACGGACAGCATCGAAGGCATGTCCACTGCCTCGGTGCGCTCCACCGGGGGCGACCTCGTATCAGAGTATTCCCGTGTGGTGGAGGCACGGCCCGAAGGCTTGGAGGGCTTAGACGGGGCTGTAAGCATGGGGCTTCCGCCATGCGTCGCCATTGTCCCCGAGGCTGGCTTCTTCGCTGTTACAGAACCTGAAGAGGGAAGAGGGGACTTACCCGGAGCCGAGGCTTTCTGTTGTCCCGAGGACTTCGGGGTCGAGTCTCGAGGCGATGCCGAGGTATCCGGGGCCGAGGTCAAGGCCGGGGCCGAGGCCGGGGCCGACCTCGAGGCCGAGGTGGAGGGTTGGTCCGGGGTGAAGAGGTCCGCCATGCGGGCTTTTCTTCGGCGGAGGGCCCTGTTTTGGAAAATAGTGCACTGGGGGCAGGAGTCGGTTGGATGAGCCGCCCCCAGACAGAGGATGCACCGGCGATGTGGATCTGTGAGAGAAAGAAGCCGCTCGCACCGGGTGCACTTTTTAAAGCCGGTCAGAGGCCGGGACATTAAATCGAAAGTAGCCGCGGCTCGATTAGCCACGCGGCCACGGGGACCCGGAAGCCTCCGGGTCGTTGAAAACGAAGCAGGAATCAAGTAAGAGAGGTAAAGAATTCGCGCACAGCGACTTAATCGTGAAAAAAACAAGAAAAAAATTGCGGTGCTAGAAGGCAGTTGGGGCAGAGCCTGAAAAACACGGCTTCTAGGCTCGCGGAAAAATTTGAACTGGAGACCACGAGGGGATGCACCCCCTAGTGGAGCAGGAAGGCACGCATGCGTGGAGCAGCAGAGCAAACTTAAATCTTCAATCAAGTTTGCTTGAAAATGCTTCCGCATCGGGGCTCCGTAGACGACGTCACCCACATGTGAGAATATCATGCCTGCTTGTCCTGGGATAAGGAAGCTTCATCAGTTGAGCAAGAACAACAATGAGATCCCAAACTACTGGAGGCGGTTTGAGAGGAGGTTTGACATTGAAAAGTCCTTTCATAAATTTGGAAACCACCGGATGAGCGGAAAGGGGTTTCCTTTCGATAGGCTGAAAGAAAGCCGCAATTGCACTGAGATAGACTCGAATGGATGTAGACTTGAGACCAGAAGTAGATAAGTGCAAAAGATAATCCAATACAGAAGACAAGGAGGTATCTCGAGGTTCCTTCTGATGAAAGATGCACCACGTAGAAAATCTAGTCCATTTTTGGTGGTAGCATTGCCTAGTGGCAGGTTTTCTGGAAGCCTCTAAAATGTCTCGAACAGGTTAAGAAAACTGAAGAGGAGTTATGCTGAGAGGTACCAAGCTGTCAGGTGTAGAGACTGCAGGTTGGGATGAAGTAGAGATTCTTCACTCTGTGTAAGCAGAGACGGAAAAATTGGTAGAACGTATGGCTCCCTGCTGCTGAGTTGAAGTAGAAGGGAGTACCAAGGTTGTCTCGGCCACTGAGGAGCGATCAGAATCATGGTGGCATGCTCCTGTTTGAGTTTGACAAGAGTCTTGAGAATGAAAAGGAATGGAGCAAATGAATACAAGAAGAGATTAGTCCATTCCAGCAGAAAAGCATCTGCTTTGAGGCAATGAGGAGAGTATATCCTGGAGCAGAACTGAGGCAGTTTGTGGTTGTGGAGAAATGCAAAGAGATCTATTTGAGGAGTTCCCCACTGAGAAAAAATGTGATGAAGAGGTGAGGAATTGAGTGTCCATTCGTGAGGTTGCAGAAGACGACTCAACTTGTCTGCCAGACAGTTTTTTGCCCCTTGAATGTAGACAGCTTTCAGGAAGGTGTTGTGAAGGATTGCCCAATCCCAAACCTTCAAAGCTTCCTGGCAAAGAGGGAAAGATCCTGTTCCTCTCTGTTTGTTGACATAGTACATGGCGACTTGGTTGTCCATCCGAATGAGGACTACCTGGTCGTGAAGAAGATGTAGAAAATCTTTGAGAGCATTGAAGATCGCTCAGAGTTCCAACAGATTGATATGACACTGACGATCCATGCTGGATCAATGGTCTTGAGTACGGAGACCGTCAAGGTGAGCCCCCCCAATGTCTGAAACAGTAAACCTCTGGAGAGATTGGAAGAAAGCATCCACTAGTGGAAAGACTATCTCAATGAAGGAGTGATTGTAATGTGTCAAGAGAGTGGTTCGCAAACCTGGGTCCACTGAGATGCCAGGGTCCATTGAGGAATTCTAAGGTGAAGTCTGGCAAAAGGAGTCATGTGAACAGTCATGTGACCTAGTAGTACCATCATGTGTCTCGCTGAGAGAGAAGAAAGGGTAGACACTGTGTGACACAGTTGAAGAAGAGCATCCAGACGCTGCTGATGAAGTGTCCATGATAGCTCCAATCAACTGTAGATTCTGAGAGGGTTGAAGGTGGGATTTAGGAAAGTTGATTTTGAATCCCAAGCTTTGTAGTAACCACGTAGTTCGTTGGGTCGCTACAATAACCCCTTACAGTAGGGAGAACAAGAGGGCACTCTCTAAAATTGAAAGGGGATAGATTCCGTACAAACATAAGGAAATTCTTCTTCACCCAGAGAATGGTAGAAAACTGGAACGCTCTTCCAGAGTCTGTCATAGGGGAAAACACCCTCCAGGGATTCAAGACAAAGTTAGACAAGTTCCTGCTGAACCAGAAAGTACGTAGGTAGGGCTAGTCTCAGATAGGGTGCTGGTCTTTGACCAGAGGGCTGCTGCGTGAGCGGACTGCTGGGCACGATGGACCATGGGTCTGACCCAGCAGCAGCAATTCTTATTTTCTTATGAGATGTAGAATCTTTGATGAGCTAGTCGTCCAGGTAAAGGGAACACCTGAAGAACATGGTTCCTTAGAGCTGCTGCTACCACCACGAGGCACTTGGTGAACACTGGGAGATGATTTTAGGCCGAAGGGTAGCACTCTGTATTGAAAATGTCCTCACCCGATATCTGAGGTACTGACGGGAGGCTGGATAAATGGGAATGTGAGTGTAAGCCTCCTTGAGATCTAGAGAACATAACCAATTGTTCTGATCTAGAAGGGGATAAAGGGATACTAGGGACAGCATGCAAAATTTTTCTTTGACCAAAAACCTTTTCTGTTGGCTGGCTCAAAACACTGGAAACATACTAAAGCCCCAAAAGGCCTAACTAGGAAACACAAGGATTCTTCTAGACTGAAACCCAAAAGAGAATAACAAACACACCCTAAAAATGCAGCAAGTATGCTGAAAGGAAACAAAAACATTACTACTGACATCCCCACCCTCCCCCTATCTCAGCGGGAATGACAGGAAAGTTGAGGGAACTTTCATCTACGAGGTCCTAGATCAAAAAGAAAATTTGGCCTATATTGATTATGTTGGAGTGGCTATGTTGCTGTGACCCTGCAGCTCTTCCAACTTACTTTGTATGAGATCACTGGGTGCGAATAGTTCTCCAGCAGCTGGCTCCTATGTTTTCGGGGGGTTTCTCTCCAAGGTCTGCAGCAATTTCTTTAGGGTCTGATTTACTAAGCCTGTTTTCTCATTCTGTGTCTATAAGGAGAAAAAAAGCCTAGTAATTCAGTCCTTTGATGTGTTGCTTCCAATCTCTCACCTTGTCTCAACCTATTCTCAGCAGACTCTTCTATCTAGTCTCCCTTGATCTTAGTATCTCATCCTTACTCATACACGTACCGTCCCACTCCCCATACCAACCTCTCTACCCAGCCATTCCCCCATTCCCCTCTCCCTGAAGATCATCCCAGCTAAGTCAGCACCCAATCAACCCAACTAGTAATCCCCTCTCACTACCCCCTTGGTCATTCCCTCATACCTCAGCCATCCTCCTTAACTAAGCATTCTCATCTGTTACTCATCTCAGGATGTCTGTCTCAAACTAGCTTCCTTTCTCTTAACCTTCCCTCCCAGACAGCCAATCAAGCACTCATCTCCTCCCCTTGTTCCTCTGGACCCAGGCTCCTACCATTCAAATGCAGGCATTGTGATCTTACCACATTGCTCTTAAAAAAGTGTCTAAACTCCCGATAGTCTCAGGAGACCATGCAAGAATTCAGGCCCACGCTGCTCAAACTCAACTGAGAATTGTGTGAGTGCAGGAGGCAGCTGTTCCACTGAGGCCAGTAACTACAACCAAATTTCCAGTCCTGGTATAGGCCATTAGGCCTTTCTAAAAAGCTCTAGCAGTGCTGCCCATTGTTGAAGCACAATCACACAATCCACTCATGTTAGCCAAGCCTGCCCAAGTTCCAACATATGAATCTTGTAGTTTTTAGTAGCGCGCGCACACACACACAAAAAATTAAAAACCACCCCACCCCCACACACATAACTATCCATCTATACAGCAACAAACAGCAATCATTTGAATCTCACCTGTGTCGTTTTACCAGAGCCTGTCTCACCGACTAGCACAAAGGACTGATGCCTTGTTAAAATATCTGTAAACCGTTCCTTATACTCCCAAACAGGGAGCTGCAGCCGTTTCTTTAAAATCTCATAGTACCGTGGTGTATGTGGCAAATTAGTAAATGGATTGATGCCCTGTGGAAGTATTGCTGGTTTTACTGGTTTTAGACCTCCACTAATATATGCAGAATTGGATGAGGAACGTGAATCTCTGTCTTTGTCTCTGTCACGATCTCTGTCTCTGTCACGATCTCTCTCTCGGTCCTTTGAACGATCATCACGATCCCGGTCACGATCTCGATCCTTCCTAAAATTTACAAAAAGAAATACCATGTAAATAATTTTTCCAACAGATAGTTTTGTATGGTCAGGTACCATTATATTTACAGCAAGCACTTATCTGTACATGTACCAAGTAGGAAGTTAAGGTCTGAAACTGCTATATGTCTAAAATTGGATACTGTTCGATATGTGACAACAGGTCAGTCAGCATTTTCAGTGGCTGAAGCTAGAATGTGGAATAAGTTACCAAAACTGTACGTTTATGTAAAGCAGTGGGCTCAAACCCTTTGCAGGTCCACATTTTGGATTTGTAGGTAATTCGAGGACCGCAGAAAAAATAGTTAATGTCTTATTAAAGAAATGACAATTTTGCATGAGGTAAAACTCTTTATAGTATATAAATCTTTCCTTTTGGCCATATCTTAATAATAATATTGTAATTTATAGCTAAAGAGACATATGATGAAAAAACTGTTTTATTTTACTTTTGTGATTATGATAAACATACCGAGGACCTCAAAATAGTACCTGGCGGGCCACAAGTTTGAGACCACTGATGTAAAGGTATTGATCAGTTTTGTAAACTGCTTAAAAACTAATTTGTGCAAGCTTTCTACGATTATTGAATATGGAACTAGACTATGGTTATCACATGTTGCTGATACTTGTATGATGTGTCTAGAACAGGGGTGGGCAAACTGACTCATAGGCCACAATGGGTTCTTAAATTTGACAGAGGGGCTGGACCAAGAGCATCTTTCTATACCTCCATCTCCCTGTGCAACAGAACATAGTAACATAGTAGATGACAGCAGATAAAGACCCAAATGGTCCATCCAGTCTGCCCAACCTGATTCAATTTAAATTTTTAAATTTTTTCTTCTTAGCTATTTCTGGGCAAGAATCCAAAGCTCTACCCGGTACTGTGCTTGGGTTCTTACTGCCGAAATCTCCGTTAAAACCTACTCCAGCCCATCTACACCCTCCTAGCCATTGAAGCCCTCCCCAGCCCATCCTCCACCAAATGGCCATATATAGACACAGACCGTGCAAGTCTGCCCAGTACTGGCCTTAGTTCAATTTTTAATATTATTTTCTGATTCTAGATCCTCTGTGTTCATCCCACGCTTCTTTGAACTCAGTCACAGTTTTACTCTCCACCACCTCTCTCGGGAGCGCATTCCATGCATCCACCACCCTCTCCGTAAAGTAGAATTTCCTAACATTGCCTTTGAATCTACCACCCCTCAACCTCAAATTATGTCCTCTGGTTTTACCATTTTCCTTTCTCTGCAAAAGATTATGTTCAAGTATTTGAACGTCTGAATCATATCTCCCCTGTCTCTCCTTTCCTCTAGGGTATACATATTCAGGGCTTCCAGTCTCTCCTCATACATCTTCTGGCGCAAGCCTCCTATCATTTTCGTCGCCCTCCTCTGGTACCGCTTCAAGTCTTCTTACGTCCTTCGCCAGATACGGTCTCCAAAACTGAACACAATACTCCAAGTGCACAATACTCCAAGTGGGGCCTTACCAATGACCTGTACAGGGGCATCAACACCTTCTTCCTTCTAGTGGCTATGCCTCTCTTTATACAGCCCAGCATCCTTCTGGCAGCAGCAAATGCCTTATCACACTGTTTTTTCGCCTTTAGATCTTCGGACACTATCACCTCAAGGTCCCTCTCCCCGTCCGTGCACATCAGCTTCTCTCCTCCTAGCATATACGGTTCCTTCCGATTATTAATCCCCAAATGCATTACTCTGCATTGAATTTTAGTTGCCAAGCATTAGACCAGCGGTCTCAAACATGTGGCCAGGTGCTATTTTGTGGCCCGCGGTTTGGACACAATCAAAACAGCATTTCTCTTCCCCCTTCCCTTCCTTTTGGAGCAGCAGCGCGTCTGGCCGGCTCAGTCGATCGTTCAGCAACACTTCCATTATTTTTCCAACAACTGAAGTGAGGCTCACCGGCCTATAGTTTCCTGCTTCATCCCTGTGACTTTTATGAATAGGGACCACATCCGCTCTCCTTCAATCCCCAAGAATCACTCCCGTCTCCAGAGATTTGTTGAACAAGTCTTTAATAGGACTCGCCAGAACCTCTCTGAGCTCCCTTAGTATCCTGGGATGGTACTGATCAATACCATCACTTTGTCCACCTTCAGTTTTTCAAGTTGCTCATAAACACTCTCCTCCGTGATCGGCGCAAAATCTACTCCATTTTCTCGTGTAACTTTGCCAGACAATCTCGGTCCTTCTCCTGGATTTTCTTCTGTGAACACAGAACAGAAGTATTTGTTTAGCACATTTGCTTTTTCCTCATCACTCTCCACATATCGGTTCCCAGCATCTTTTAGTTTAGTAATTCCATTTTTCATCTTTCTCCTTTCACTAATATATCTGAAAAAATTTTTGTCTCCCTTTTTTACATTTTTAGCCATTTGTTCTTCCGCCTGTGCTTTCGCTAGACGTATCCCTCTCTTGGCTTCTTTCAGTTTCACCCTGTAGTCCTTTCTGCACTCCTCTTCTTGGTTTTTTTTATATTTCACGCACGCCAACTCTTTCACCTTTATTTTCTCCGCCACCAGTTTGGAAAACCATATCGACTTCCTTTTTCTCTTGTTTTTACTGATTTTCTTCACATAAAGGTCCGTAGCCATTTTTATTGCTCCTTTCAGCTTAGACCACTGTCTTTCCACTTCTCTTATGTCCTCCCATCCTAATAGCTCTTTCTTCAGGTACTCTCCCATTGCATTAAAGTCCGTACGTTTGAAATCTAGGACTTTAAGTAACGTGCAGCCGCTCTCCACTTTAGCCGTTATATCAAATCAAACCATTTGATGATCGCTACTTCCCAGGTGAGCACCCACTGGAACATTAGAGATACTCTCTCCATTTGTGAGGACCAGATCCAATATCGCTTTTTCCCTTGTGGGTTCCGTCACCATTTGTCTGAGCAGAGCCTCTTGAAAGGCATCCACAATCTCCCTACTTCTTTCCGATTCCGCTGACGGAACATTCCAGTCCGCATCTGGCAGGTTGAAATCTTCCAACAGCAGAACCTCCTCTTTCCTTCCAAACTTTTGGATAGCCACAATCAGATCCTTATCAATTTGCTGCGATTAAGTCGGCGGTCTGTAGACTACACCCACGTAGATAGAAGTTCCATCTTCTCTTTTCAGAACGATCCATATCGCTTCTTCCTTTCCCAAGGTCTCTTGCATTTCGGTCGCTTGGATATTGATCTTTACATAGAGAGCTACTCCTCTACCTTTTTTACCATCTCTGTCCTTCCTAAAAAGAACCCTTACCCAGCTTTCAACCTTCCATCCCTTGTGCAGCAAAACACTTGAGCACCTGCCCCTGCCGCAGAACCCCCGCTGACCCTCCAATCCTTCCCTCCCATCCGAAGCCCACCGACCGCAAGCCCTACATAACTCCCTCCAGAGCAGAGTCAGGCTGGCAGCACTCTAAACAGGCTGCTTCATGGCCTTCTCTCGTCAGGGCCTTCCGTGTGCCTTGTTACTGAAGACATCATCAGTGATGCGGCACAAGAAATTTCCCGATGAGAGAAGGCTGCGAAACAGCCTGTTAAGAGTGCTGCCAGCCCGAAGCTGCTCTGGAGGGAGGTATTTAGGGCTCACGGTTGATGGGGTTTGGTCGGCAGGATGGATTAAAAAACTAAACTGGCCGGATATGGCTGCAGGCCATAGTTTGCCCATATCTGATCTAGAATTTTATGAATGTTACTTATAACTCGCCTAGGTCTTGTGTGAGAGATTTATTCTATTTATTTAAAAAATGTGTCAAACTCCAATCCTTTTCTGTCAAATTTCTCTGTAACTAAGTATCAAACACTTAGTATGGCTGGCTTCAATTATACTTTTAAAAGGATCCTGCATTTTGCAAGAAGCTCTTTAGAATAAGAATTTTAATAATGATTACAATTTTTAACATCCACATGTTAATGAAAAATCTATCACATTACACTAGCCTTGGGGTGATTCCATGTCAAGTGGTCCAATAGTAAAAGTTATCCCTACTCAATCTCCTCCAAATTGAATAACATTTTGTGTGGATGCTCCCTATAGCTGCAAATAAAACCATGTAAAATTTTTCAGCTGGATCTCTATTGGTTTGAGACCTAGAGGCTATCAAATGTAGGTTATTTTCAGAGTGCTGTGCTCTGTGTAACACAAAATGGCAACTCTGTCCAGCTGCTACAGCCCAACAAAGCATTCCAAGAGATTTGAAACATTGTGGATTACTACAACTCCTGGCACTAACTTCATGTGCAAAGTTTGGAATGCAACATTAGTTTACTTCCCTTTTATGAGCCATATAAAAGATATTTAATGCCTACTTTGACTCCTCATTGCTCCTGACCTGTATTTCGATTCAAGTCATAAATGTACCAGCAGTCATGGCATGCACATAGAAAGAATTTGCATTAAGAGGCTTTGCAGCCAATTGGAAGTAAAGATATAATTACACAAAAAAATTAGATTAGTGCTTTATACAAATTTTGACCATTTTTTGGGGTGCAAATATCATCCAAATTTTTTTTAATCTCACTTTCAAAAGCACCTTTTTTGCTACAAAAGCCATTCTATTTCATATTTGACCTGGCCTTGCTTTGGCCAGAAGCTAGGTCTCAAATGCATGCACATCACACCCTTACTTAAAGAATCTCATTGGCTTCCTGTAGCACACCGCATTTTATTTAAGATATGCCTACTCACGTTTAAAACTCTCATTTTTCAAAATCCCGCTTTTATCCATAGAGTCTTAATTCCATATACCACTTCTAGAACATTGAGATCACAGGATCAACATCTATTGACCATTCCCTCGTTAAAAATCATTAATACTAGACGGCTCACTATTTTTTCAGTGACAGCTCCTCAGTCCTGGAATGATCTCCCAATACATATAAGAGAAGAAAAGAACCTTGAAAAATTTAAGATTAAGCTCAAAAGTTTCCTTTTTAACGATGCTTTTAGTGAATAATGATCTTTTATTATTTTTTATCCACTTTTTTACTGTCTTTCTTCCCCCCCCATGTTTTTACCTTTATATTTTGAATTTAATATAGAATGTAACCATTAATGAACTTTCCCGTTGTTTCAATATAGTACTTAACAACTTAATTCTTATTTTAAATTGTGTTTGTTTTTGTAACATTGTTTATTTATACAATATTTTACCTATGTTTATAATTATTTGTATTATTTTGTACATCGCCTTGAATGTAGAGAAGGCGATTAATCAAATTATTTAATAAACTTGGAAACTTGGCATTATTTACATGCTTATACATGCAATGGTAAAAAAAAAGAGCATCTTTGGCATCCTATTGTATAATATGCAAATGAGCTAGACGTGTGAAATTGCATGGTGCAGCTAAGCTTGTTGGGCTTGCTATGCTAACTCAGGTTACTACATCCACTGCTTTCACATAGTTGTAAATTGCCATCAAAATGGACAATGTTGACGATTTACTGCAAGTTGAATAAGAGGTTCCTAGCTGCACATCTCCAATTTTAATAAAATTTAGTGACATAGTAGCCCTGGCAAACTTACTAGCTATCAATGTGCCTTGGTTTACAAGTTAATATAATCCAAATACGATTCAAAATTAACATTTCACATTCTTACTGCAAATTTTACAACTCTTGCTGATGAAGCAGATTATGAAATTTCTTATGAAATTTCTGCTCACTATAATTCTAGAAAAATTAAGATCAGACAAAATCACTTCACACTTCCTTTCATCTCTCATCTTGACCAGTGATAGCTCATGATTTGCTTTTCCATGCCCACTCATTCCAATTTTTTAAAAAGGATCTTGCTTGAACCAAAAATCAGTTGCATAATACCTTCCTACTGCTCATTTAAAATTTAGTACCTGGAAGACCGAGTGATTGTGATGGGGGGGGGGGGGTTCAGGTTCTCTTATGTAGCTATTTAACTGTGGTGTTGAAGTCTTCAATGTTTTTGGGTTAACTGGTAGAGAATGACATAGTGGCTGTTACCCACGGCTAGACGCAGGTAACCCGCCAAAATGGTGGGGTAAAAAACAGTGTTCACCACAGCTATAGGGCAAGGCCATTCACCACCCCGTGGAGCAGTGAATGGCCTTGTCCCCGCAGTTAAGGGAGGGAACACGTGCGGTCAGCAGTCATGCTCCCTCCCTCCTTACTGAACGCCTCCGCTGCCGCCGCCCAGTCCAAACATCTCCTTCCCTCTGTACATCTGATATTTGGGCTGAAGAAAAGTGATCATGTTAGTCCCTACTATAGACTGCTGCACTGGTTGCCGGTAGAGGCACGAGTAATGTTTAAATTCTCTTGCATTTGCTTTAAGCTGGTTTGAGGATTGGCCCCCTACCTAAGAGGATAACCAGAAATTGTAATTTATTTGTCTACCCAAAAATTACTGATTGTAGATACAGGTCTTTTCTGGATGGGACTTTTATGTTTCAAGCAAGTAAGCAGCAGTCCTGGTTGGGTAATTACATCAGTGGAGCCAGGATTTACGAAGCATTTTGGAAAGAAATTAAGACTGTATTGTTTGATAAATTCATTTCCTAAATAGAAGTTATATTAATAACAATAATTCTATTCTGACTATTCTTAAGAAATATGTTGTACTTTTGCTATTTATATTTTGTACTTCGCTGATTGTCCAGCAATCTTCGGTGTAAACCGCCTAGAAATTGTCTGATTGTGGCAATATAGAAGAATAAAGTTATGTTATCATCGCTGCTGCCCCGTCCAAGCATCTCCCTTACTCCCTCCCTGCCCCTTACCTTCGTGGCGGGTGATTTCTAAATTTCCTTCCGAGCAGCCGGAGCGTTGAAGTTGCATGTGGCTGCCGTAAAGGTCATCTCTGACATAACCGGAAGTTGCATCAGAGATGACCTTTCCTGCAGCCACACGCAACTTCAACGCTCCGGCTGCTCATAGGAAGGAAATCTAGAAATCGCCTGCCACGAAGGTACAGAACAGGGAGGGAGAAAGGAAGGAAAGGCGGGGTGGGGAGGAACAGACGCTGAAGGAAATTGGGGAAGGTGGGGTGGGAAGGAACAGACGCTGAAGAGAACTGGGGAAGGTGGCGTGGGGAGGAGCAGATGCTGAAGGGAAATGGAGAAGAGAGAGTGGGGGAAGAGCGAGTGGAGAGAAGGCGCTTAAGGGAAATGGGGAACAGAGAGTGGGGAGAAGACAGAGATGCCAGACTATGGGGGGAGCGGAGGGAAAGAGATGGGTGCCAGACCAATTGGGGGGGGGTGGAGGGAGAGATGGAAGAGGCACAGTAACAGAGCAAATGGAAGATGCAGAGAGAAGGCAGACAGTGGATGGAAGGAACTGAATGAGGAGAAGATGAGGAAAGCAGAACCCAGACAACAAAGGTAGAAAAAAAAAATTCTATTTATTTTCCTTTTTTTTTTGCTTTAGGCTAAAGTAGTATATTAGTTGTTTTGATAAAAATTTATAAACAAAGCCCTTCCAGCTGAACATCTCTTTCTCTAGTTCAGCAGGCAGAACTTTGATTTATAAGGAATAAGCTAAATATTGCAGTACTGAGTCTTGTATGGATGCTGTGGGGACAGTAGTGACGGGGGAGGGACAGGGACAAATTTTTTCCCTATGTCATTCTCTAGTAACTGGCACTGGTTTGCTTTTGAACCATGTCCTTCACCCTCTTAAATCTTGATTTTTTTTCTTCCTAGTCTCACCCCTCTTGCCATGTTCATCCTTTCCCTCACCCCTTAGTACATCTT
Source organism: Geotrypetes seraphini (assembly GCF_902459505.1). Lineage (NCBI taxonomy): Eukaryota > Metazoa > Chordata > Amphibia > Gymnophiona > Dermophiidae > Geotrypetes > Geotrypetes seraphini. Next base: position 238,366,193 of record NC_047084.1, on the reverse strand, counting down.
CCCTCCAGCTTGATTCTCTCTTCTTTTCTAAAAGGTTTCATTCCATGGACATTCCCAATAAATAGCAGATCGGTTACAGGCTTTGAAGATCTAACTTCTAACCTGGGCAGAAACTGTGCCCTAGATGCAGGCAAGATATGATTAAGACTCATCAGATGAGATACATTGGACTCTGCAGACAAGGCTAATTTCAGCCTCGTACAATCACCACTTTAGTTCCAAAAAGTCAGTAAAAAAACTCAAAGGCTATGCAAGGAAAAATTATGCCTTACCTATTAATTTTCTTTCCTTTAGACAAAACAGATGAATCCAGAGACTAGTAGGATACCGCACATCTACCAGCAGGTGAAGATAGAAAAATGAATTGCAGGTGCTCCTCTTGGATGGAAGCCCTTCAGTATCACTCCTTGCCCAAGCATCAGGAACCACACCGCTGCATGTATATACAAAAAACTTCTTTCCCAGAACAAAGTCCACTCATGGACCAACAACAACAAAAAAGCAACTGCAACAACTAAGCGAAAAAACACGAAAAATCTCAAACCCTGAATGGATGGGGCTCTGGATTCATCTGCTGTGTCTAAAGGAAAGAAAATTAACAAGTAAGGCATAATTTTTCCTTCCTTAGCAACAGCAGCAGATGAATCCGGAGACTAGTTGAATGTAGCAAAGCAATCCTCAGCAGGCAGGGAAGCCAACGCAGCCTCTGTGATAACCAAAGCACCAAATGCAGACTCCCCATGCACAGTCACATCCAAACAATAATGCTTGGAGAATGTATTTAAGGAGGACCACGTGGCGGCCCTACAAATCTTCTCTAAGGAAAAGCCTCTGGGCTCCACCCAAGAAGTCGTGATCGCTCTAGTGAAGTGCACGCACAAATCCAGTGGAACCAGCTTACCAGCTGGCAAGTATGCAGAAGAAACAGTCTCCCTGACCCAACGGGTCACCAAAACCTTGGAAGCCGCCAAGCCCTTCTTAGGGCCCGAGAACAAGACAAAGAGGTGATGCAACTGCCTAAAGTCATTAGAAACTTGAAGATAGTGTAACAGCATCCTATGCATATCGAGAAGGTGCAAAGTCCAGAAGTGTGACGGAGAGAAACAAAGACTGATTGACATGAAAAGAAGAAACCACCTTAGGAAGGAAGAAAGGAACCGGCCGTACTGACACCCTAGCAGCTGTGAAACGCAGAAAGGTGTAGGGATGGAGGTCTGATAAGTTCTGATCCAAGGCATAAGAACACAGGCAAGGTCAGCACACAGGCAGTTCTGAACCAGGCTAGGTCGGCACACGGATCTAGGCCCTGAGTAAGAATTAAGCCCCTGTGAAAGAATTATTAATTATTCCCATTCCTCTCCCTTCTTGCCATGCAGCCATTCTAAATAAAGGAAAATGCTAGCATCTTGTCACAAGGCCCTTGTCACATATTAACCTGATACAGGTTTATCCTTATCCCTTATATGGGCAACAATCAGACTTTGCCTACGTGCAGGCCCTGAGCTTAAGGCTAATTAAGATAGTTTAAGGAGTATGCATTATAACCTTTGGACTGTCACATGCTTATCTTATTTGAGCTGTCCTTTTTTGGAAAGGACATCAGCTGACAGGCACTGCATATGTGCAAAGACTTAGGCTCTGTCCACTTGTTAATCAGGCCCTTGTCTAAGTGCTGAGTTGGAGAATGATCACGAGGTATAGGGAGAGTGATCACAATGTATAAGCATGTATCTTTCTTTGTATCCACCAATGTAAAAGCATGTACCTTTGTACCCACCAATCATGAGATGTGTAAACGAGGGAGTTACTAGAAGCATAATAAAAAGGGACTCGGAGCTAGCCCCTGGCAGCGCCTCCTTCCCGACTCTAAGACTGCGTGTGTATTTCCTGTGTGGTATTCCTACAGAAAGGGATGCCTGCAGGACAAAGCCTGCAGCTCAGACACGCAACGTGCCAATGTCAGAATCACCAGAAAGACCGTCTTCAAGGTGATATCTTTGAGGGAAGTCACACTCAATTTGAAGGGGGCACCCTGCAAACCACAAAGCACCAGGTGAAGGCTCCAGTCTGGACAGGGCCTCCGCAAAGGAGGATGAAGACATCGCACCCCTTTCAGAATGTGTACATCAGGCTTAGAAGCCAAGGCAATGGCCACCATTTGAAACTAGAGGGAATTGTATGTCAACCCTTTAGATACTCCGTTCTGTAAGAAGTCTAGAATATGAGATAGAGAAGCCTGGAAAGGGGAAAGATTCCACTGACTACACCATGACTTGAAAACTCTCCACACCAGGGCATAAGCTGTAGACATAGACCTCTTCTTTGCCTGCAGCAGAGTAGAAATAACCTGTTCCAAAAATCCCTTATGCCTCAGCCTTGACCGCTCAATACCCAGACCATAAGACCAAAACAGGAGGAATCATCCATCTGTATCTGACCCTGCGTTAGCACATCTGGAATTACCGGCAGCTGAAAAGGAACCCCCATCGCCAGACCCAGCAGATCCACATACCAAGGACGGCACAGCCAAGGACTACTTTTCCCCTGAAGTAAGCAACCCAATGTAACATTTGGCCTATCATCTGCCAGAGGGGAAAGACATACAGAAGGCTTTCTGGAGGCCACGGGAGAGCCAACGCATCCACCCCCTCGGAAGATGGTTCTCGACCATCTGCTAAAGAAACAAGGAAGTTTTGCATTTCAAACCAAGGCCATGAGGTCCAACTCTGAATGCCCCCACCTTTGAACTATGAGCTGGAACACCTCCTGCAACAGTTCCCACTCTTCTGGATCTAGAAGATTTCAGCTGAAGAAATCCACCTGAATGTTGGCCAACCCCGCAACGTGAGCTGCCGGCAAAAGCAGAAGACATGACTCGGCCCACAGAAGCAGAGTCCGAGTCTCCTGAGCTAGTTGAGGGCTCCTTGTGCCGCCTTGCCTGATGTACACGACCAATGTGACACTGTGACCAATGAGGACCCTTGTCTGTCTGCCCTGAATCAGATTCTCAGGAGATTGATGAACACCAAGCCTCCCCCAGGGACCACAAACCCTGTGCCAATGCCTGCATGCACTGAGCCCCCCAGATTAGCATGTCATGACCACCAGCCACTCCGGAGTCGTAAGGGGCATTGCCTGGAACAGACTGGCACTGTCCAGCCACCAATCCATGCTGCGCAGGGCCTGGGGCGTCCAATGAAGGCGACGCTCGTAATCTTGAGACACCGGAGACCATAGCGAGAGAATAGACCACTGAAGACGCTTCATATGAAAGTGGGCCCAGGGAACTACCTTGAGAGCTGTCACCAAAGAGCCCCAAACCTGGACAAAATCCCACACCTGTGGGAGCAGCACCCAGATCAGCAAGCGAACCTGCGACTGCAACTTCATGCCCCTGTCCTTTGGCAGAAAGACCCTCCCCTGGGCCGTGTCGAATTCAACTCCCAGAAGCACCGACGACTGGGCAGGAACAAGGGAACTTTCCGAAAAGTTTAACACCCAGCCCAACGACTGTAGCAGAGAAATTACCCTCCGAGTAACCCGCAAACTTTCTTGACGGGAAGAAGCTCAGATCAACCAATTGTCCAAGTATTGGTGAACCCAGATGCCCTCTTTGCAAAGAAAGGCTGCCACCACCACCCATTACCTTGGAAAAGGTGCATGGCACCGTGGCCAAGCTGAAGGGCATTGCCCAAAACTGATAATGATGATCTAGAATCGCAAAGCACAGGAACCGTTGGTGTGGGAGCCAGATGGGGATATGCAAGTATGCTTCCTTGAAGTCCAGAGCCATAAGAAATTTGCCCGGTTGGACCGCAGCAATCACCAATCTGTCTCCATTCTGAATTGTCTGACATGGAGAAACTGACTGATTCGCTTGAGATCCAGAACTGGCCTGATAGACCCCCCCTTTCTTCAGCACTACAAAATAAATGGAATATCTCCCCTGTCCCCGTTGCTCCTGAGGCACTGGAACCACAGCCCCCATGTCCAGGAGTATCTGAGGGTGCTTTGTACTGATGCCACTTTGGCAGCTCCCGAACACGGGTTCACCAAGAAAATCTGCAATGGGAGAGGAGAACTCTAACCTGTAACTGTCTCAAATAATGTCTAAGATCCACTGGTTAGAAATGATCTTGGCCTACTGCATCATAAAGAAGAACAGCCGGCCCCATCACATCGACGGAGGGAGCCAAGATCCCCATCATTGAGAAGCACGGGAGGCCAGAGGACGGGATGACTGAAAGTTGGAGGCTTTAGCAGGATGAAAGAAACCCTTCTGAGGAAATTTCGGGTTAGAAGAGAGAGAAGACCCATAACAGGAAGGGTAAGACGGCTTACCGGGCCTATACCTCTTGGTATCTTTAAAACGTGGACAGATCGGCTGCGCCTTAAAGGAATTCTTAGGCTTATCCTCTGGCAAATGCTAGGATTTAGAATCCCTGAAATCCTTAACCAATCTCTCCAAATTCTCACCAAACAATAAATGGCCCTTAAATCCTTAACCAATCTCTCCAAATTCTCACCAAACAATAAATGGCCCTTAAACGGAAGGCGAACCAGCCGCAACTTAAAAGCCGCATCCACAGTCCAATGGCGAAGCCACAAGGACCGACGTGACACCACTGCCAGAGCCATCTGTTTAACCGAAGCGCAAATGATGTCATACAAGGCATCCACCAAGTACACCAAACCCGTCTCCACATCCAGGAACTCCGGAGGCAGGGCAGCACCAGTGCACCATTTGCTGCCCCACTTCAGACAGGCTCAAGCCGCATACAAAGTACACACCACTGCCTGCAAAGTCAGGGCTGCCACAAACAATGACTTAATTGATGCCTCCAGCTTTCGGTCCTGCATGCCTTCAAAGCAACCCCACTTCCACCAGAAGGGTGGTCTTTTTGGTAACCACCGCCACCAGCGTGTCCACTCTAGGTAATTGTAAACTCTCCGTCTCATCCAGCACCAGCAGGTACAACTGGCGCATCGCCTTTCCCACTCGTAATCCTGCCTCCGGAGAAGTCCACTGAGCCTCAATGAGCTCCTTCATGGTTTCACGAACCGGAAAGGACTTTGAGGGCTTCTTTGTGCCGGCCATGAGAGGGTAAGGTAGCGCCGACAACTGTGACATGTCCTGAGAAATCTGTAGCCCCTGGAGCACCTTAGTAATAAATGCGGGGAGCTCCTCTCTATAGAAAAGATGAAGGGCTGTGGATTAGTCTGCCTCATTCAACAGAGACTACCCTATGTCCAAATCATGCAGATCCTGCAAATCCACATCCATCACGGAGCTCATGAGAGGAGGAGACCTATCAGGGTTCACAGCAGGGGTGTGTGGCCAAGTTGGCGGCAGTGAGCTAAGCGGGTTGAGGTTGAGCTCTTGGATTTTGAATTTCTCCCCACAAAATGCTGCATACCATACGCAAAAGCACAATCCAAATGTGGCCCTTACCTTTGGATTTGTCTATGCTGATGCGCCAGACACTGCTTGACTTCACCGCCAGACCTCCTCTTGCTGCTGGAGTGCGAAGTGCCATGGCGTTGCCCTCCTGGGACTTGGAAGTTACGCCGGAGCTGGAAGTCTCTTTCTCACCTCCCGACCTCTCTTCCTCCATGTTCTGCGATGGAGACGTCTAAGCTTAAAGGAAGCACTACTCCTAAACGGTCTCTCTTTTTTTTTTTTTTAAACCAAATGGTAGATGTGCGGTATCCCCTCACTAGTCTCTGGAGTCATCTGCTGCTGTTGCTAAGGAAAGTGTAAAATAGGTCAAGCTTAAGATGCTATTGCAAGCTACATTGCAATCACAGATGGATTTGCTTCCACTAAAATACTGAAAAAGCAAAATATCAATTCATGCCCTAAATGCATTGATTATGACAGATTACTTGCGAAACACAAGGCAATGCTACAAATTGCAAATCATGCTAATAAAGTACAGATCCTTACAAAGTTGGACTACTGAGGTAACTATGCAGTATTTTAATGTATCATCCCGAATGGTAAAGCAGGCCAGAGGCCCTAAACGTGACAAAGGTGTCCTTGCAATGTCTGGAAAAAGGGCAGGGGAAGATCCTTTCAATTGACATTGAGCAAAGGGTCAAAATTTTCTATCAGTTCTAAGGGGGTGGTGCAGGTGGAGGTGTCTTGGTATGTACGGGCCGAGAGGTAGCTGAGGTATTTTGAACTTTTAATCAAGCGCAATATGATTCGCTCTCTGTACAAGGGTTAGCAGATGAGATGCATTTGGATAACATTCCAGCACCTAAGGTCAACAACTGCTATGCGCCCTCATTTCAGAAGATGAGGTGTCTTTGGTTATTCAGGCTAGTCGGTTCGTGAAAGCTCCTGGTCCTGATGGGTTTCGCTCAGTTTTATAAATTGCTGCAATCAAAAATTACCCCATATTGACCTCTACATTTAAGGCCTTTGTTCAGAGGGGATCTCTCTACCACCTTTGTTCCAGGTAGCTCAGAGTATAATCTCGTTATAACGGACTTCAAGGGACCTGGCAAACAATCCGTTATCAGAGTTGCATTTTTTAAAAACTTTATTTAGGTCAACTTGAAACAACAACATACAATCAATGAACAGAAGTCACTGCACAAGCATATCAGCAACATCAATAACAAAGCTCAGCAAAACATTGGTATGGCACGAAATGATTGCAAAACCAGAACACTAAAAAATGTTCTAAAGCAGGGGTGTCCAACCTTTTGGCTTCCCTGGGCCGCATTGGCCGGAAAAAATATTACTGGGGCCGTACAAACGCTTCAGCAAGACAGAGGAGGGAGCCAGCAAGATGGTAAACACTCGAGGGCAACAGAGGAAAACACTGCATCTCTCTCGACCGGGGCCACACAAATTACTTCACGGGGCTGCAGGTTGGACACCCCTGTTCTAAAGTATTATGTCACACTGTACTGGAAAGAAAAATGTCATTTTCTTCTGGGCTGCATTTCTTTCATATGTTTTAGTGATGTACGCATTTTGATACTGTATCACTGGCACGCCACATGCCTTATAGGCAGAACCTGCATGTCCGTTATAGCCGAACAAAACTTTTTAGGGCTCCAGGCGTAATTTTCTGGACTACAAAACATATTCTCTTTTAGACACAAAGGTCCTTTCAAGGTTCCAGGGGGTCGCTTTGTGGGATACAAGCGCTCTCAGCCTGCCTCCGCCTGTCCTACATGACCTCCCCAAAAATCACAATGACGCCAGAGAGCTGAGGGTGCCTCTACAGATAGGGTGTTGGCTCTCTGAGTTTCTGCTCTTTGTAGTGTCCTCCGGCTTCCCCCTGGCCTCCCGGTCTTACCTTCAGCTAATTATGGCAGCCTGCAGAGAGGATCGCCAGTGCTGTAGTGATCCTAGCAGGCTGCAGTCGTCCTCCACAGCACGTTCCCTCTGCCGTGATCCTGCCCCTGACGTCAAAGGAGGGGTGGGACTGATGCAGAGCAAACATGCTGTGGAGGTTGATGGCAGCCTGCTAGGATCAGCACAGCACCAGCAATCCTCTCTGCAGGCTGCCGTAATTAGCTGAAGGTAAGACCAGGAGGCCAGGGAGAAGCCAGAGGACGCTGTAAAGAAGGGGGGAATATTCAGGCCTTCGGGGGGGCATGGTGTAGAAGTACATGGAGGGAGGGTCCAAAGAGATGTGCATATTCTGGACTGGGGTGTGTGTGAGAAATAATGGATCTAAAAACAGAGGAGAGGGAGAAACATGGTGGACAATGGGATTTAGGGAGGGAAGGAATAGAAAGAGAGAAAAGTTGGACACAAGGGATGGTGTAGAGGAGGTTGAGATAGAGATACTGGATAGGAGGGTAGTTGGGAAACGGATGGGAGAGCTGGTGGACCCTAGGGTGGTGGGAAAGGAGGGAGAGATGCTGGATGAAAAGGTAGTTGAGAAATAAGAACATAAGCTGTGCCTCTACTGGGTCAGACCAGAGGTCCATCATGCCCAGCAGTCCGCTCACGCGGTGGCCCATCATGTCCAGGACCTGTATAGTAACCCTCTATCTATACCCTTCTATCCCATTTTCCTTCAGGAAATTGTCTAATCCCTTCTTGAACCCCAATGGTGGATCTGGGCATGGTAGGATCTATCGCTTGCCAGGGTCTCCTTTCTTCTTTCTCCGTGCTAACCATCCATCTTTGTCCTCCCCTTCCGTTCCCCTTCCCTCCCCTGGAGGTCTGGCACCTTTCCTTTTTTTCATCTCCAGCTGCAGGGATGGAGATGAAAAAAAGGAAAGATGCCAGACCTCCAAGGGAGGGAAGGGGAACGGAAGGGGAGGACAAAGATGGATGGTTAGCACGGAGAAGGAAGAAAGGAGACCCTGGCAAGCGAGTTATCAGAAGACAACCAGAGCCTAGAACCAAAATGATTTGAATAATGACCAGACAACAAAATGTAGAAAAAATAATTTTATTTTCTGTTTTGTGATTACAATTTGTCAGATTTGAAATTTGTATCCTGCCAGAGCTGATATTAGACCGCGAACATGAGCTAGCATTTAACAGAGAGAGGAAAAGTCTTTTTTGTTTACACCAAAGCACCAGTGTGGGTAGGAGAGGGCAAAGGAGGTGTGGTGGGTGAAGAGGCTATAAAATAAACCCACCAGGATGTTTGTAAAAAAGCACCCAATTGGGCAGGAGAATCGAATCAAAATTTTTTTTCCTGAATCAGACAGCACTAGGCTTCACCAAGCAAAGATGAGGCTGATATTAGCAAATAAACTTGATGGAGTTTGTTGAAGGGGGTAGAAAGGAATTGCACTAAGCAACCCCCAAGAAATATATTTGCAAGTATCTATCATCTTTGCAAAGAACAAATGACAATGCTACTCTTGAATTTAGCATGGATTTATAGCATGTTTCTGTTGTAAAATTGTTGAAAATGCTTGTGTGTAGCTTTCGAAGCATATGTCTGTATAGTTTACCCATCTCATTACTAGGGTATTTAGGCTCTAAAGTAGGGACCCTAAACTTTCAGAGAGGCTCACAAGGCATTCAACATCACCAAAAGGCCAGTTCCACTCAGGCCAAACAAATACACATAAAGAAGAAAAAAAAAAAAAAAAAAAGTGGTGAAAAGCCAAGAGAAAGTGACAGTTTAAAAAAGCACCCATACAGGTAGATTCTGCAATAATGTTATTAAGGTTTAACAAGATACAACAGGAGCAGGCTTGGCCCATTAACTGACATTAAACCAAATAGGCACAGCTTGTTGCCATACTGATTCACCCAAAATAGCCTATTAGAAACCAAGGAAGTTTAATTGACAAGAAGACTGCACCAGAGACACTGTGTTGAGTTAATCAAGATGGCGGCAGCCAAGGAAGTTTAATTGAGAAGAAGACTGCACCAGACACACTGTTTTGAGTTCATCAAGATGGCGGCAGCATGAGGAGGCAGTTTCGTTGCTGTCACATGATGCTTCCTCTTGTTAATTAAATTTCCTCGATTGTGATTTAAAATAAAAAAAAGAGCCAAGAGACACTTGACAGGTCATGAGGCTCTAGGAAGCCAATTACTCAAACATTATCAGCCTCACTTGTTTTGATTGCAGTCTAGTCTATTAATGGTTAAACAAGATGGGAGGGTCACACATTGAATTGGATTAATAAAAAATTATTACATGATCTTTATTAGAAGGTAGGAGACCTATAAGCAAAGAGGAAAAAAAGTTTCTCAGCTATTATTTAGGATATAGAAACATAGAAAATTACGGCAGAAAAGGGCCAAAGCCCATCAAGTCTACCCACTCTACTGACCCACCCCCCTAATACTACCTTCCTAGAGATCCCCTTCCTAATGACCCATCCCCTTAACTCTACCCTCTTAGAGATCCTACATGGGCATCCCATTTACTCTTAAAATCTGGAACGCCGCTGGCCTCGATCACTTGCACCGGAAGCTCATTCCAATGATCTATCACTCTTTCGGTGAAGAAATACTTCCTGGTGTCGCCACGAAATTTCTCGCCCCTGAGTTTTAGCGGATGCCCTCTTGTGGCCGAGGGTCCTTTAAGAAAGAAGATGATATCTTCCACCTCGATACAACCGGTGATATATTTAAACGTCTCAATCATGTCTCCCCTCTCTCTTCGTTCTTTGAGAGAGTATAGCCGCAATTTATGCAGCCCCTCCTCGTACGAGAGGTCCTTGAGCCCCGAGACCATCCTGGTGGCTATCCGTTGAACCGACTCGATTCTCAGCACATCTTTATGGTAATGAGGCCTCCAGAATTGCACACAGTATTCCAGATGAGGTCTCACCATGGTTCTGTACAATGGCATTATGACCTCGGGCTTCCGGCTGAAGAAACTTCTGCGGATACAACCCAACATTTGCCTTGCCTTGGATGAAGCCTTCTCCACCTGATTGGCAGTTTTCATGTCTTCACTAATGATCACTCCTAAATCTCGTTCTGTTGTAGTCCTAGCTAAGGTGTAAGTTCTGCACGGATTTTTGCTGCTAAGGTGCATGACCTTACATTTTTTAGCGTTGAAGCCCAGCTGCCAGGTCGAGGACCAATGTTCCAACAAAAGCAGGTCCTGCGTCATACTGTCAGACAAATTGCAATTACTTACTACATTACATAGTTTGGCTTCATCGGCGAATAATGTTATTTTACCTTGAAGCCCCTGAGTTAGGTCCCCAACCAATATGTTGAAAAGGATCGGGCCCAAGACCAAGCCCTGCGGCACTCCACTGGTCACCTCCGATGTTTTAGAGAGGGTACCATTAACCACCACCCTCTGAAGTCTACCACTCAGCCAATCATTGACCCATGCAGTTAGTGTTTCTCCTAATCCCATCGATTTCATCTTGCTCAATAACCTGCGGTCTGGGACACTATCAAAAGCTTTACTGAAGTCCAAGTACACGACATCCAGGGACTCTCCCAAATCCAGCTTTCTTGTTACCCAGTCAAAGAAGCTGATGAAATTGGATTGGCAGGACCTACCCTTGGTGAAACCATGTTGGCGGGGATCCTGTAGATTCTCTTCATTCAGGATCGTGTCTAATTTACGCTTAATTAGTGTTTCCTTGAGTTTACTCACTATCGACGTGAGACTCACCGGTCTGTAATTCACAGCCTCTTCCCTGCAACCCTTTTTGTGCAGTGGAACAACATTAGCTGTTTTCCAGTCCAAGGGGACTCTCCCCGTACTCAGGGAGAGATTGAAGAGCCCGGATAACGGTTCCACCAGGACATCACATAACTCTGAGCACTCTGGGTGTAGATTGTCCGGCCCCATGGCTTTGTTCACTTTGAGTCTTGTCAGTTCGCAGTAGACGTCGCCGGGTGTGAATTTGGCGACATCTACTGCGAACTGACAAGACTCAAGGTAAACAAAGCCATGGGACCAGAAAATCTACACCCCAGAGTGCTCAGAGAGTTATGTGATGTCCTGGCGGAACCATTATCTGGACTCTTCAATCTCTCCCTGAGTACTGTACACTTGCACTACAGAGATAGCTAGAAAAAAAATAGATAAGCCAATGGATCTTTTTACCATCACTGATACTACCAAATGCCCAATGAATGGACTTTGTATACTACCACAACCAAAGGGTTTTCTTCTTGGCTATATATACACAGTATATGGACTACTGCAATCTGCATCTCACTGGCTTTTTGCTAAATCATTTCTCTCTCCTATCTATTCAGAAGTCTGCTATATACACCTCATATTCCATCAGTTTCACTATGCCCACATTACCACCTCCTCAAGTCACTTCATTGGCTCCCTATCTGTTTCTGCATATGTTCAAACTACTCTGACCTACATGTATATTCGCTCTGCAGCTTCTCAGTATCTCTCCTCTCTCCACACTCCCTCTCCGAGCACTCCACTCATCAGGTAAGTTTCATATCTGTACCCTTCTCCTCTACAGCCAACCCCAGACTTATTTCCTTCTGCCCTGCTGCATTGTATGCCTGGAACAAACTCCCTGACTCAATACATCTAGCTCCATTTCTGGAAGTATTAAAATCCAGACTCAAAGCCCATTTCTTTGAAGCTGCTTTTAATTCCAAACTCCAACCCACTGGTAGAGCTGCCTCTAGACCCAGAGGTTGAGAGATCAAATCCCAGTGCTGTTCCTTGTGACACTGAGCAAGTCATTTAATCCTCCAGTGCCAACCGCTTTGAATGTAGTGATAGTAAGAAGAGGGTTTATGTACCGAGTAGTCTGCTATGCAGTGACATCTGCATGTGCCTTTTTGGCCCAGCACAGTAGAATAAATTTCCGGGACATTTTTTTTTTTTTTTTGTTACACACCATTACAATAAAGTTTTAAATACTGATTTGTTTATGCAGAATCTCTTAATACATTCGTTAGCATTGTGCTTGTTATGACAGGAGATGTGGTCATTTGGCTGTATTAGTGAGATTTAAGATGATTTTAAAAGCTTCTAATAGTATGTTTCCACATGCACAGTTCTTTGGTGTAAGATGTTATTTGTTTGTGACTTCTGTATGTTTTCCTGGAAGTCGCTTAGGTTTAGGCAAAGTATATACAATTGGCCTGCTCTGATAAGCCAAAATTTAAGCCGGGTACAATTCAACCTTAGCATCAGCCCCGCATATTAGGTGAAAAAAAAAAGCATTAAGCAGCGAGTCCGCTCCGCTTTTACTTCCCGCCAGCCACAGCAAGGCCACACACAACACCGTTTCAGCCAGCCAAGAAGATAACAGCAGGCCGCACTCTTCTCAGAAAAGGCGAGCACGCCAACCTCTTACAGGCCCAGCTCCCCAACCAATAAGACCGCCAGCTGAAGAATGGAAAAGAACTATCGAGCAAATGGACTTAACACCAATGCCGCCATCATCCTCCGGCACTTCCACGGCGTCTCGGCCGGGAAATGCGCACCCTTTCCCACAATACCCAGTTGACTGCGAGCTGCTTGGCCCGCCTCACTCACCCATCCACGTTCACTCGCTTCTTGCTGGTTGCATAATCGTCTCCCAAGTCTAACCGGTGTCTTTTGGACATCTTTGTTCGCGCGGCCGTCGCCGCCACCTTCCGTCCCTTGGTTTCTCTTCTTCTTGCTTTCGCCCACAACTAAGCGTCTCTCGGTCGCCGGATCGTTCAGCCTCGGGCACTGTAGCACGAGCTTCTACCGCCGGGAAACAAGCCGGCCGGCCGGCCTACCTACCGACCAGGGGAGGGGGTGCGCGCGCACACATACACGCTGAGCGCGAGCCGCACAGCGGAGATACAGAAAATGGCGGCCGGAACCGCTCAACCGGGGAGCTGGGAACGGTGGGCGGGTCAATGTTCGTTCATGGCTCCCCCCTCCAAAAAAGTAAACTAGTGTCGTTTTCGAATCTCTTTCTTTACATTACGTGATTACACATTGTAAATAATTTTATTTATCCCTAATTTATTTTGTAAAGTTACTCTTGAACTCGACCGCGCGAATAGGATGCTGGGAAATACGACCCCGTTACGGCATGTGCCCATGATGCAAAGTCCGAGAATCTTTAAAGTTTAGGGGTCAATTCTCCTTTCAGTATAGAACTATGTCAATTAAATGCTTACATGATTTTTTTTCTAATTGCAAATATTACTTAAGCTGCCGGCTGACACATAACGTGCATTATGATAAGAGTAGAAGCACAATGGTTTTGCAAAAAATGTGACATTTCTATTGCGAGGCGTGGCTACATTTTTACACTTGCGTCTGCGCAATGGTTTATTGTTTTCACGTGCACCATGGTAACTTTCTTTTCACTGCCGAATAGGTTGTTATACTGTATAATTATGCTAGGTTCCTGCATCTTTCCTCTTTTTGGGTCAGAACCTTTTTATCCCCCCATATTTTCATTCTTGAGTAAGTCACTTAACTTTCCTTCGCTTCAGGTACAAATTTAATGATAGTGTATTTTTTCTAACAAAAAAGGTGCCAGTAGTGAAATGCCAGGCCATCTTTCAGTGGTGGAGTGATCAGTGGAGGATCTGCCATACAATAGCTAGGTCACCAAAGAATGTATGAAAAGGTAAAATTTGGTGGGTGGACCCTGGACTTTCTCATTAATACTTGAGGCCCATCGGCCAGTTTTAGCAGTCAGTGGAAAAGGTGCTAGTACCTGTATTCAGTATCTCTGAGTGGAGAAGTGGCCTAGTGATTACAGTAGCTGCCTTAATACCCTGAGGTTGTGACTTCTGTTCCCACTGCAGCTTCTTCTGACTCTGGGCAAGTAACTTAACACTTCATTGCCCCAAGTACAAAATAAGTACCTGTCTAGAAAATATCTAAACAACTTTGATGGTCAGAACTTTGTTCTGGTATTTATTAGCATGATGTATGAAGCATACTTGAATTACAGCAACATTGTTAACCCCTCAAGGGTCCTGGCAAGGGAGAGGGGAGGAGGAGGGGGGATGGGGGTTAGTCTGATGAAGACCGAGAGGAAGAGAATTTGGTTTCCATGCCATTACTCTCCCACTCAGGGTCCTCATTAGCAGAAGATACAGCCTCACACTGGGAGATATCAAGTTTATCAAGTTTATTAACAGAATTTGATTTATCGCCTATTGAAATCACTAAGCGATGTACATTACAATATATAGTAAGGTAAAAGAGGTTCACAAATTAACAATAAACATTTGACTAAAACAAACAAGTAGTTGGGATGGAAAAATTAAAAGTTACATATTTCATTTAAAATAGAAAAGTGGGAAAAAACAATAGGTAAGGGTACATAAAAATCTCAGCTATTAAAAAAAACATAATCTGCTTTAAACATTGAAGGCATCTCTAAATAGATAAGATTTTAATGATTTTTTAAATATTAAAACATCTTTTTCATCTCGAATATATTGGGGAAGGGCATTCCACCATAGGGGACCTGTCACTGAAAAAATATCTGCCCTTCTAGTACCAATAATCTTCAAGGAAGGAACTGAGAGAAGATTTTGGTTAGAGGAACGAAGTGAACGTTGAGTATTATAGGGTATCAAGAGTCTAGATATAAATTGGGGTTCTTCACAAGCTAAAGTTTTGAAGATGAGTAACATTATTTTAAATGTGATTCTATGGCTAATAGGCAGCCAGTGAGAATCTTTCAACAGCGGAGAAACATGATCGTACTTTTTTGCATTATATATAACTTGATTGCGGTGTTTTGAATCAGTTGTAATCTCCTTTTTTCTTTTGATGATATGTTAAGGAATAGAGCGTTGCAATAATCAAGTTTAGATATTACTAAAGAATGGATCAGTATTGTAACAGATTTTGGAGTCAGAAATTTGGATATTGATCTAATACGACGTAATTTAAAAAAGCAATTTCTAACTGTTAGAGAAATATGTTCATGATAAGTGAATTTTTCGTCAATTAGAACACCAAGAATTTTAACTGAGGGGACTAGATTGAGTGTGGAGTTATTAAGAATAAATTGATTTGACAAAGTTATATCATTTTTCCAAGTAAATAATACAGCTTTAGTTTTCTTTATGTTAAGAGATAATTTGTTTTTATTTAACCAAGAATGAATTATTTCTAATTTTTGATTGATGGACTTGATTTCGTTGTCGCATTTGGGATCTAAAGGGTGTATGAGTTGAACATCATCTGCGTATGCAAATGGGGTAAAGCCTATGGAATGACAAATGCTTAACAAAGGAGAAAGAAAAATGTTAAACAAAAGGGGGGATAAGATAGAACCTTGAGGGATACCAAATGTAGAAGTATAAGCTTTTGATGTTTCATTTTTAAATTTAACAGAGGAGGTGCGATCTGCAAGATATGAGGTTAACCAAGTAAGGACATTATCTGTTATGCCTATTGATTCTAGTCTTTGTAACAATAAATCGTGATCTATGGTGTCGAACGCTGCTGAAATATCTAAAGAGAACAAAATGACAGATTTGTGGTGATCTAAATGATATTGAATATTGGTAGTTAGACCTATTAACGAATATTCAGTGTTATGAAATTTTCTGAACCCTGTTTGGTTTGGGTGTAATGCATTGGTACTCTCTATGAAATCAGAGAGTTGATTGAATACTAGTTTCTCCATAAGTTTTCCCAAGAATGGTAGATTAGCTATTGGCCGATAATTAGAGGGGTCATTTATGCTGATATTATGATCTTTGATAATAGGAATGATGGTGGCGGTTTTCCACAGTGGAGGAACAGTTGCAGATATTAAACTCTTCAGTATTAGTAGATGAATGAATGGTCCAAAATGAGAAATATGTTTTTTTAAATAGTACGGAGGGATAATCTCGGAACCCGAATTTTTTAGATTAATTTGTTGAAACAAAGATTCTATGTCTTTAATGGAAGGGAGTTTGAATTTTGAACATTTTGCTGTTGGGACGGTTTTGATTTGATCTATGTTAGTCGTATTACTATTTATGATAGATGTGAAGGAGTTTCGGATATTGTTGATTTTTTGACTAAAAGCGTTAGAAAGATCTTGTGCTGTTAATGTAGAGTTTTGAACAGTATTTTTTATTTTATTTTTGGAATCTATTGTTTTTAGAATATTGAATAGTGAAGAAGAATTTTTAATTTTATCAATTTTGTTGGAATAATATATCAGATACCAGAGTTTGACCAGATTAGTGGCCCTGGATCTTGGAGAGGACCCGACAGTACACAGGATTTATAAGCCCTCAGCACTCTTAGCGTTTTGCGAGTGTTTTGCAAGACGAGCAAAACACTCGCAAATCTTGCCTTGCAAACCGAGTGTTGACTCGATATGCGAGCCCCAACAACCGGAGAGAGTGGGAGCCAGAAGGCCTTGAGTATGCGCACATCCTGTGGGTTGGTGCTGCATGCCGGTGCCCGATCGCTGTGAGGGTTTGGGCGAGTGGCGATGCTGGTTGTCGAGGGTGGGGTGGGCGAAGCTGGTTCCTGGGATCTTGTGCACTAAAAACGCTAGCGCACCTTAGTAAAAGGAGCCCTGAGTGGAGTGGAAATGGTACACATGAAGGGGCAGATTCTGTAAAGGACGTCTAAAAATTAGGCGTCGTTTAGATGTCCAGGAGCTGAATGCTGAACACGATTCTATAATGCATAGACACACTATAGAGAATCATGCTCAGCAGTGCTGAGCAAATCTAAGCATATCTATAGTTTTAGACATCTATAACGTTATTGTGTGTTAGCGTTATGATGTCATTAGAATGGCAATTGTATGCTGTTTTTTAACATTAAAATTGTATGCGGTAAAGTGCTGGTACCACTATTATATTTTATTTATTTATCTTTAATCTTATCTTATTTATCTTTAATTATTTATTACCACTTATATCCTATGTGGTATTTACATTTGGCTCCTTTATCCTATTTCTTTTCTGTTCTGGTTGCCCAGGGTCACAAGGAGCAATGGGGAATATGAACTAGCAACCTCAGGGTGCTAAGCCTTTAGCTCTAACCACTGCACCATACACACTCAGATAGTAAACTGCATGTCAATTCCAAAGCCAAGCTTATATCCTCTTGATTTACAAGCAGTCATTTATCTAGGATAAATATCAAACATGTAACTTCAACACTTGACCAATTCCTCTTTTGGCCTCTATGGGCTCCTTTTACAAAGGTGCACTAGTGTTTTTAGTGCATACACACGATTAGCACGCTAAAACTACCGCCTGCTTAAAAGGAGGCGGTAGCGGCTAGCGCGCGCTAAAACCGCTAGTGCACCTTTGTAAAAGGAGCCCTATGTTTCTCAAAGTACATGGGAAAAAAAAAAAAAATATATATATATATTGCATAATAAATCTTCTATTTTTTGGTGGAAAGAGGACTCCTTGTAAAATCAGGTCTACTTTTGAGCGTGAAGTGAGCACTAGATAGGCCTGAGTTAGGTGGAGGCGTCACTTAGGAGTGCTTGAAGCATCTGCATATAGGTGAACAGGGCTTCTATTTTGGGGGGTTTAGAGGACTCCAATTTGATATTAAGGTCAAAAGATGTTTAATAATACATTACTTAATATATTTTGCATACCAAACCTATTTGGGGGGGTATGCAACGTGGTTCCTAGCCTCTCATAGAGCTCTAAAACAAAATTGTAGGAGGTTAGAAAAGAAATGAAAAAATCCCATTCAGATACAGATAAATTAAACTGGAAATCTGTGATTAGAAAATATAATTTTGAACTTAGGAAAGCGCCAAAAACCTATTATGGATGTAAAATAGCTAAGTCCAGTAATCAGAATATTACTCTTTTTAAACTCTGGTGTTCTTTGACTAATTCTTACGCAAAGTCTGAGCAATTACTATCTCCTTTTGCTGATGTTTAAGCTTGTTTTTTTTCAAGACAAAATTTCTCTTAGGCAATCTTTTTCTGTAGGAAATATTGGATATTTCTTCTCTTATTTAAAAAATCCCACACTGGAGATACCAGTTGATCGCTATTGGTGTTCTTTTGATTCAGTCTCTGAATACCAACGGCCGCTTTTACAAAGCTGAACTAGCGGCTTCGCTGCGCTAACGGCCCCGAAGCCCACAGAGATTTAAAGGGCTTCGGGGTTGTTGTTGCGCGGCTTTGTAAAAGAGGTCGCAAGTCTCCAAATTGTGTGAAAAGTTGAGAAAGTGTAAATGTTCACTGGACCCTTTTCCATCTTTCCTTTTTCTTAATATTCCTTCACATGCTATAACGTGGTTGACCATCTTACTAAATTATTAATTGGAAAATGGATACTTTACACAATCTATGGGGCAAATAACACTCCTTCCCTTTCTGAAAAAAATCAGATCTAGATCCTACTATCCCTTCTCATTATCAACCAATTGCTAATATACCACCATTGACAAAGTTGCTAGAATCAATTGTAGCTGGTCAACTTACCAATTACCTGGAGAAATTCTCACTACTTTAACCTTTTCAACATGGATTTCGTTCTAATTTTAGTACTGAAACTTTATTGATTTCTCTTCTTTCTAAAATCCAACAATTACAACTACAAAACAAATGTTCAGTTTTGCTCCAGTTTGATTTGTTTGCGGCATTTGATGTAGTGCATCATGATATTCTCCTTCAATTACTTTCAGATATGAGACTTAATCAGGTTGTCCTTGTTTGGTTCTCTAAAATTTATTGTCTCGTTCTTATTCAGTCAATATTGATGGCAATATTTCTAATTCCTGTCAGCCTTCTTGTGGGGTTCCCCAGGGCTCTCCGCTTTCCCCAATCTTGTTCAATCTTTATATGACTACTTTGAACATGTACAACTTGTCAGCTTGGGAAACGCTTTTTACTTATGCGGATGATAGCTTTATACTGATTGAGGTTGATTTAAATATTACCAATTTAACTTTTAAAATAAATCACTGTATTTCCAAAATTCATGTCTCTCCAGATGAAGTTAAATACAGCCAAAAGTAAACGTTTGTGGTGAGGCCCAAAACTGGACTATCTTCCTCCCACTGTACTTCTGGACTCTGGAGTTTCTCTACAAATTAAGTTCTCCAAGATTTTGGGAATACTTTTTGACTCCTCCCTCACCTTTAAGGATCAAATAAACTCTCTGGTTAAGAAAGGTTTTTTAAATTTACGAATGCTGAGGAAGATTAGATCTCTTTTTCATCAATGTCATTTTTCTGTCCTGGTCCAATCAATTACTGTATACTTTCTCAGCTAGATTACTGCAATGCTATCTATCTTAGCATCACAAAGATCTGTCTCCAACAACTACAATTGATTCAGAATACCGCTGCGAAGTTGATTTATGGAAAGAGCAAATTCGACCATGTGACTCCTTTGCTTTGAGCCTTCATTGGCTCCTGGTTTATCTCAGAATTCAGTTTAAATGTATATGTATTATTTTTAAAAATTTACATGGTATTTATATTCCTCTTGTTCCTCTTCTATGGAACGTTTATAGATTTTCATATGTGAGAGGTACTCAACGATTTAAACTTTCTCTCCCTTCTAAGAAATGAATTAAGGGAGTCAAGAATTTCAGCCTTTCTTTGGCTTTTAAATTTTCCCAATTATGGAATGAACTTCCTGTAATTTTGAGATGTCCCTGTTCCCTCCAATCTTTTTGTAAATCTTTGAAAACTTTTCTATTTGCTAAACACTTTGAAAATTAATTTCCATGTATTTTAGCATTTTTATTAATTTATTGTTAACCGTGTCTAGCTTCCTATGGTTAAAGATCCGGATTACAAGGCTAAGGGCTCCTTTTACGAAGGCGCAGTAGCAGTTTAACGTGTGTAATACCGCGCGCTAAACCGCCGGCCGCACTAGCTGCTACCGCCTCCTCTTAAACAGGCGGTAGTTTTTAGGCCAGTATAGGGGTTAGCACGTGATGAAAAGTCGCGCACGTTAAACCCTCTAGCGTGGCTTCATAAAAGGAGCCCTATGGTTTAGTTTAGTTTATAGAAGACTCCAACTTCTAATGATCATTATTTGATAATGTGGTCAAAGAAGGACAAGTTATTAGGGATTCTGATTTTAAAAAACACAGGACGAAACATGTTGGTGAAGTACATCCCTATTCAGAGACCACTAAGCTAAGTACTTTTAAAAAATAAATACTACAGTAATTTAAAATAGAAAATTAAAAACTCTAAGATTTATTGAGGTTTATACCTAATATAAAAGATCCAATGACGATTGGACACTTAAATCTTTAGGCAATGAGAGTTTTTGAGCCTAAAGTGGTGTTGTTGAAGATATGAATGATAACATTGAACACATTGAATGAAGTATTAATTGTGATAGCACAAATTTGAGGCGATTCACATATTTGATGTACAATCTTGACATCATTGTAACATCATCAATATGCACCTAGATGGCAGAATGTCACTAAAAAATAATAGGAATATGTGCTGGGGTTCCTGACCATACTAGGGATTTGAACCCACCACCTGTGGAAGATGGAAGCAGTGCCTTTAACTACTGAGCCACAGGTGCTTCCTTTTATACAGAGGTTCCTGCCATGTGAGATGATACCTTAGGAGATCATAGCCATCTCAGGGAAAAATAAGTTTCTTTCTGCATCCTGGAAACGACAGAGTGCAAATGTAAATGGCATTATCCCAGGACAAGCAGGCATGATATTCTCACATGTGGGTGACGTCATCTACGGAGCCCCAGCGCGGACAGCTTTTCAAGCAAACTTGCTAGAAGTTTCAAGTTTGCACACTGCACCACGCATGTGTCTGCTTCCTCGCCCACTAGAGGGCGCGTTCCACCTCGTGGTCCTCAGTTCATTTTTTTCCGCGGAGCCAGTAAGCCCTGTGGATTGTGAGCTCCTACTCTTTTTTGTGTCGCTGCTTCCTGACACCGCGTCTGATTTTTTCGGTCGCTGTGCTTTTGATTTCTGTTCTTTTCTGTTATTTTCCTTTATACAAAAAAAAAAAAAAAAAAAAAATTTTTGTCTTCTCGTTGGGCTCCGGGGGCTCCCGGCAGCCGTGGCCGCGGGACGTCGATCGTTCCCGGCCAGTTTCGTCGTTGATGTCCCGTCCTGTAACGGGTTTCAAAAAGTGCAGCCGGTGCGAGAGGCTGCTCTCTATTACAGACCCCCACCGGTGGTGCATCGTTTGTCTGGGCCCGGAACACCCTACCTCCTCGTGCGATCGCTGTTCCACGTTTCAACCCAGGGCTCTCCGTCGCAGGAGGGCCAGAATGGCGGAGTTGTTTAAGGCGGACCCCGTGGTAAAGGCCTCGACGTCGGCCTCGGCTTCGGCCCCGGCCTCGACCTCGGCCTCGGCGTCCTCGGGGCCCTCGGCCTCTCCTCGCCCTTCGACTTCCAAGTCGACCTCGGGAACGAAGGCTACCTCGGGTAAGTCCTCCTTTCCATCCCCTACAGGGTCTGCAAAGAAGCCGTCCTCTGCTTCGACCAAGGCGGGTGGGTCGTCCTCGGCCCCGCCTCGGGCCCCGCCCGTGCAAGCCCCGAGGGAACACTCGAGACCGAGGTCGCCCTCCAGGGAGCATGCCCCGGATTCGGATCTCCCGACTTTCGTCGGGATCCCGGCTTTCCAGGAGCTCCTCAGAGCGCTCATATCAACTGAGCTGTCGGGGGCCCTGGAACAGCTGCAACGGGCTTCGACCCCGGCGGCTGTTGCCTCGGCGGCCTCGGCGACCTCGGCCTCGGGTGCCGGGGCTCCCTCGACCTCGGAGACCGGGGCTCCTCCGACCTCGGTCTCGGCTGTCGAGGCTCCGCCCGCCTCGACCTCGGTCTCGGCCTCGGTTTCGGTCTTACCATCGACCGCGGGGGATCAGCCGGAGCGTAGCGTGCGGCCCCGGGACAAGGTGCGTCGGGTCCGCCGCATTTCCTCCTCCTCGTCCTCGAGGTCCTCCCGGGGGTCTTCGCCCTCGCCTCGGACTCGGTCGAGGCGCCGGCCGAGGAAGCCGAAGCGCTCACGGGGTTCGCCTCGGGGGCGCGGTCGGTCTTCCCCGATCGGGGGCGAGGCGTTGCGGGTGTCGGAGTTGCGCATTGACAATCCGAAGCTTCTCCGCTCCCCGGCGCGTCGGGTGTCCCGTTCTTCCTCGCCGAGGAAACGGGAGGGGGCCCTCGTCCCCCGGACCCCGGGGTCTTCGCCCCGGGCCTCGTCGAGGCGGACTCGTTCTCCTACCCCCTCGAGGCCTGTGGAGAGGACATCGTGGGGCTCGGGGTCAGGGAGAGATCCCTTGTATTATTCGCACGAGGCCTCTCCGGTTTCCTCGGCGAAAAAGTCGAGATCTCCTTCCCCACCTGCTAAACCGTCCTCATTCTCGGTTTTTGTGCAGGACATGGCCAAGGCCCTCGGGCTGGACCTTTCGGTCGGATCCCAGTATTCTAAGGAGTTCCTTGAGGAGCAGGACCTTCCAACTCCACCTCGGGAGGCTCCTCGGCTCCCATACAATAAGGTCCTCCTGCAGACTTGGTTAAAAAATTTGTCAAATCCTCTTACGGTCACGTCAGTCCCGTCCAAGATGGAGGGCAAGTACAGGACGCTGCCGG
This sequence comes from Geotrypetes seraphini, assembly GCF_902459505.1. NCBI lineage: Eukaryota > Metazoa > Chordata > Amphibia > Gymnophiona > Dermophiidae > Geotrypetes > Geotrypetes seraphini. The sequence goes on along the minus strand of NC_047084.1, from coordinate 238,343,265 downwards.
CTAAGGGGTTCGACAAGGCGCAGCTCTCCCACCAGTCTTTGCTGGTGGAATCTGCCCTTAAAAAGTCTCAGCCTTCCCGGGTTTCTGCGGCGGTTCCACCTGGTAGGGAGGGCCGAACCCTGGACAAGTTTGGCCGTCGCCTTTATTCCAATTCCCTGATGGCCACCAGGGTGCTAAATTATGCATTCACTTTTTCCTCCTATCTTCGAGGTATGGTGAAGGACCTCCCTCAGTTTCGTGACTCCATACCGGACTCCCAGAAGGCAGGTTTTGATACATTCATGTCCAACCTGTCTCAACTGCGGTTGTACCTGTTTCACGCCTTGTACGACGCTTTTGAGCTGGTTTCGAGGGTGTCGGCCCTCGCGGTGGCCATGCGCCGTCTGGCCTGGCTTCGCACCCTCGACATGGACCCAAACATGCAGGATCGCCTGGCAGATTTGCCTTGTGTGGGGTCCGAACTTTTTGACGAGTCATTAGAGGCGGCGACCAAGAGGTTGTCTGAGCAGGAGCGCTCGTTGGCCTCTTTGGTCCGGCCCAAGCCTAGACCCCCGCCGCAGAAACCCTTCCGCCCTCCCCCGAGGCGGTACCCCCAAAAATCTACTCCCGCATTTTCTAGACCGCCACCTAGACGCCAGGCTCAGAGGGGCAGAGGGGGACAAACGCAAGCTCCGGCGCAGGGCCCTTCCAAGCCCGCGCCTTCTTTTTGACGGGCTGAGCGGATGGGGCGGGTTCCCCTCCGCGACCGCTCAGAATTCCCTGCCTATAGGGGGGCGTCTTCGGTCCTTTTACCCAGCCTGGACCGAAATTACATCAGACGCCTGGGTGCTCCGGACCGTCTCCGAGGGCTACTCTCTCAATTTCTTGTCTGTGCCACAGGATATGCCCCCGGGACCTTCCTCTTTCAATCGGAGCCAGCTTCCCATCTTGCTGGCCGAGGCCCGGGCCCTGTTGAAGCTTCGGGCGGTCGAGCCAGTTCCCGCAGATCAGCGGGGGACCGGGTTTTACTCCCGCTACTTTCTGGTCCCGAAAAAGACCGGGGACCTGCGCCCTATACTGGACCTCAGGAAGCTCAACAAATTCCTGGTCCGGGAGAAGTTTCGAATGCTGTCTCTCCCGGTTCTATACCCTCTCCTGGAGGAAGGGGACTGGATGTGCTCCCTCGATCTGAAGGAGGCATATACTCATGTTCCCGTGCATCCGGCCTTCCGGAGGTTCTTGAGGTTCCAGGTGGGGGACTTGCACCTTCAGTACAGGGTCCTGCCTTTTGGCCTAGCTTCGTCCCCTCGAGTCTTTACGAAGTGCATGGTCGTGGTCGCGGCGGCCCTGAGAAATCGGGGCCTTCAGGTTTTCCCCTACCTGGACGATTGGCTGATCAAAAGCGCGACCAGGGAGGGGGTTATCTCAGCGACCCGACAGTCTATCGCCTTCCTTCAACGACTGGGGTTCGAGGTGAATTTCCCCAAGTCGCAGTTGCAGCCGGCCCAGTCCCTGCAATTTATAGGCGCAGTGCTGGACACTGTGAGCCGACGGGCATACCTCCCGCAGCCTCGCTTGGCGGCCTTGGTTCGGCTGGGGCGGTGGGTCTCGCAGCTGCGGGTGGTCTCGGCCCAGCGCATGATGATGCTTCTGGGCCACATGGCATCGACGGTCCACGTCACCCCGTTTGCCAGACTGCACCTGAGAATCTCTCAGTGGACCCTGGCCTCCCAGTGGCGTCAGGATTGCGATCCGGTGTCCCGCCTCATTACGGTCACTCCTTCTTTGAAACGGTCGCTCCGTTGGTGGACCGATTGTTCCAATTTTTCCGGGGGGTTGCTGTTTCTGGCCCCTCCCTTTCGCAGGGTCCTGACCACGGACTCTTCGGAGTATGCGTGGGGGGCCCATCTAGACGGGCTGCGGACCCAGGGTCTGTGGTCGTCGGAGGACCGTCGATGTCACATCAATGTGCTGGAACTTCGAGCCATTTACATGGCGGTTCGTGCGTTCGACCACCTTCTTCGCGATCAGGTAGTCCTAGTTCGCACGGACAACCAGGTAGCGATGTACTATGTCAACAAGCAAGGTGGGACGGGCTCTTGGCCCCTCTGCAGGGAGGCGCTTCGCCTTTGGGAGTGGGCGTTCTCCCGAAACATCTTCCTGCAGGCGGTATATATTCAGGGAGACCAAAACTGCTTGGCAGACAAACTCAGTCGGCTTCTTCAACCGCACGAATGGTCTCTCCACTCCAGAGTCCTGCGAGAGGTCTTCGACCGCTGGGGGACTCCGCAGGTGGACCTGTTTGCCTCCTCGGAGACTCACAAACTGCCCCTATATTGTTCGAGGATGTTTTCCCCGGACCGTCTGGAGGCGGATGCCTTCCTTCTGGACTGGGAGGGGAGGTTCCTGTATGCGTTTCCTCCTTTTCCCTTGATCATGAGAACGTTGGTACGTCTCAAGTCATCCACCGCCACGATGATTCTCATTGCGCCTCGGTGGCCTCGTCAGCATTGGTTCTCCCTGCTTCTTCAACTGAGTGTCAGGGAACCTCTGCTTCTGCCTGTGTTTCCCTCTCTGCTATCTCAGAGTCGGGGTTCGCTGTTGCATCCCAATCTGCAGTCCTTGCACCTGACTGCTTGGTTCCTTTCCCCTTCACTTCAATCCAGGTCTCTCAGTCAGTGAGGGAGGTTTTGGAAGCCTCACGCAAGGTCTCGACCAGGCTTTGTTATTCACAGAAGTGGACCAGATTTTCATCTTGGTGTTCCTCGCGACATCTGAATCCTGATTCTGTCCCGGTGGCTTCGGTTTTAGACTACTTGTTACATTTGTCTAAATCAGGCCTGAAGACGACATCTGTCCGGGTACATCTCAGTGCCATTTCAGCTTTTCACCGGCACTTAGATGGTCGTGCTCTTTCGCTTCACCCTATGGTGCAACGGTTCATGAAGGGGCTAATCAATGTTTGTCCCCCTCTGAAGCCTCCTCCTGTTGTTTGGGATTTGAATGTTGTCCTGGCTCAACTGATGAAACCTCCCTTTGAGCCTATGGACGTGTCCCTTCTCAAATTCCTTACTTGGAAGGTGGTTTTTCTGATTGCTCTCACATCGGCTCGAAGGGTTAGTGAGTTGCAAGCTTTGGTTGCGGATCCACCTTTCACGGTGTTCCACCATGACAAGGTGGTTTTGCGCACGCATCCGAAATTTTTGCCAAAGATTGTTTCGGATTTCCACTTGAATCAGTCCGTTGTCCTTCCTGTGTTTTTTCCTAAGCCCCACTCCCATCCTGGCGAGACGGCGCTCCATTCTCTTGACTGTAAGAGGGCGTTGGCATTTTATCTCCAACGTACCAAGTCTCATCGGAAGGTTCCTCAATTGTTTTTGTCCTTTGATCCTAATCGTCTGGGACATCCGGTTTCCAAACGCACCTTGTCCAACTGGTTGGCTGCTTGCATTTCTTTTTGCTACGCTCAGGCTGGTCTCCCGCTCTCGGGGCGTGTCACGGGGCATAAGGTCCGAGCGATGGCAGCTTCGGTTGCTTTCCTCCGATCTACTCCCATGGAGGACATTTGTAAAGCTGCCACTTGGTCTTCGGTTCATACGTTCACCTCCCACTATTGCCTGGACACTTTGTCCAGAAGTGATGGCCGGTTTGGCCAGTCGGTGTTACGTAATCTGTTTTCATAAATTGCCATCCTCCCACCTGCCCTTTTTTTTTGGTTGGCTTGGAGGTCACCCACATGTGAGAATATCATGCCTGCTTGTCCTGGGATAAAGCACAGTTACTTACCGTAACAGGTGTTATCCAGGGACAGCAGGCATATATTCTCACAACCCACCCGCCTCCCCGGGGATGGCTTCTTTGCTAGTGATGGAACTGAGGACCACGAGGTGGAACGCGCCCTCTAGTGGGCGAGGAAGCAGACACATGCGTGGTGCAGTGTGCAAACTTGAAACTTCTAGCAAGTTTGCTTGAAAAGCTGTCCGCGCTGGGGCTCCGTAGATGACGTCACCCACATGTGAGAATATATGCCTGCTGTCCCTGGATAACACCTGTTACGGTAAGTAACTGTGCTAAGTCCACAGCCCATACTCTCTTATGAGACCAAATAAGAAGCTATTGGGATACTGGAGAGGAGGGGGTGGGTTAGTACCCATGACCTGTGGAAGATGGAAGAAGTGCCTTTAACCACTGAGCCACAGCACTTCCTTTTAGGCAGAGGTTCCTATTATTTTTTAGTGACATTCTGTCATCTAGGTGCATATTAATGATGTCACAATGATGTCAAGATTGTGCATCAGATATGCCCACTTGCTCTGAACCACAGCCATTGTGAGTAGGAATTCTCTTCTTATTTTCTTAGCCTTTTCGGAATGAGGTTTAGTATGCTATATATATTTCAGGTGCTTTGCTTGAGTAATGAATTATTAAACATCTTTTTCTATTATTATCAAATAGGAGTCCTCTTTACCCCCCAAACTAGAAGGTTTAGTATGCAATATATAATGTATATATATTTTTCATGTGCTTTGTTTAAGAAATGCATTATTAAACAACTTTTGACCTTTATATCAAACCGGAGTCCTCTTTACCCCCAAAAAATAAAGCCCCGGTAACCTATATGTGTAGACCTCCAGAGCACCTAAGTGATGCCTAAGTCACATTCACCTAACGCCCAAAAGTAGACCTGGTTTTGCAATGCCTACATTTAAGGCGTTAGTTAGACGTGTTAAGACGCTGGGAGGCATGCAATTCTGTAAATAGACGTCTATATCAAAGCCATGCCTATCCCACACCTATCCCGTTAGTCACAGCTTTTTCCGATAGGCTCCCACGAAATTGTAGACACCTATTTTGTGACTCACATCCAGCCTTTGGATGTCTAAGTGTCAATTATTACTTGATAAAGTCATTAATTGGGCTTATTATCCACTTTATTTGGATGCTTAAGTCAGTGGACGTCCACATTGTGGACGCCTAAAGTTAGATGTTCTTTACAGAATCTGTCCAGAATTGCTTATTTATTCTTTCCAAAATTTCAAGGACTAGAGGGCATATAATGAAGCAGCCAAAAAAGCAAATAGGATGCTAGGAATTATTCAAAAAGGGATGGCTAACAAGACAAAGAATATTATAATGCCTCAGTATCACTCCATGGTGTGATCTCACCTAGAGTATTGCATTCAATTCTGGTCTCCTTATCTCAAGAAAGATATAGCGGCACTAGAAAAGGTTAGGGTTCTTAAGCTTGGAAAAGAGACGGCTGAAGGGGAGATATGATTGAAGTCTACAAAATCCTGAGTGGAGTATAATGGGTACAAATGGATCGATTTTTCACTCCGTCACAAATTACAAAGACTAGGGGACACTCAAAGAAGTTACAGGGAAATACTTTTAAAACCAATAGGAGGAAATATTTTTTTCACTCAGAGAATAGTTAAGCTCTGGAACACATTGCCAGAGGTTGTGGTAAGAGCAGATAGCATAGCTGGTTTTAAGAAAGATTTGGACAATTTCCTGGAGGAAAAGCCCATAGTCTGTTATTGAGAAAGACATAGGGGAAGCCACTGCTTGAAACATAGAAACATAGAAATAGACGGCAGATAAGGGCCACGGCTCATCTAGTCTGCCCACCCTAATGTCCCTCCCCTACCTTTGCCCTGTGAATAGATCCCATGTGCCGATCCCATTTGGCCTTAAAATCAGGCACGCTGCTTGCCCTGGATCAGTAGCATGGAATGTTGCTACTCTTTGGGTTTTGGCCAGATACTAGTGACCTGGATTGGCCACCATGAGAATGGGTTACTGGGCTTGATGGACCGTTGGTCTGACCAAGTAAGACAATTCTTATGTTCTTATTATTAAGTAGCACATTTAGAACAAATCAGAGAAAATATATTTTCATTCAATGTGTAATTAAACTCTGGAATTTGTTGCCAGAGAATGTGGTAAAAACAGTATTAGCATAGCAGGGTTTTAAAAGATTTGGATAATCTTCTAAAAGAAAATTCTATAAGCCATTAGTAAGATGGACTTGAGAAAATCTGCTACTTTTTTCTAGGATAAGCAGTGTAAAATCTGTTTCTCTATTTTGGTATATTGCCAGGTACTTGTGACCTGGAGTGGCCACTGTTGGAAACAGGATACTGGTCTTGATGAACCTTTAGTTTGTCCAGTATGGCAAAGTTTATGTTCTTATGGAGGTTAGATACCCCCTAATGATGACTGGAGTTTTTAATATATCTTTGAATCCTTCCCATGAGAGCTGTATGAAGGAATAGGCGGAGAACTACAGCAAGAAGCATGGGGATGCACTTCACTTTGTTATAACAAATTTAAATTTAGTAGATATCTGGAAAGTTAGGAATAGAGTGAAAAGAATTGTACCTTTAATTCTCACCTACTTCACTGCTACATAAGAATTTATATGATTTTAATAGAAAAAACTTTCTCATATGGGGTAACAGATCCTCAAATGGAGATGATTACATGATCTGACCATGCCCCAGTATGGACAGATGTTAGATCCTGAACATCCTCTAGTTTTGGAGATTAAGTGATAGTTTGATGGAACACCTAGAAGTTTGTGGGAGGGTGCAATGGAATATTTGGAAAGTAATGATAATGGGTCTGTTTCACTTCTGTAGTGCAGAATACGATGAAAGTGATCATTAAAGGGAGAATGATATTTACAGGAACTCATAAGGAGAGAGCATCTAAAGAAAATTAGCTTAGAGAGAGAATTAAAGTTTTAGAGCAGATTGAGGATGTATCAAGTGGGAGTGTTAGAGTAGGTTGTTCAGTCATTGGTTTAAAGTGTATTACAGATTCTTGGAGTACCTTTGAACTTGTGAATGAAGAAGAGGTATCATTGATCATTAGTCAGGTGACACCAACACATGTGGTGTTAGACCTATGTAATACTAGTATTATAAGGCAGATATCACGTGAGGTGAGTCCTTTTGTAATGTCTGTTGTGAATAAGTCATTGAGTGAGGGAATTCTGCCTTCAGGGTGTAAAGAATCCACAGTTACACCGATCTTAAAAAAGAGTGGGTTGAATGTAGAGGAGATGAAGAACTTTCGGACAATCTCTGTGGTCCCTTTTTTGGGTAAGATAATCATAAGGGTTGTCATTAAACAGTTGAATGTTTATGTAGATCAGATTGACTGCCTTGATCCATTTTAATTTGGATTTAGACAAGTGCATAGCATGGAATTGCTTCTGGTTTCTGTGTTGGATACTTTACAGGAGGAATTGGATAAAAATATGAGATATTGCCTTGTGTCACATGATATTTCAGGGGCTTTTGACTCTGTCAATCTGGACATGTTATTGAAGTTGGAAAGATTAGGTATGGTTGGGGGGGTTTTGCAATGGTTTGCATTCTATCTTAGGGGGCAGATCCTTTAGAGTATGAAGTGGGACAGAAGTATCTGGAGTGGTGAATGTTAAGAGAGGGTACTCCAGGGTTCGGCCCTATCTTCTATACTTTTCAATATATATATATCCACATTGGGAGCAGTGTTTCAGGAGCTAGGTCTACAGTATAGGCTCTATGCTGATGACATTCTCTTTTTTCCCCTGTGGGTAATGGTGTTCATGGGTTGGAGAGATGTTTGCAGGATTATATGGAGAAGATTGTAGAATGGATGAATGATCATGGGTTGAAGCTGAATGTGAATAAAACAAACGTGATGATTGTGAAAAATTGGAGGGATGATTGGGATTTAGAGAGGTTGAGTATGATGGGTGAGGAAGTGATGCTGAAGAAGGAGATGAATGTGTTGGGAGTGTGCCTGGACAGTTCACTGTCTATAGAAAGCCATATATTGAAGACAATACAAGCAGAGTTTATGCAGTTGAGAATGTTGTAAAGGTTGAAACTGATGCTGCAGGATTATGATTTTCGTACTGTAGTGCAGGCGCTAATTTTAAGTAAAGTGGATTATTGCAATGCATTGTATTTGGGGGTTTGAAGGTGAAGATGAGGGCATTACAGTTACTTTTGAATTCAGCAGCATGGTTGATCACTGGTGTGCCAAGAACAGCTCATATAACACCGATTCTAAAACTACATCAGTTATTGATTCAGCACAGAGTGCAATACAAAGTATTGTCAATAAGTGCATCAGGTAGTGTACCATGTTGTATTGAAGTTTGAGATCTGAAACAAGCATGCAATTAAATTCTAACAAGAGTAGGTTAATTGTACATTCATGGATTGGGGATGCTATGTTGTCGGTAGGGAGAGGAGTGAAGCTTTGGAACACTTTGGCTAGAGCCTTGCGGTTATGTGTATCCAGATTAGGCTTTAAGAAACTACTGAAGACATATTTATTTGTCAATGCATTTATGTAATGAGATGTGGCAGAGGTTAGGATGTGAAGCTTTGTGGTAGGTCAAGGATTTGGATTTGGCATTCTGATGTTATTCTAAAGTTATGTAGAATTTGCCTTTTATAACAATTATGTTTGTACTATCAAATTTTTATGTAAACCACATAAGTTATATGCGGTATATAAATCTTTTAAATAAATAAATAACAAATACTGTCACTCTGGATATATAGGAAGACTGGTTGCAGCAAGAGAGGCACTACACATTGACGAAATGGGTTGGGAACTGGCTTGGGGGAAGGCTTCAGAGGGTAGTGGTGAACGGCACCTCCTCCGAAGTGACCATTGTACATCCTTTAAAATAGAGTTAACTATAAGCAAGGAAATAAGGCAGAGAGGCTGAATGTAAAAGAACAAAAGTGGATTTACTATCTGAACGTGTTGGTCCCTGAAGGACTTAACGAAGAAATAGACTGAATGTCTTTAATATAAATATCTATCTTCCATTTGATCTGCCGCCATGACTCTGGTTACTACAGAGAAAAACAACAGTCTCAGAAGAGCGGGAATATTATCCAGCCAGGTTGCTTGCCTTAGTTGGCTGACAACCTTATGAAACCGGAACTGACGACAGACACTGTTAAAGAATGAATGAATGTGGAGTGGAACAACTATCTCAGAGAAAAGCATGATAGTAAGCTGCTATTTTTTCTATTAAAAAAAAAGCTATTTGAATAGAATGTCTTTTAGCTAATATAGTTAGCATTGTGGTAAATGAGAGTTATATCTCCTTTGTGTTCCTAAGTGGACTTTAGTTAATACTGTGCTTTTACTTTAGATTTTGACATTGGGAGCCTCAACCCTGAAGAAAAGACAGTGAAATATGGACATGTTGGTAGAGGTGCTTCCTAAATGATTATTTCACTACAGCTAAGTACTACTTTGATACTAAAAAGTTAAATATATAAATGAAAGAAATTAAAAAAAATATATAAAATTGATCCAGTGACGATTGGGGTTTATGCGCTTTTTTTGCATAACCTGTCCTAGAGGCACTTTGAGAGCCCACTGAGGATCAAAAAAATACTTATATACAGGTAATTTTAGTACAAGCATTTGTGGCTAAGCTTTCTGTTAGGACCGCGACATTGGCTCTTAGAGCCCTTTTCTATGTTTTAGAAAATTGTTTCTCATGATTGATTTAAAAGGATAGTGTACCTAATCAACATTCAGACTCCTGAGGCAGGCCCATTTGGGCCGAAACACGATTGTGTCGAGTCGTGACATATAATAAAAGGCATTGAACACCAGAAGTCTCCTTCAGTGTTTGTTTCCACTTTTCAGGCTTTGGGAAGTTGGCATCTCCTGTTTTCCTGGGTAATGTTTACGGTTACCGGATGTCCGGATAGATTTTGAAAACCTGTCAGGTTGTCTGGGTTTTGGAAGGCCCTGGCTCTGCCAGATCTCGAGGCCATGTGACATCATCACCTTGCATCCGCACATGCTCAGAGGCCCTCCAGAATTGGCCCCAAGCTCAGAGAAGGAGAGGAGAAGAGATTTGTGTGGGGGTGTAGCTGGGTCAGAACAGAGCAGGGCCACATGTACTTTTTTTACTTTTACAAATATGGTAAGCCTAGTAATGTTGAATTCTGTGAAGTCTTCCAATCAAATAGTAAATATAAAAAAAGTAATCATAAAAACATGAGAATTATAATGGGTACAGAGCAGAACTGTGATATTTCATTTTGCAATCTAACATAGAAATAACCTATCTTAAAGTTTTGATGTCACCTCAGTGAGAGCAAGAAGCTATCCCTCTACTACCAGACTGTGAAGAAAAATAAAAACACTGCAAAAAAATATATTAAGAACGATACCATAACAGCACTTTGACTCAAACAGCAACCTATGAAACAGCAATGATACTTCAGGTCTTAAACACCAGTACACCACCGACTGAGAAAACAGAAAAATTGGACTAGAGATCTCTACATAGAATCTACATCCTAACAGAATATTGCATCTTAATCATACATGCAAAAATAGATGACTCTTACCAAATATGGAGCAATGGACCACAAGCTATTAATGGATATATTAAGGCAAAGATTGAATTGGGAACACCAAGAGATCAGACTGTGTACAGTACAACACTGGAGAAATAGAAAAAAAAATGCATGTCTGGTTATACTGAGCAAAATACAACCCCTCCCCTCCCTTTTTACTGAGCTGCAGTAGAGGTCTCTACCGTGGCCCAGAGCGCTAAATGTTCCGATGCTCATAATTCTATGAGTGTTGAAGCAGCATCGAATCATTTAGCATTTTGGGTGCGGTAGAAACCTCTACCATGGCATAGTAAATGGGGGAGGGGGACATACCAAAGGTGCGTATTTTCCAAAGCTGATATATTCCAATTGAAATACTTTTTTCTTATTTTTTATTTGGGCATTTTTTTCAGTCACTGTGGGGCTCATGATAAAAAAAAAAGTAAAAAAAGTGGCCTAAATCGGTACTTGGACGATCATAAAGCCAGATCGTCCAAGTACCGATAATCAAAGCTGGTTTTAGATGTATCTAAAACCAGCTTAGGCCTTTCCCCTGCCTCTAAATGCCTAGAGTGAAAAGAGGCATTTTTAGAGGAGGGGAAAGGGTGGGAGGTGGGCCGACCTAGACTTAGTCGTACAGCAAGTATAACCAAAAGTTGGAACTTATATGTTTTGACTTAGACCAAGTCAAAAGAGGTATAAGTTCCGCTGATCTGATTGCGGCTGCCATGATCAGCTCAGCAGCCCCAGTAACCTGCCCACCCCCCACCGCAACGATCGCGGCAGGAGAGATGGCTCATCCCCCCCCCAACTGCCGCAACCCGCGGCAGGAGAGATGCCCAATCTCTCCTGCCACAATTGCAATCCACCCCCGAACCCCAAAACAATACCGGCAGGAGGGAGCCCAACCCCTCATTCCAAAGCGACCTGTGACACCCCCACTCCCCTGAAACAATACCAGCAGGAGGGAGCCCAACCCCTCCTGCTGAGGCAACCCCCCCTAACATACAATGCGGAGGGAACCCAGGCACTCCTGACCACAATGCACCCCCCCGTGACCGCCCCCTGAATCCCCGATTGCCCCCCCAATTCACCTTAACCCCCATTAACTTACATGAAGTTGGACGGGTCCCAAACCCGTCCACCTGGCAGGCCTGCCATCCTTTGAATGGTGGACCTAGGGCCTGGGGTAGGAAGGTGGGCTGCAGGTTTGAAGATGTTAGGGGATTGGGAGGGGTGAAGTGTAAGTGCAAATGTATTTTTAAAAAGAGGGCATGCAAGGAACCATATTGTGCATAGTGAGTGAGGGCAGTGGCATACCTAGCATATGTGACACCCAGGAACCATCATTTTATGACACCCCCCTCATATATATGAGAAACATGATGTTTAGTAACAATCCACACACCACACAAGAGTGTACCTAGGAAAAGGTGTTTATTCTGACAGCGAATTGTGTGGGAGGTCTATTTTGAGCTAGTGTGAGCACGCCATAGGCTGGTGTCCCCGAGTCTGGTCTAATTATATGTTTATACTTTTATCAATTTTGTACCTCACTTAGTAAAACTAAATAAGCAATTCATCAAATTAAAATAAAACTTGAAACTTGAGAACAGTTTTTTGGAACAGTTGTGGGACGGGTCACAGCCTCACCACCACTAAAGATAAGTACAGGCTGCTAATTTAGTATGTAAGATCAATTCATTTGCAACAGCAGCAGATGAATCCAGAGTCTAGTGGGATACCACACATCTACCAGCAGATGGAGATAGAGAAACTGATTAACAGGTGGTCCTATTAGCTGGTACTCTCCCTGTATCTTCAGTATTCTCTGTCTCCCAGCAGATGATGGTTGCTGTTCAACTAGCTCCTGAATTCTGGCTGTGACTGGAAAATTATGTTCTCCTGTTGAGGTTTCTCTTCAGCGAGACTACCATTCTATTTTCTCCTGTTGAGTTTTTCTCTTCAGTGAGAGAGGGGTGTCCGGCTGAACGGTGCCGGCTTTAGGGGTTACACTTGGGTTCCCCCAGGTCCCTGCCTCACCCTCCCTCCAGTGATAGAGGGTCTGCCTTGGTCTCTAATTTTCTTCTTTCCCTTGTTGTAACAAAAACCCCAAAAACAAGAGACCAAATGTACTGTCTGGGTTTTTTCTGCACTGCCAGTACTAAACAACCCTTCTTCTAATGAAATAGAGTCTGGATTCATTTGCAGTCATTTGCAGTCTGACTCCCAGGTTTGGCTGAGATAAGTACTACTTGCACTTTATATTTCTACATATTTAAGATATTTATCAATATTTAGTTATTTAAGAATCAATCAAGCATTATCACATTAAACAACGACATTAAAACGGGCAGCCAGTGATGAAGCACCACATAATCCTTCTCGCAGTAGCAAATTATTACAGCGGTGGAGTGGTGGGGCTGAGGCGTCCTTGAAGATATAGATTATATAGTGAAGATTGCAAATGAATCCAGACCCTATTTCATTAGAAGAAGGACTGAATTTGAGGCTGGATATAAACATTGATTGACAAAATTTGCCAGTTTGCTAGTACTAAACATCCAGCATCTGCAAGCCCTCACATCATTAAGGTATGTTTTGTTATCAATGACTGCGGTTTCTTGCATCCGGTGTGGGGTTTGTTATGCAGTCTTTACGCTCCGGGTTTTTCGTTGAGTGTGTGGTTGGTTGTGGAAATTTTAGGCTGTGAGTTCCTCCGGTGCCACGAGTGAGTTAGTAACAGGCATTTTTGACAGCGAATTCTTGCCTCGAGCATGTGATAACTGTTTGATAAGCCCACTTTCGGTTGCGGTGCTACAAATAACATGCAGCCGTGTTTCTGGGCGTCTAAATGGCGAACAACTTTTGCCACTGCTCTGTCCGTTAGCTTGGATAGCTCCGGGAGAGAGTTGGCACAAGAAGTCGGAGTTATATTTGCCGTGCTGCGGGAGGCACGCGCATTTGCGACGCTGAGTTCGCAGAGAACGGTTTATTATGGCGTTGGAGGAATTGTGTTTTTTCCCACTCGCAGGAGATGCGTGGGTGTGTTAGTTTCTTTTGGTGGGCCTTCCTCCCTTTACATGAACCCCCCCCCCAAAAAAAAGAACTTGTTACTCTGTACGGCGGCCGCTGTGTGCTTGGGGGACAACAGCGTTGGCGAGCCTGGAGGCATGCTGTACTGATCCTGCTTCAGTCGGGTTTGTATGGTTTTGTGTTTCCGAGGTTTGATTTCTTGAGCGGTGCAGTTTTCTTCTGGGGGACCCATCACATTTAGGCATAAGGCGATCCTCCATTCTATTCTCTGCTGCCCAGTTTCAGCTTGTTTTGGAATGGGTCGGCAGGAGGTGAATCGCTGTTGAGCATGGTCAGTGGTGGGGAATTATTCTGTTTTCAGTACAGACATTTCCTCCTCCCTCCTAGGGTCCCTGTCTGGTGAGAATATAGCTCTCTGGTACCATAAGCAGGTTTGCCTGTTTTATTCTTCTTTGACCAGGTGTACTGCACTGCATGTGGCTGGTGACGCTATAGAATTAGACTTCTGTTCAAGCGGTCTCTGATGGCACTTCTCGTCAGGAGGAGTTGGCTTTCTTTATGTTTAAGGCGCTGTTGGGTTTTCATGTTCGCAGGATGTTACTCAGCCTTCTGTGGTTTCTCACCCTCTCATGGCGAGTGATAGAGCCCTTTTCATTCTAGGGCCGCAAGACACTCATTTCTGGTCTGAGCCATGTTTGAGACTAGTCTCAGTACCATAGTCTATGGGGCTGCTGTATCCTAGAGTTCTGGATAGCTTGGAAAGGTTGACGCTTCAGAGTTAGGTGCTGTTATGGCAGTGGAAAGGTTGGCGCTTCAGAGTTAGGTGCTGTTTGGCAGTGGGGACAAAGGGGTCCACATGCTTCATTCATGGAAATCTGGTCCTGTCAGATCCCCACATGGAAATGGGATTTATCCCTGCAGTTCTCCTTTGAGTTTGCAGGTTGCTGGATGCACCTCTTTGGCTATTGGCCGGAGGTTGCAATTTCTACTTTGCCTCTAGTACGTCGTTCGTATTGGGGCCGTTGGAATTTGGCCTGGATTTGCAGATCTTGCTAGAGCGTTTTGAGGTTTACCTGTTTCAGCACTTGAAGGAGATGGATAATGAAAGTTCCACCTTTTCATGAGGTCAACCGATATAGACCATGTAAATTGTCTTATAACCCTGATTCAATTTTTCCTGCTAATGCTCGCCTGATCTTTGAGTCGTGCAATTCCTTTCTTCCATCCAAGGAGTCTTTGTATCATCATGACTGTGGCCAAGCCACAGGCGTTTCGCTCTGAAAGGGCCAAGTGGATGCACAGTCTGTAGGTCGTGCCCGTTGTTAGCTACGGTTGCAACCTACTTTTTTATCTAAGGTTGCAAATTATTTCTTGAGCTCCTTGTGTCAAGTGCAGCCACAGTGGCATTCAAGTGTCGCCATTCCAGTGTTTCTGGACTTAGGGCTGGTAGTCCCAGTTTCTCCACCACATGGTGGCCAGGGATGCTATTTCAGGTCCTCACCGTGCCCTAGAGTGAGTATTTTACAGTGTTTGGTTTTGAAGAAACCTATATACATCTTTGGATCTAACCACTGCATCAGCAGTATATTCGCTTTGCGGTCCTCCACCGGCACTTTTGGTGTCGGTCGATTTCCATTTGTCCTAGCCTCGACTCCATGGGAATTTCGATGGTGACGGTGGTAGTGACAGCATTTATTTGCTAGGCCATGTTTCCGGTTAATCTTTTCTTAGCCGACTTGATCTTTAGGCTTTATTCCAGACAGGACTGTCTTCCTGTCTCACCAGTGAGTGATTTTTCTTCTTCATTGTTTGAGGTGGATCTTCCATCTTCTAAAGACCTCTCTTATCCCTTTCCATTCAGTGTGATTTCTAGGGGGTGTTGGGGGGACCCTGGTGTTGCCTGTGTTTATTCCCATAGAATGGGGTGACCAGATCCATTCTCAGGTTTTTCTTTGGTCATCCTATACAGCAGTATGGTATTATATACAGGTTCCAAGATCCTTGATGGCATTTCTACCCGTGGATCCTGGAGATCAGTTTCACTGAAAGTAAAGGCGGCAGGCACTTTTGTCCCGGTGGTTCCGGGTGTCTCAAGGCTGCTACTGTACTCTATACGACTCAGGCATCGCTCAACAGGTATTAGTGGCGCAGTCGGATTATTCTGTTTAAAGGCATGCCATGGTATTCACTTGAATGCCCCCTAGTCTCCAAAGATGCCAGTCTTTTGGAGTGCGGGACTCCATGCCTTCAGTTCTCAACACAAGGAGTCAGGTTTCAGCAGGAGGCTTCTTGCTCACTCACTCTAGCGCTCAGGCGTTTTAATCCTTGTTTCGAGGCTGACAGATGAGGTTCTTTTAACAGGTCATGAGGGTTGCATTTCTCCGCACCCAGGAAGGTAGGCATTGTTCCCCATTGCCAAGAATGGATCCACTTCTTCGGTGGATGGCAGCTCATGTTCTATTCTGTAGATGGTTCACATTGCAAGATAGGTAACATGTTTAGGCAGAATTGTTCAACAAACATCTTCTACATCCTTAAAAATGAGACCTGTATGCTCCAGCGTTCTAGTTTATTGTGTAGAGGTGGGGTCTCCTCATGGCCTCATCTCGATATGTAAATCTTCCTCGGTGCTTCTGCAGATGCAGGGAGTGAGAGTCAGAGGGGGTAGACACGTTGGCTCTTTTTTGGGCCTGGGTTGTTTTCTCTTAGTATTTCCCCTTTGATGGTAATTATGGGTGTGTTGTATCTCTTACCTTGTTTTTACAGCACGGTGATCCTGGTAGCTCCAGCTTTTCTGCACCGTCCATGGTATGTGGTTATCCAGCTTTTGTCAGTGACCAAGCACTTGTTTTCGGTACCTCCTGATTTGATCTCTCAGGGGTTGTTCAGCATGGAAATTTGTCTCCCTTTGCTATTATAGCCTAGCTTCTTACAAATTCATGGCTGCGGTGTAAAGGTTATTCGGAGCAGATTGTTTCTACTCTTCTCCAGGTAAATCAGACATCTACGTCTGAGCCTTACGCTAGCATCTGGAGGGTTTTAAATTCTTGGGTAGCTCTCAGAGTTTTTCGACCTTCCAGACTTCTTTGTCATGTCTTCTTGTTTTTCTCCACAATGTGTAGCTAAGGACTTTGCGTATACTTACCTTTATCTTCCAGTGCCAAACCTTAATTGTTGCAGGAAACGAGTGTGTCATTCTTCGCTTAATTCTCAGCCTGCTGTAGTTTGGTTCCTGAAAGGACTACAGAATGTTCGTATGTCTTTTAGGAACTCCTGTCCGGACTGCAGTCTTATGATAGTTCTTGAGAGTTTCCAGAACGTTCTATTTTATCCTTCTCTCTTCAGACCCTAAAGGATGTGAGGTTGGCAATGTTCTTTCTTGGGGCCATGCTTTCAGCCTGGCACTTTTTTGAGTTGTGGACCTTCACCTGTAGGAATCCTTTTGTTGTGACTTATGGCTTCTGGGGTGTTAGTTAGGACAGTGCCATGGTTTCTTCCTCAGGTGTTATCGACCCTTCATGTCAGCTGCTCTCTCTTTTAATTCTGGTTTCTGGGACAAGAACTCTGGACCAGAAGGTTTCTTTTTCTGTCCGTCTTAGAAATGATTTGCATTCTTCTACTCTTTCTATGGGTTTCTTGCTATTTTAACCTTTCTGTTCACCTCTTTGGTTTGTTCATGGGACGCAGTAGCAGTTTGGGAGCGTCCAAGTTGTCCATCACTTGATGGGTCAAGGAGCCCTTTGCGTACCCTTACTGGTGGACAGGAAAGTGGTTGCCGGAAGAGCTTCTTGCTTATTCATCCAGCCTAATGGCTACTTCTTGGACTCAGTTCAGCGGTTTTTCTTTTAGAGATGGTTGTCTTGTGTCTACTTGGTCTTCTACGAATATTTATTCGATGCCTTACAGGTTGGATGTGGTGGCGCGGGACTGTTTTTAGATGCTTCTGTCTTTACGGGGGCAGCATTCGTTTCCCACCCAGATTCAGGATTGCTTTGCTACATCCCACTAGTCTCTGGATTCATCTGCTGCTGTTGCAAAGGAAGGAAAAATTATGTCCTTACCTGTTAATTTTCTTTCCTTTAGACGCGGCAGATGAATCCAGAGCCCCACCCTTCCTGGATATTGTCTGTCGGTTTATCTTTTGTGTGTTTCAGGCATTTGGTTCTTTCTGGTGGCTGTTTCTGTATAATTTCCTTTGCTTTTTGTTATGGGAAAGAAGTTTTTTACATGTTCTATATACTACTGGTTCCAAATGCTGGGGCAAGGAACAATACTGAAGATACAGGGAGAGTACCAGCTAATAGGACCACCTGTTAATCAGTTTCTCTGTCTCCACCTGCTGGTAGATGTGTGGTATCCCACTAGTCTCTGGATTCATCTGCTGCGTCTAAAGGAAAGAAAATTAACAGGTAAGGACATCATTTTTCCTTCTAGTATACGGTGGTATGACATGGTGATTAGCTGTGATGGTCTTATTAACAACCTGCTCAGTGTTGGTCACTAGAGGTTGGTTGTTGGGTCTGAGCTTTTCACTTACACACATTTATTTAGTTATGGAGTTTTATTTAGGTTAAAAAGTGTTTAAGGTGATTTGTGAGTTTGATTCATATTCTGATCACCTGATTCAATTATTTTTGATTTTTCATTATATTTTGAGTTTTTGTACACACAGAACATAGAAAACACCTTTGCCCAGGATGGAATATGTAATCACAAACTACCCCCCCCCCCTTTTACAAAACTATAGCTCAGTTTTTAGCGCTGGTCACGGCGGTAACAGCTCAGACGCTCATAAAATGCCTATTATAGTAGGTACTTTCTCTGTCCCTAGTGGGGTGCAGCAAGGTCTTCTTTATTTATTTGATCAATGATTTGAAACTCAGAACTGTAGCTACTTGCCTAAAGAAACCTTCAGCCCCTATGACTATATCAATGAAAGGAAGAGCTAATTTGAGAGGCTAAATTATTTTAAAAGGGTATTTTTTAATGTCCAAACTTGGCCAGTTTCTGTTTCTCTCCTGTTTTGCTTCAATTTGGCAGGACAGTACGTGAGTTTCTCAACTAATTCTCTGCCTCTCAGCTCTTCCATTGGCCCCTCCCATTATCCCAGAGTTACCCAAGACTCATAAAACCTTCCAAGTATGCTGTAGTCTGCAGAGCTGAATCAACTCACCAGCTGGGGAATTCATTTCTCTCGTGTCTGTTTCTAGCAGAGAACTTGGGAACTTGTTAAGGGCTTCAGGAACATTCCAAGGTAGGAAATTAACAGCCAAGCCGTTTCCTTTTAATTTTATTTTAAACTTGGGATGACTGAGTTGTTTTTTTTCCCTGGTGGCAGCTTCTGATTTATATATATCTAGGAGTTAATGTTACTGCAAGATTTTTAAAACTCCACAGTGATTTTTGGTTTTAAGATAAAATGCTTTTTATTTACTAAGTTTTATGTATATGAAAACAGCTTGTTTTACGAGTGTGTTCTGAAAGTACAGATAATAATGAAAGGCAAGGAAAACGCCCGTGGTAGTTTAGCTAGAGTTGTTTCCCTTTTCTTCTAGCACTCCACCCTTTATTATAGCTCCCTGTCTATGCAGTGTCCAATGGTAAAATAAAGATTGAAGTATCCCAAAGCACACCAACATATCCAGTCATTTCAGAACAAGATATGGATAAACATATGTTAAGAAAAGTGATGGCATTATTTTTCATAGGACTCCACACAACCCACCACTTTACACCCCTCTGACAGTTCTGGATAAGTTTTGATGATACCCATCCTTTGAAAATTGATCTCATGTGTGTTAATCTTGCACCATTTTCTACCATTTTTATCATAGCTTCTTCACTGATTGAAGTTTTTGGTGACAAAATCCCCCTCAGCTCATCTAAACCCATTTTTCTACAGCCTTCAGACAATTCTGAACAAGGTGTGGAACTGTGGATACACTTTTATATGGGCAAAGTACATTTATGTGTAGGGTTTTTTTTTCCTGTAGCACTCTTCACATCATTCATAATACATATGTAGTATCTAATTCTAATCTAGTCCTCAGGTTCTGGCTCACAAAATTTCCCTCTGAAGTTTCGAAAACAATTTGGACATACTTTTTACTAAATGAATTATGGCTCAGATGCACTAAAAGCAGCGATCATTGCGAAACCTGTTTTGACATCATTAACGACGATCACATTTGCCGACCTGATGCACAAAACGGCTCACTGCGTGTTTTTCCCCTCGATCACCCATTGTCCGATCTGACCATGCAAATTTGCTAAAACCACATTCAATCAGTAAAGCGATTGATGGCTATGCACAAAAAAAAAAAAAAAAGCAAGGGTTTTATCAATCCAAAAAACTGAGGGCTAGATGCACTACAGAGGATCAGTAAGACCGTGTGGGTCTGCTCGATCCGATTTTTGGCTGATTCAAAAAGAGCTATTGATGCCTACTGAGAACAAGCCAGCACGGATTCTGTAAGGGAAGGTCGTGCTTAACGAACCTTCTATACTTCTTTGAGGGAATAAGCAGTCGGGTGGACAATGGGGAACCCATCGACATCATTTACCTCGATTTTCAAAAGGCTTTCGACAAGGTGCCACATGAAAGGCTGCTTAGGAAGCTGTGGAACCACGGGGTGGGAGGGGATGTGCACAGATGGATCGAGCACTGGTTGTCGGGTAGACTGCAGAGGGTCGGAGTAAAGGGCCAATATTCTGACTGGCGGGGAGTCACGAGTGGTGTGCCACAGGGATCGGTTCTGGGGCCGTTACTCTTCAACATATTTATCAATGACCTAGAAAAGGAGGCAAAGTGCGAGGTTATAAAATTTGCAGACGATACCAAACTGTGCGGGAGAGTTAGCTCCAGGGAGGAGTGTGAGGACCTGCAAAGGGACCTAGACAAGCTGGAAGACTGGGCAAACAAATGGCAAATGCGCTTTAACGTGTAAAAATGCAAGGTCATGCATATAGGGAAAAAGAACCCGTTGTTCAACTACAAATTGGGGGGGGGCATTGTTGGGAGACAGCAGACTTGAGAGAGACTTGGGTGTGCTGGTGGATGCATCACTGAAGCCATCTGCACAGTGCGCAGCAGCCTCGAAAAAAGCCAACAGGATGCTGGGCATCATAAAGAGGGGCATAACAACCAGGACGCGGGAAGTCATCATGCCATTGTATCGAGCGATGGTGCGTCCACATCTGGAATACTGCGTTCAGTATTGGTCGCCACACCTCAAGAAGGACATGGCGATACTTGAGAGAGTCCAAAGGAGAGCAACGAAACTGGTAAAAGGGCTGGAACACTGCCCATACGCCGAGAGGTTGGATAGGCTGGGGCTCTTCTCTCTGGAAAAGAGGAGGCTCAGGGGTGATATGATAGAGACCTTCAAAATCATGAGGGGCATAGAGAGGGTGGATAGGGACAGATTCTTCAGGCTGAAGGGGACAACAGGTACGAGGGGGCATTCGGAGAAACTGAAGGGAGATAGGTTCAAAACGAATGCAAGAAAGTTTTTCTTCACCCAAAGGGTCGCGGACACTTGGTATGTGCTACCGGAGGAAGTGATCAGGCAGAGTACGGTACAAGGATTCAAACAGAGACTGGACGGATTCCTGAAGGATAAAGGGATCATGGGATATTGAGAAAGCTAACCAGAAAATAAGTATAGATGAACGGGGTACACGTCAGGGGTGCCCTCTCTCTCCGCTTTTGTTTGCACTGTTTATTGAACCCTTAGCTATCCACATACGTGAACACCCAGACATGAGGGGTTTATGGATCGGGGCTCAGGAACATCGGCTTGCGTTATTTGCTGATGATGTTTTGTTATATGTGCGTGACCCTGAACTTTCCCTCCCTATCTTGTTAGACATTTTTGCTGAATTTGGTGTGGTGTCCGGTTTTACGGTTAATCCGGATAAGTCGGAATTGATGGGGATCACCTTGACTGCCGATGACGAGAGGAGACTGTCGGGGAGATTCCCGTTTCGTTGGGCTTCTGGGGCGCTGAAATATTTGGGGATCTATATCTCTCGGGATCTGTCTCAACTGTACACTTTAAATTATACCCCCATTATTAGGCAAATTAAGGGGGACTTGCAGCGGTGGTCTGGGCTGTGGTTGTCTTGGTGGGGACGGATAGCGGTTATTAAAATGAATATTTTGCCTCGTTTATTATTTCTTTTTCAAACACTGCCTATACCGCTCCCGACTGGGGTGTTAAAAGAACTTCATGCACTCTTCTTCCGGTTTATATGGAAGGGGAAACCGCCTCGGATCTCTCGTCAGTGTTTGTGGCTGCCCCGTGAATCTGGGGGACGAGCACTTCCTAATTTGTTCTGGTATTATAGGGCTGCACAATTGCGAATTTTGTTGGATTGGGATATAGCGGAACAAAAATGTGTAGTACAATTGGAACAGCAATTAATGGGTACCCGGGTTTTACGAACCTTGATTTGGTCCTCTTTATCTGCACGGGTGGTATTTAGAACTTTGAGAAACCCAATTTTGACGCACCTTTTGCGGATGTGGTGGGAGACGTGGAAGAAATGGGGAGCAGGGATGGTGCCTTCGCTGCTGGGGGCGTTGGGGGACGAACCATCTTTTCCGGCGGGTAGGGAGAGCTCGGTTTTTCAGCGCTGGGAACGTCAGGGACTCCGGACGTTCTCGGATGCCCTTCATAGGGGGATCCTGGTGTCCTTTGAGGCTTTTCGGAAGTGTGCAGCTTTGCCTAAGGGGGATTTTTTAGCTTACTCCCAAACCCGACATTTTATTCAATCACAGGGCTGGACTGGGGAACCGATCAGGACGAGGGCTCCCTTGGAACATTTGTGGCTTACACTTCGTAACCTGCCCAAACCCATTTCAGTTCTCTATCAATACTTTAGGGGCTCGGTTGTTTTCCACCCTAAATACAAAGGTCTTTGGGAACGGGACTTGGGGTGTTCTTTCTCGGAGAGGGAGTGGACCCAACTTTGTCTTGAGGTGGGCAAGGCATCCTCTTGTGTTCTTATACAGGAGAATGCCTACAAGGTGTTTACCAGGTGGTATTATACCCCTGCTAGGTTACATAAAATGTTTCCGAGATCTTCTGCAATGTGTTGGAGGTGTGGGGGGGGCCGTTGGCACCTTTTTGCATATTTGGTGGGATTGTCTTCCTTTACAAATCTTTTGGAAACAGGTTGTTGGCTGTTTATCCCAATTGTTACAAATTGTGCTCCCGTTGGTGCCAGTGGAATGTCTACTGGGCTTACATAATGTATGTGAACACACTTGGCAAACTAAACTCCGCAGGTGGGGATTGGCTGCAGCTAGATGTTTAATTGCTAAATCCTGGAAAAGATCTGAGGCACCTATTATGTTAGAATGGTATTTGCAGTTTCATCAATTGTGTACCATGGAACTATCAATTGCTAAACGTCATGGGCACTACTTTTCATCTATGCGAACTTGGACTGTTATTATGGACAAGATTGATACTTTGGTTTAAGTTTACTGGGGCTGGGGGGTTTGGGGGGATTGTTGTTGTGGGGATAACTTCCTGAAGGAACAACAGGGGGGTGTCCGCTTTGTATATTTCAGTTTTCTTGGGAGGGGTGGGGGGATTTGTGATTCATTGCAGGGGATATCTGTTTGGCAATGATGTTTTCTTTTGCTGTATTGTGATTTCTGAGACTGTTGTCTTTTGTTCAATACTATGGAGTGCTTGAGCCTTGATATCCATATTTTGCTTGTATAATACAAAACTTTTAATAAAGATTTTCAAGTTAAAAAAAAAAAAAAAGAAAATAAGTATAGAAACCCAGGTCGTGCATGTGCAAGACCGGAGGGCTAGGAAGGGAAACCAAGGTGGCATGGGGGCCCCTTCTGGTGATTTAGACAGGTCGTGACCTGTTTGGGCCGCCGCGGGAGCGGACTGCTGGGCAGGATGGATTTATGGTCTGACCCGGCGGAGGCACTGCTTATGTTCTTATGATACACTAAAAGGTTTTCATGCAAATGATTCATTAGGTTTATCATAATCCCTGTCTGTCCCGGCCGATTAATCTCTGTGAGAGTGACTCTCACACATGTGCAGAGCCTACAGGAGTAGCCCGAACAGCTGAGAGGCAGGGGAAGCCCTGAAAGCAGCCTCCTGCTTCTCAGCTTTTCGGGGCAGGAAACTTTTCCTTTTTTTTAAATGGGCACAGATGCTGTGCGTGTTTCACATGTATAATATCTGCTCCCTTAAGAACCCCCCCACACACACACACACACTGATGACCCTCCCCAAAGAACATGGTACCAGGAATGCCCCCTGCACTAGTGAAAATTGGCAGGGAGGATGCCCATTTCCTCCTGCCATGCCGTTCCCCCCCCATGTGAGAAAAAAATGACAGGAATGATGCACTCTCCCTCCTCCCACCAAAGGCCCATCCCCACACCATGCACCTACCCCCAAACATCCCCTACCCTCTCTCTTCCCCCCCCCCAATAAAGGCAGGTGGGATGCCCACTCCCTCCTCCACTGAAGGATCCCCTCCTACCTTTCAAGGAAGTTAGGAGCAGGAGGGATGCTCAGTCACACCTCCTCCAAGGCCAGCCTATCCAAAGCCTTCCCCTCCCCGGTATATCAAGTGATGCACAGGGAGAGGCCTTAGGCATCTGAGCCAATCATACCCTTAAGCTCCTCCTTCTGTATCCCAGGATACAAGGGGGTCAAACTTAAGGCCCTGAGGAGAGGGCCATCATTGGCTGGTGCAAATGCAAATACCTTGATATTATCCAGCACATACCTAAAGGATAGAATATTAATTTACACACACATTTGCATGCTGTACCCATGTGTAGAACCAGCAGCATAAGAATAGCCATACTACGTCAGACCAATGGTCCATCTAGTCCAGTATCCTGTTTCCAACAGCAGCCAAACCAGGTCATAAGCACCTGGCAGAAACTCAAATCGTAGCAACATTCCATGCTACCGATCCCAGAGCAAGCAATGATTTCCCCCAAGAAGGCATTTGACAAGGTTCTGCATGAATGACTACCGTATTTTCTCGCATATAACGCGCGCGTTATACGTGGTTTTTACATACCGCACATACCCTTGTGCGTTATACGCGTGAGTGTGTTGTACAAAAATTTTTTACATAGTTTCCCCCCCCCCCGACGCCCGATTCATCACCCGGAAGGAGCGCTCGCACTCCACCCCGAAGGACCACTCGCACCCCCACCCGAAGGACCGCTCGCACCCCCACAGCCTCCCCCCTCCCCCATGGAGAAGCTGTCTACCTTGTTTCCGGATGCCAGCCCAGCTGCTTCCTCTGCCCCTTCTCAGAGCCCTGTGCTGTGCTGCTTCCTCTTCAGGCGGTCCCGCCCTTTCTCTGACATCAGAGAAAGGGCGGGACCGCCGGAAGAAAAAGCAGCGCAGCAGGGCTCAGAGAAGGGGCGGGACCGCCGGCAGAGGAAACAGCTGGGCTCGCTGGCATCCGGAAACAAGGTAGACAGCTTCTCCATGGGGATGGGGGGGAGGCTGTGGGGGTGCGAGCGGTCCTTCGGGTGGGGGTGCGAGCGGTCCTTCGGGGTGGGAGTGCGAGCGCTCCTTCGGGGTGGGGGTGCGAGCGGTCCTGCGGGGGGTGAATCGGACGTCGGGGGGGGCATCAGGCTTTCAGGGTAGGGACATGACTTCAAGGGGGAAAGGAGAGTCGGGGCGGGCGAAAGGAGAGTCGGGGCGGGGGAAAGGAGAGTCGGGCAGCATGCGCGGTATACGGGTGTGCGCGGTATATAAAAATTTCTGTACATAAATTTGTGTTTTTCGCGCGCTATACCCGTGTGCGCGTTTTACATGGGTGCGCACTATCTATGTGAAAATACGGTACTTCGACAAATTGCAAGCCATGGAATTGAGGGTGAAATACGTGGATTAAAAACTGGCTGGCGAATAGAAAACAGAGAGTGAGGGTAAATGGACAATACTTGGACTGGAAAAGCATCACGAGTGGAGTGCCACAGGGTTCGGTGCTTGGACCCGTGCGCTTCAACATATTTATAAACGACCTGGAAATTGGTATGAAGAGTGAGGTGAATAAATTTGCAGACAATACGAAGTTATTCAGAGCAGTGAAGATGCAGGAGGATTGTGAAGACCTGCAACGTGACATAAACACGCTTGAGAAATGAGCAAATCAGGTTTAACTTGGATAAGTGTAAGGTGATGCATGTCAGTAACAAAAATCTTATACACGATTATAGGATGTCTGGTGCAGTACTTGGAGAAAGAGACTTGGGGAGTACTGGTCGACAAGTAAATGAAGCCATCTGTGCAATGTGCAGCAGCGGCAAAAAGGGTGAACAGAATGCTAGGAATGATTAAGAAGGGGATCACAAACAGATCAGAGGTTATCATGCCGCTGTACCGGGCCATGGCACGCCCTCACCTGGAATACTGCGTCCAGCACTGGTCGACGTACATGAAGAAGGACACAGTACTACTCAAAAAGATCCAAAGAAGAGCAACTAAATTGGTTAAAGGGCTGGAGGAATTGCCGTACAGTGAGAGATTAGAGAAACTGGGCCTCTTCTCCCTTGAAAAGATGAGACTGAGAGGGGACACGATTGAAACATTCAAGGTAATGAAGAGAATAGACTTAGTAGATAAAGACAGGTTGTTCACCCTCTCCAAGGTAGAGAGAACGAGAGGGCACTCTCTAAAGTTAAAAGGGGATAGATTCCGTACAAACGTAAGGAAGTTCTTCATCACCCAGAGAGTGGTAGAAAACTGTAATGCTCTTCCTGAGTCTGCTTTAGGGGAAAACACCCTCCAGGTATTCAAGACAAAGTTGGACAAGTTCCTTCTAAACCGGAACGTATGCAGATGAGGTTGGACTCATTTAGAGCACTGGTCTTTGACCAAAGGGCCGCCTCATGAGCGGACTGGGCATGATGGATCACTGGTCTGACCCAGCAGCAGCAATTCTTATGAAGCAGAAAACCAGTGAGGGAATCTGTGGGTCCATTGGATGATCAAGGAGCAAAAGGGGCACTCAGGGAGAATAAGGCCATAGCGGAGAGACTGAATGAATTGTTTGCTTCAGTCTTTACGGAAGATGTAAGAGATCTACCAGAACTGGAAATGGTATTCAAGGGTGATGATGCGGAGGAACTGAAAAGAAATTTCTGTGAATCTGGAAGATGTACTAAGCCAAATTGCAAGTTAAAAAGTGATAAAACACCTGGACCGGATGGTATACATCCCAGGGTACATGAAATTTCTAACCTGCTGTTGATGATCTGTAACCTGTTGCTAAAATCATCTGTAGCACCTGAAGATTGAAGGGTGGCCAATGTTACGCCGATTTTTAAAAAGGGTTGCAGGGGAGATCTGGGAAATTACAGACCGGTAAGCTTGACTTCAGTACAGGGCAAAATGGTGGAAACTAATTCTAAAAAATAAAATTGTTGAGCACGTAGATAAACATGATTTAATGAGACAGAGTCAGCATGGGTTCTGCCAAGGGAGATCTTGCCTCACCAATATGCTTGACTTCTTTGAAGGTGTGAATACACATGTGGATAAAGGTGAGCCAGTTGATACAGTGTATCTAGATTTTCAGAAAGCTTTTGACAAAGTTCCTCATGAGAGGATCCTAAGAAAATTAGAGTCATGGGATAGGAGGCAAAGTTCAGTCTCATCAATTCGAATTCTCGTACAATCCCTTATACTGAGTCAACTCGATTATTGTAACATCGCCTACTTGGCACTCTCCCAGAAGAATATGCGGCGATTGCAACTAGATCAAAATGCAGTGGTTAGATTACTTTGTGGACTGAAGAAATTTGATCACGTAACAGCTTCCTATCGACTTCTACACTGGCTGCCGATGGAAGCACGTGTGAAATTCAAGTTTGGTTGTTTTTGCTTCAAGGTACTTTATGGCTTAGCCCCTAAATATATAACAGACCTTTTCTCTTTCACAACCAACAGACACAAGCGAAGCTCACACCCGAACTTTGTTTCTCCACAGGTTAGAAGTTGTAAATTTAAAAGTCATCACCAACATCTTTTCTCACATCAAGCACTATGGGGTAAAGACCTTGAACAATTGCTCATGCCTACTACCTATGGGGAATTCAGGAAACGCCTATAAACACATCTGTTCCTGAAATACTTAGGAAACCAACCTATACAATCTTAGTCCTCAACAAACGATCTCTAGAACTATCAATCACTAAGTCTGTACTTTGTTTATTCCATTCACTCTGTAACATTTCTAATCATTGTAAACTGCATAGAACTTCATGATCCTGCGGTATATAAATTGTTATTATAATTATTCAGTTGTGGATTAGGAATTGGTTATTGGATAGAAAACAGAGGATAGGGTTAAATGGTAATTTTTCTCAATGGAGGAGAGTAAATGGTGGAGTGCCACAGGGATTTGTACTGGGACCGGTGCTGTTTAACTTATTTATAAACGATCTGGAAATTGGAATGACAAGGTAGGTGATTAAATTTGCAGATGACACTAAACTGTTCAAAGTTGTTAAAACACTTGCAGATTGTGAAACATTGCAGGCAGACCTTAGGAAATTGAAAGACTGGGCATTCAAGTGGCAGATGAAATTTAATGTGGACAAATGCAAAGTGATGCATATTGTGAAGAATAACCCAAATCACAGTTACCGGATGCTAGGGTCCACCTTGGGGGTTAGTGCCCAAACAAGGGACCTGGGTGTCATTGTAGACAATACGATAAAACCTTCCGGCTAATGTGTGTCCAAAAAAGCAAACAAGATGCTAGGAATTATTAAAAAAGGGATAGTTAACAAGACTAAAGATATTATGATGCCTCTATGTAGCTCCATGGTGCGACCTCACCTGGAGTATTGCATTTAATTCTGGTCTCCTTATGTCAAAAAAGATATAGCGGCGCTAGAAAAGGTTCAAAGAAGAGCAGCCAAGATGATAAAGGGGATGGAACTCCTCTCGTATGAGGAAAGAATAAAAAGGTTAAGGCTCTTTCAGCTTGGAAAAGAGAAGGCTGAGGGGAGATATGATTGAAGTCTATAAAATCCTGAGTGGAGTAGAACGGGTAAAAGTAGGCTGTAAATAAAGGAAGATGGATTGAGACAAAAAGTTGTTAAGGGGCGTCCTGAACAGGTTGCTGAGAAGAGAGCTCCACCTTGAAGGCAAAATTATTCATATATGCAACAGGAAAAACTTTTCATTATGCCTAAAAGAAGGGGGAAACAGAGGGGTTTACCTCCATCTACCTCTGGCTCTTCGATGCTGCGGCAGACTGTAATTACATCTTTTACAGTCCAACCTTCCACATCTGGTGCATCCGCTGCTATGAGTGGGGAAGCTCACAGCTTGGATGGTGAGTTGTCACTCTCACTGAGCCCGCAAGAACCGCACACATCTCCCAAGGGTGGAGAAACAGTGCCAGAGCAGATCATGCAGGAGAGATCTCCGAATCCATCAAGAGAGGCACGTTCTCCAGCCGAGGTGGACCCGGAAGTAAATACAACTATGCCGACTCCGGGGTTTGAGTCGCTGCATTCTGGGAATTTTGAGCCAGTGGCAGCTAGCGGGGGTGAGGATGTTGGAGCCCAGAGAACCAAAGAAACCAAAGAAAATCCGGCTATTATTCTCCCCCTCAAGCCGCTGGTGAGACCACAGGCAGTGACATTGGATTCTATCTGGAGGGCAATCGAGAATTTACACTCGGTATGCACTAACTTTGTTTCCATTACTTTAAATTCTACCTCTAGGATAAGTTCTTTAGAGACTTCTGTTCAACAACAGCAGGTGGATTTGAAAAACTTAGAGAAAGTTACAACTGAGGACAAGAATTTGCTTACCAAACAAATGACTGATAAAATGATGATTTTAAGGAAGATTGAAAATCTAGAAAACCAATAGAAAAACTTAAATTTAATGATTTTCAATTTTCCGATTGTCAAGTTTATGTCTCCAAGGAACTCTTTAAGAACTTTATTCCGATAGTCTTAAAGATATCGGAAGCAAGCCTCCCCCCAATACAGAAAATTAACTATTTAAAACAAATGCAAAAAGAAAAAGCTGTAGTAGCTGAAAATACACAATTGGATGTTTCTGCTATTTTGCAATCTTCTGATATTGAAATTCAGGGTCGGGCGACTTTATTGGTCTCTCTTATATTTTTACAAGATAAAGAAATGTTGAAATTATACTTTAATTTAAAATAGGTCACCTATTTAGGTGAAAGGATATATATGTTTCCAGATGTCTCAAAATGGGCACAATCTATGAGGAAATAATTTTTAATATTTCGTCCAAAAGTGATTGCTTGGGGGGCAGTGTTCCAATTGAGATTTCCCTGTAAATGCTTTGTTTCATATCAAGGGAGTAAATATATTTTCTTTGAACCTGCCCAATTAGGATTTTTCTTAGAGGGTAAAGGAGTCTCGACCCTGCCAGAATGAAACAGGTTACTAAGGCGGCAATTAATTAATGGGTAGGTTAATAACTTAATACTGTTCTATTTCTTTTTTTTCATAGTATATTAATCCCCTTTTCCTGAGGGGTTTTCTCATTTTGCCTCCCCTCTTCAGATTGTGGACTGTATTAGATAAATATTTAATTGTGTTATTTTCTGGTACTTAGTCTGTACAACTAAGTGAGTTTTATTTTGTATTGCCTTAGACATCAATGTATATGGGATGTTTTGAAATAAAGAAAAATATAAAGAAAAAACAAAACAAAAAAAACCCAACATAGTTGTTAAGATAGACCATTGTTGATATTTGTGGGCCAATAATGGGTAATTTCTGTGAATCTGGTAAAGGACACGAGGCTATCTTTATTGTATAGCTGTTTAATGTAATGTAATGTAATGTAATTTATTTCTTATATACCGCTATATCCTTTAGGTTCTAAGCGGTTTGAAGAAAATATACATTAAGATTATAAATGAGAAGTAATAAGGTACTTTAAAAATTCCCTTACTGTCCCGAAGGCTCACAATCTAACTAAAGTACCTGGAAATTAATAAAGAAGAGAAAATAAAGATGATTGAAAAAAGAAAAATTCTATGTGAACTTATAGGATGGAAATTAAACTGACAGTGAAGAACTGTATGAAAAATACATATGGAATGCAGTTAGAGAGGGTAGGTTACAATCTATTTATGGTATTTGTTTAATTGGAAGGTGTTAAGGTGGGTAATTTGGGGGAAGGTTATCTGAAGGTAGGTGAATCTTCTGGAGGTAAAAGAGGAGGGGTTAAGATATTTGGATGAATTTTTTAACAAACCATACTCCGCTTTTTTGCCAGAGTTTCCAAGATAAATATTCCCTCCTAATGAAGGCAATAAACCAGATGATAAATGGTGATTTAGCCATTGAGTAAACAAACCTAAACCTAAAAATAATGGAAATGCTAACTTAATCAAATATGGAGGACAAATATCCATATAACAGAAGGATGTAGCATATTTTAAGAACAAGTGCTTAGTATCTTTAAATTGAATTTGATCAAATTTCCTACAGATGCTATCCACTGGGATAATAGATCCATCAGTCAGTGTATAATACAGAAAAGATCATAAATGGGTAGATGGCCCCAAATTGTTTGAATCTTAGATTTAAAAGATTGCCAGGTCATCTGCAAATGGAAGAGCAGAATTTATAGTAAACCAGCTTGAAACATATGCATGATTCTACAAATGATAGTTGCATAACTTGAAAGTATGTGTGTTTAGGGGTGGAGAAAGACTTAGGCGCTGGTAGGCGTGATTCTCTAAAGGACTTATATGCTTATAATGTAGACCTGTAAAACCTTGGTCTACCTTACAGGCACATAATTCCCCACAGTTCTGCACGTACACTCAGATCATCTTCTCAAAATCTATTGGCTATACCTTCTCTAAAAATAATAGGTACACGAAGATCTGACATGTTTTCTGTAATTGGTCCTCAATGGTGGAACTCTCTGCCACAACACATTAAAAATGAAAAAGATATCCCTTCTTTTAAAAAATCCTTAAACGCACCTTTTTAAAGATGCTTTTAACATTTAAAACTCTTTTGACTTTTATGATACTTTTAGTCTTTTAACTACCCTGCTTCCTTTTGTTTTTCCCTTATTTGTTTTTCTTGATATAACAGATGTAACTTTTTACCCCCTTCCCTCCCAACTAAAGTTTGTCCTGTCTTAATTTGGGAGTTTTTTCTATTCTTTACTAGTTAATTATTATTATTATCCTTTCCCTGAATTTAAAGTTTTTTTCTTCTTCTTTTAGCACTTTTTCACTTTAGCACTTCTGGACACTTTACAAGGACTCAATGATGTATGAGGCGATTCTCATTAGGACTGAGGTTCTGGTGCTAGTCACCTATGAGAAATAGCCTGAGCCTATATACCGCATGTTATCCATTTAAGGCTCATACTGATGTCCTTTAGTGTCATGTGTCATTATTTCTTATTTATTACTTATACTGATAATTTATATAAGTGACCATTTGTTTAGTTATTTTCTTATATTATATTTTTTGTTAGTTTTTCATATAATTTTTCAGGGATAAGGATTGCTTAGCCAATTCCTATTTATTAATTTTAAATGTTCATGAATTGTGTATTTTTATAATCTTACTCTATTTTATAATTGTGTACATCGCTTTGTAAATAGATTTAGTGATTCACCAAATATTAATAAACCTTGAACCTTAAGTTAGGCATGGTTCTGTAATAGGCACCTAAGCATGATTGACACACAATAGGTGCCTACATTATAGGTGCTTATCTTTTTAGATGCCATTTACAGAATTTCCCCCCTTAGTGCCTAAGTGAAAGTCAGCTGCTATTAAAGTGTTCCGGGGCGGAGGCACCACTTGGCTCGTTAGTGTCGATACTCAGCAAGGACAGCCGTGTAAATAGGATCACATAAAACGCAGTCCTGTGAGCTTTATGCGGCAACCCATGGCTAGTTAAGCGCTAAATATTGACTTAACTGGCTGCATTAGCTGGTGTCGCATAAAAATTGGATATTCAGCGCTAAAGCCCAAACATGGCTTGGTATTGAATATCCAGGAATAATACCAGCGATGGTCTGCAAAACGCTCACCACCATTCGCTGAATATTTATCCCTTGATTTTTAAGAAAACTGTTGGCACTTTTTTATGTGTTGATATGTAACTTATTGCACTTTAAATCAATGTAGTATGTACCAAACCTTTTCAAGTGCACCAGCAATGCACATCACTATTGTCTAGTATATCTTAAAACTATCTGTGTGAATTAAAAAGTTTTTCTGCCTTCTCAGTTGATTCAGTAACCTCTTATATTTCTTTTTTGTAGGTTCTAAATTCAACAATGTTTAAATCCTGTCTCCTTGCCTTTTTGGCTCTTTCTCCACTTTGTATTGCTGGAGACACAGGTAACACCAACGAGGAGCAGCTCAAAGACATACAGCAAAAATTGAATGACCTATGGTTGAACCTGCTCCCCCCACAAGCTTTTGTGACCAGACATGAGCGAACCGCTTATGCTGCTTGCGAACTGAGACCTAGCTTTAAACTGGAAGCAGATGAGCCAGCAGTGACAGGGCAAGTTCTGTTTAAGCAGACTTATCCTCATGGGAATCTAGATGCAATCTTTCTTCTGGAAGGGTTTCCCACTATAGACAATCAGTCTGGTAGAGCCATTCATATCCACAATCTTGGAGACTTGAGTGAGGGCTGCGACTCTACAGTGGGCCATTATAACCCTTTCAATGTTAATCACCCGCGACATCCAGGAGACTTTGGCAATTTCATTCCCATAAATGGCAAAATAAGGAGACGAAAAGGAAATCTTCAGGCCACGCTCTTTGGTCCATATTCTGTCCTTGGCAGGTCAATTGTGGTACACAAGCAGGAGGACGACCTCGGCAAAGGAGATAATCCAGCCAGTCTGGAAAATGGAAATGCAGGAAAGCGCTTGGCTTGCTGTGTGATTGGGATCAGTAGCAGCAATCTTTGGGAAAAAGCTGTTCAAACCCTTCTGACAGAGAAGACCTCAAGTCCTTTCAGATAAAACCAAAGGAAACCACTGAAGGAATACAGAAATGCCTTTCTGAACAACATATAAATGCTACTGTGATTATATTTCAACTCGTAGAAGATATTGCATACTGGGCCCTGTTTTTTTGGTTCATAGTCTTAAGCACGTGAGACAAATGCGCGCCAACAAACGAACGCTGACAATTCAGCGCAAAACTTTAGCGTTTTGCAGGAAAATCTTCTTTTAAAGGGCTCTGACAGGGGGTGTTGGTGGGGGACCCCCCCCCCACTTTACTTAATAGGGATCGCACTGGCATTGGGGGGGTTGGGGAGTTGTAACCACACATTATACTGGAAACTTAACTTTTTCCCTATTTTTTAGGGAAAAAATTAAGTTTTCAGTATAATGTGGGAGGTTAACCCCCCAAACCCCCTAACACGGCAGCGCGATGCAGCGTGATCCCTAAAGTAGAGTGGGGAGGTTCTCCCCCACACCTCTGTCGGAGCCCTTTAAAAGAAGGTGTTCTTGCGGCGCACTGCAATCTTGATCTGAATTGACGGCGCTCGTTTGTCGGCGCGCTTTTGTCCCGTCACCATTTTTTTTGTCTTGCTGATTTGCCAATACTGTAGCTGCTGTGATCATCAAGTTTAGCTATTTTCACTGAATCAATTAAAAAAAAAAAAAAATGTTGGCACGGTATTCAAAAGCACTTATCAGGTAACTTACCTGCTATCTGGATAAGTGCCATGGGGGCCAGCCATCAATTTCCAGTAACATGAACCAGATAATGTTGCTGAAAATCATTACAAACTAATGGTTGTTGAAGTCTGAATATATACACCTGAAACCACCTTTTTATTTTGAAAGACTTTTAATAAATTTTGGTTTGAGCTGCCCTACTGCTCTTTTCTTTTTGTCTCTGCAATTGCTTTGCAGTTGGCCAGTGCTTCTCATTCTGTGGCTATTCATATAATGTCAGCACTGACCGCCCTACTAGATATTCATTGCCACCCATTATCCTATCCAAATACAAGTTCTGAATAGCCTTTTTTTTTTCTTAAGCCACAGTGGATGGTGGTTACAAAATGAATGTTGACTGCCCTGGCTTAAGATTGACCCATGCAGTGTGCCTCATTTCCCACAGATCAGGACCTAGACCTGCATGTTGCAAATAGTTCAAACAACATAAAACCTCAATATTCAGTAGCATTTGCTTAGAGAAGATGACACAGTCTGATTTTTCCACTTCCCAGTCCTTGTGGCGTCTGGCACTCTTCTGCCATAGGACCTGCTTACCAACCCTTAAGTCTGGCTAGTCAGCAGCTCTTGTCATTTCCTTCTCTATCAATCTCGCCACTGTTTAGCAGCCTGCTCCTACTTGAAGTCATTGCCATGGACCTGGTAGAAATCGCTCACAGCGCTCCCTCTTGCACTAACCTAGGGCTCTCGTGTCATACTGATCTGCTGCTTAGTGATGGCCTGCTCCTAAGTCCTCCTTCCAGTTGGCCTGCAAAGGCCAGCTCATAATGGAGTACTCCCTCACTGACAATAGGAGGAATAAAAGTGGTGGGGTCCAGTTTGAAGGTGAAAAGAAGTAAGCAGTAGAGTTTGGCTTTGAGAAGGACCAGGGAATGAATATCTGATGGGGGTTCAGGTTGCACAAGAAGGTATGGCGAGATCAAGATAGTAGGCTGAATGAGAAAACAGGTTTTGGGGTCCCATTTGAAAGAGGGAAAGGAGAGTGTGGAGGGAGGAAGGAGTGAGACACCGGGGAGGAAGAGAGGCGCCGGCTGACTGCCTACAGGACTTGCCTCTCGCGGCGAGAGGCACATCTTGTAGGCAGTCAGCCGGTGCCAGCGCCTCTCCTTCACTCTGCACGTCTTCCCTTCCAACACCCACCATTGGAGGCTCAGGGCCCATCTGGAGGGTGTCCCCGCACTTCCGGATGCCTCGAACCATGGTTACCACGTTCAGTGTGCCACAGCTTTTGCAAGTTTGCAAGACACTGGGCTAAATAAATACTATGGTATAGAAATAAAATAGCTGTAGTAACTGCTAAGTTTGGAATTGTTTTTCTGCTTCTCAGGGGGGTTTTTTTCCTTCCTCATACTTTTTCTGCCTCTGTTCTGTTTTCTTGTCTCTCTCCAATCTTTTACATTTCCTTCTAGGTCTCTTAACTCTTTCCATTTTTTAGCTCTGCCCATATTTTTTGCCCTTCCCCAATTATCATAAGCCAGGGCATACAGGGGTTGCAGTAAAGAGAGGTCAC
This sequence comes from Geotrypetes seraphini, assembly GCF_902459505.1. Classification (NCBI taxonomy): domain Eukaryota; kingdom Metazoa; phylum Chordata; class Amphibia; order Gymnophiona; family Dermophiidae; genus Geotrypetes; species Geotrypetes seraphini. The sequence continues at coordinate 238,307,595 of NC_047084.1, read as the reverse complement.
ACTTCTGATTCAAACAGTGCTTCAGGCACTGCCCTGATTTTCCCTATGTTATATGCAGATATATTTTGGCTAGGGGAAAGCAAACAGCTGGTTGCATTTCCTAGTTCACATTTTATCATTATGAACTCCTGAAAAGTTTATTGCTCATTTTTATTAAATGCACGGATATATTACAACTATGGTTTCTATACATTTTACACTATGTATCGTGGAAGTTAGATCTATAAATTTCACCAAAATAAATTGTGTGATACTTAAACCTTTTATAAGTTTGTGTTTTAATGATTTAGTCAATTTTTTCTTATTTTGAAAATATATACATCACAAAACAGTGAATCAAGAATATTGGAAATATTAAGAAGAGTACTTTTTCACGCAATAATAAAGGAAAGTAAATTTGATGGAGAGACATAAAATTGATAAAGCAACAAAATAGGATAATAAGTTATCCTTTGTTTTCTTAACTTAACTGCACCTAATACTTCTTCCATAGATATTATACTCCTCTTACCACTACAAAGAAAAGAACATTTTGGTGTTTTAATTTAAACTGAGGGACCTAAACCTATAGGACCTTTTACATTAATTAAATCCTCCAGTTGATCAGGCTCAAAAAATACATTGCTTTTCTCTTCCAAAGTTATTAAGCATTTCCAGGGAAATTTCAAATAAAAAGGTTCCACCAATAGATGTTACTCCAGATTTTAATGCCTTACATCACAATTGAATGGAACAAGCTACATCTGGGAATATCTGTATTTTTTGTCCACAAAAGGGGGATTATTTATTCTAAACAAAGGGGAGTTTATTCTAAAAATAAGTTTTCATAATCAAACCCTTATCTTGATTGGAAACTAAAGATAATAATAATGTTGCCCTTTTAGGAAAAATATCTTGAGAGTCTTCCAAAAATGAGTTGTATGGCAACTCCCATCATAATAAAGATAATTTTATTATTATGGGACGATATTGGGCTTTTAGCCCTCATTAACGTGCCAAATAGCACGATATTGTATATTTCTGAATTTTTCCCTCAATGGATATGTATACCAGATAGACTAAGGGCTCCTTTTACTAAGCTGTGCTAGCGGTTTTATAGTAGTATAACCCAACCTTTATATTCCTTCCCTTCACACATGGAATTTCTATCCATAAGGATTCCACACTGCTATGTCATGCAGAATGTTTATTTTATTTTACTTGATTCAATTCCCTCTTTAACATATAGTGCAACCCCCCTCTCCAATCTGATCTACTCTATCCTTGCGATATAATTTGTACTCAGGTAACACAGTGTCCCATTGATTGTCCTCCTTCCAACAGGTCTCCAAGATGCCTATTATATTTATCTCATCATTCAGTCCTATATACTCTAACTCTCCTATTTTATTTTTTAGGCTTCTAGCATTTGCATAGACACTTCAAATTGTGTTTTTTCCTTTCAACTAGTCTGCTGTGAAGACAGGGAAAATTTATTTTTAAAATTTTTTTTATTTATCAAAATTTTCAATTTTTACAAGCATATAACTTGACAAAGAAATAGTTACAATTGAAACAAATTATAGTAATAATCAATATCCACCAAATTTAACATTTAGTAATTCTTTTAAACCTCATTATAAAGGAAATTAAATATTTAAGAGAGCTGAGGCAAGATGTTGAAAAGACAGGAAATACTAGATTTACAACTGGTGGACCTGTTAAGCTTCATTAATTTCAATTTAATTCACATTTGAAGGGGTGGAAATTGCTATTGAGGGTGGAGGCTTTCTTGCTACCAAGAAATTTTTCAAATGCTCAGGATTAAAGAATGCAAAAGATTTCTCCTCTATTTTAACAATACATTTGCAGGGGAACTGCAGGAAAAAAAGTCCCTTTTAGGTCCAATACCAGGGGTTTAAGAGCCAAAAAGGCCTTTCTCCTCTGTTGAGTGGACCTACAAAGGTCAGGAAATATCAGAACTGAATTACCCATAAATTTTTCATCTTTAAATCTGAAATACATTCGGAATATTCAATTCATAGCAAATTCTAGTGCAAATGTAGCAATAAAGGTTGCTGTATTCAAAATAATATCAGAACTCTCCAGTAAGCCAGTAATGTCTAGACTGGCCTCCTGGTTCTGCAATGGAATTGTTTTTTTCAGTGGACTTCCCAAGGAAATATAATATGCTTTTGTTATTGGGGGCATTGATTCAGCAGGGATTTTCAAAACCTCTCTAAGAAATTTCTTTAACATCTCAATTGGTTGTAATATAGGAGACTGAGGAAAATTCAAAAACCTTAAATTCAAACATCTCTCATAATTTTCAAGTCTTTCTATTCTCTGGTGAATATTCAAATTGTCCTTTACCAAAACTGTTTGAACTTTTTTAACCCCTTCTATAGTTTCACCAAATTCTTTTACTTGAGAGTCCACCTTTACTGTGAAGCCCCCTATTTGTTTAGTATAAGATTGTACTACCTCTGGGAGTTGGAAAACCTTGTCTAAGTGTTCAGTCAATTTTTCCTCCATAACAGCCTCCCATACCTCTTCCAAAGTTATTCTCTCCGGTCTTTTCTTCAACTTGGTGGAGCTCTTTAATCCAGCTTCTGTAGTGTTGGTTGCTGCATAGTCTGACCTCGAGAGCAATCCCTCCGACCATCCTCCTGCTGCTCAGTCACAGATTTCCACAGCTGGTTGTATCACCTTTTGGACAGAGAAGAAAGGAGCGATGACCCAGCAACAAAGCTTCCATCAGCAACCTCTCTGGTATCTGCGGGGCTTCCCATCCACTTCACTGCTTCAGTTCTGGGTTGGAGTGGAGTCTCATGATCCTCGGGGCTCAGCGTGGCTTCTGCCGTTCTGCGGGTGAAATCCCCTGTCTGCTGCTCGCCTTCACCCCGGGGAGTTTCTTCAAGCTTAACCAGTAAGAAAAAGTTCTCTAGCATCTGTTGTATCGACACCGGGGAGGGAGCCGGTTCAGCTGGGAACAAACGTGGTCTCCCTTTCTTCTTTACTATGCTGTTCTTTGGCGGTATCTGATGCTGGTCAGAGCATCCTCTCACTGAACAACCACCCCCGCCATCTTGCCCAGGATACCAAGACAGGGAAAATTTGAATTTTCTATTCTGCCTTCCTCTTAAACCCTCCTGGCTTTCTTTTACCATTATTAGAACCTCTTTACTGGGACTCCCTAAATATCCTGATTCAATAGTATCCTCCAAAGATACCTCACACAGAACCATCCACTCTTGGGCGACTGTCAGCTTTCCCCCACATCTCAGTTTAAAAGCTGCTCTATTCCTTTTTAAACGTAAGTGCCAGCAGCCTGGTTCCATCCTGGTTAAGGTGGAGTCTGTCCTTTCGAAACAAGCTCCCCCTTTCCCAGAAGGTTGCCCAGTTCCTAACAAATCTAAATCCCTCATCCCTGCATCATTGTCTCAACCACGCATTGAGACTCTGGAGCTCTACCTGCCTCTTGGGTCCTGCGCATGGAACAGGGAGAATTTCTGAAAATGCAACCCTGGAGGATCTAGATTTCAGCTTTCTACCTAAGAGCCTAAATTTGGCTTCCAGAACCTCCTTCCCACACTTTCCTATGTCATTGATACCTACATGTACCAGGACAGCTGTCTCATCCCCAGAACTATCTAAAATCCTATATATGTGACGCGTGAGGTCCGCCACCTTCGCACCAGGCAGGCAAGTTACCGGGCGATCCTCACGCCCAGCAGCCACCCAGCTATCTACATGCCTAATAATCAAATCACCAACTACAACCGCTGTCCTAACTTTTCCCTCCTGCCAGAAGCCCCTGGAGATACATCTTCGGTGCGAGAGGATATTGCAGCCCCTGGTGGACGGGTCCTAGCTACAGGATTATTTCCTACTTCACCAGGGTTATGCTCTCCTTTTAGGAGACCTCGCTCCTCCAAGGCAGCACAGGGGATACCAGACTGGAAGTGGGATTTCTCTACAACATCATACCAATCATTCAGAAGATCACTGAAAACCCATTTGTTTGATAAATTTGTTTAAATTTCCTCAAACGATTTCCTCTACATCTACTTGCATGTTCCTCCTGCCTTCTGATATATATAATTGTTACACGCCTATTTGTTACTCCTACTTCATGCTCTTGATGTAACTTCGCTGCATTCCTGCAGCCTCTCTTGTTGTAAACCGTCTTGAACTGAAAGGTGTGACGGGATATAAATAAAGCTATTATCATTATTATCCCTGTAGGTCTCCTCTATGTACTTCTCTGTCTCCCTCAGCTCCTCCAAGTCTGCTACTCTTGCCTCAAGGGAACGTACTCGTTCTCTGAGAGCTAGGAGCTCTTTGCAGTGAGCACACACATAACTTTTCGCCAACTGAGAAAAAGTCATACATGTGACACTCAGTGCAAAAGACTGGAAAGCAACCCTCTTGCTGCTGGACTACTGTCTGCATCTTGTTATTGAGCTAATTAATTAACCTTATTAAGCTACTAGGAATATATTAGACTAGTATAGAGAGCCTTAGGATTTTATTAAAAGTTTGTTCTTTTGAGATCTAAACTGTCTTTAGAAGGGAACCAACAATTGAGCTTTTCTCACCAAAGCTCAGAGCAAAATAATGTATACTTACCCAAAGATATGTCTTCTACTTTTCTCCTCTCAGAAAGAGAATGTCCTCTTTCCTCCTTCTCTGACAGACAGATATTAGTTCACAGGTTGCTGTGAAAACTATCTTAATGCAGATCCTCTACAATCTCCCTCTTAGAATCAGGTTTACTGAGGGTTAGGCACTAGGATTACGAATAGTATATTGCTTACACATGTACAGTCATGTGAAAAAATTAGGACACCCCATGAAATATTCAGTTCTTTTTTAAGAAATGTTCACATATCGATGTCGAATCTTTTTTCTATTTATCTCTGGAAAAGAAAGTGATGCAATTGCAGGGAAACAACAAAGATGTTCCTCGATTTACTCATGAAACAAAAGATATTTCATAAGAAAGTACTGAATATGTCATAGGATGTCCTAATTTTTTCACATGACTATATGTATACTTACCCTCCCTTCTACAAAAATATAGCAAGGTTTTTAGCACCAGCCGTGACGATAACAGCTCCTACGCTCTTAGGAATTCTATGAGTGTTGGAGCTGGCGCTAAAAACCACGTTATGCTTTTGTAAAAGTGGAGGTTTGTCACATAACTTCCCCCAATATTCAAATCCAATCTATGTTCTACGTTGTGTTTGAAAATTACATTCCTTTGGGCATGCTTAAAATTACGTGCATGACTGCTCTTGCCAGTGTGCAATTTCTAAGACTCAGGTGTAGCTATGGCAATTTTATTATTTATTTATTCAATTTTCTATACCATTCTCCCAAGGGAGTGGAGAATGGTTTACATTAATTTATTCAGTTACTCAAGCATTTTTCCCTAGCTATCTGTCCCAGTAGGCTCACAATCTATCAAATGTACCTGGGACAATGGGGAGATTAGGTGATTTGCCCAGAGTCTCAAGGAACAGCATGGGTTTGAACCCACAACCTCAAAATGATGAGGCTGTAGCTTTAACCACTGTGCCACACTCTCCCCTAGATTTTCTTAGCTAAAATAACCTTCAAGGTTCCTGCAGGAGTAAGAAGAGAAGGCCTTGAGCCACTGATTAGAAACATAGAAACATAGAAAGATGACGGCAGAAAAGGGCTACAGCCCATCAAGTCTGCCCACTCTACTGACCCACCCCATTAAGTCTGGGTGCTAATGACTTAGTTCTTTAGCTCGACCCTCGTAGTGATCCTACGTGGATGTCCCATTTATTCTTAAAGTCGAGCACGCTGGTGGCCTTGATCACCTGCATCGGAAGTTTGTTCCAGTGATCCACCACCCTTTCTGTGAAGAAGTACTTCCTGGTGTCACCATTAAAGTTCCCTCCTCTGAGTTTGAGTTCGTGCCCTCTTGTGACCGATGGTCCTTTGAGAAGGAAGATGTCGTTTTCCACCTCGACACGTCCTGTGACATATTTAAATGTCTCAATCATGTCCCCCCTTTCCCTGCGCTCCTCTAGAGTATAGAGCTGCAATTTGCCCAGTCTTTCTTCGTATGAGAGACCCTTGAGTCCGGAGACCATTCTAGTGGCCATCCGCTGGACCGACTCGGCTCGAAGCACATCTTTACGGTAATGTGGCCTCCAGAATTGCACACAGTACTCCAGATGAGGTCTCACCATGGCTCTGTAAAGTGGCATTATGACTTCAGGCTTGCGGCTGACGAAGCTTCTCTTGATACATCCCATCATTTGCCTTGCCTTGGATGAGGCCTTCTCCACTTGTTTGGCCGCCTTCATGTCTGCACTGATGATTACTCCCAAATCCCGTTCTTCTGAAGTCCTAGCTTGTACACTCAGCACAACCTTGCACGTCTTCTTTTTGTTTTAAAGTCAAATGGGCATACAGGTTAATAGAACTGTGCCCCCATTTGTTTTGCTCCCATTTTTATTTTTGCATGATTTGGTTTGTACAATACAAAAAAAAAAATAAAAATAAAAATAAAAATAAATAAAATAAAATAAAGAGGCACATTTCAGACATCAAATCACTAATACTAGTTTTTAATTTCCACCCTTCCCCCCAATTCCTTTTGTGTTTACCTTAAATGTTTCTTATTTTTATTTTATCAATTGTATTTCTTACCCCCTTTACCAATCGTGTCTATTGTATGCCTGTCTATAATTATCTAATACGTCAGTCATGTCGATCTTAAAAGTTTGTATTAAATGTTTTATTTTTTATCTGTAAAGTTATTTTTATTCTGTACAACGCTTTGAAGAAACGAAAAAGCGTTTAATCAAAAATTGAATAAACTATAAACTATAAACTAGTAGCTCTGCATTTTTTTTTCCTCCTGCAGCTCTCGTTCTCAGATGTGACAGTACCCAAGAGTGTTCTGGGAAGGAAGCACTGCCAGAAAAGGACAAAGTGAGAATGGTTGTGGCTAACCGAAGAGCAGTTGACTGCTGTAACTTTTGACAAATATGAATTAGCTACGAGTCATCACTACAGCCAATAGAAACCACTTCTACATGTTGAACTCATTTTATTCTGCATTATGACAATATTCTGAGCAATTTCAACAGTAAGAGACTAAACAATAAAGATAAACAACAAAAATTTGGCTTGATTTCTTTGGCTAATAATTCTGTTCTACTAAGTATGACATGGGATTTACATAGAAAAATTGCATTTTACAAACTAGAATGGGATAATTCTATAAAATGGGCTCTTTTTTTTACATATTGATTTATGTGCATAAATAGAGTACTGGCATCTGTGCACACACATAAATGCCAAAATCCCCCTATGTTTTTATCCTATAAATAAGCATATTTTACAGGAAGGTTTACACAAAGGCAGAACTCACACTTACATGCGTAATGTTGGCATTTAGATGCATAAACTTATGTCATCTCTATATTCGGTGTAACCACTTGAGCCTAAGTGCATACCCACATGGTTATGCTAGTATTCTATAAAATCATAGAATAGGCGCAGAGTTTATAGGACTACCCCTATGGAGTGCCAATGTGTGTTGGAGCCCGATCGATGCTTCCTACCTCCTTATGGCAGAAGAAAAATCGGTAGAAAGCATGATAACAAGTCATGCTGCAGCCAGGATCAGAATCTCCTTCCTTGGTCACAGTTTAGCATGAAAGGGAAAAAACAATACAGTTATGGTGTAATTAACCATGGTACAAGCAACTGAGCTTGGGGGGGGTGTCTTGGTTTTCCTATCTCCATATCATTGTGTAAACATGTTTCAAATGAAAACAACTGATAGCAGAACAATGAGGCAAGGGAGAAGGAGGCAGATTGTTCCCTGGTCCACAGTTAAAGCCACATCATCCAGGACTTGATTTTTAAAAAATGCACTATTAATATTATCTAATAAAATCAAGCAACGTCATCAATATGTTCACAGTTTTTACTAGGAAGAGATTGTTTATCAGAGATTAATTTAGAGGCGATATCCATAGAGTTATGTCTGTGCTCTGCTGTAATACTCAGTTCCTGGCTACTTGCTGGTGGTGGTGGTAGGTTTTCAATATCCTCCTCGCATCTTCCACCTTCCTTGATATTTAATTTCTTGGAGCTTCCAGTCAGCCCAGTTTCTGCTACTTCCTCTGTGCCTTTCAAGGCACATATGTCAGTTTCTTGTTGACTCACCATAGGTGATGGATCTACAGAGTTAGAGGGCTCAGGGCTGGGTAAAAGGAAGTCTCCCTCTGATGAGGTACTGAGTTGTGGATTAAATTCTGCTGTGCTCTGCCCTTCCGTGGGGCTTCCCAGGCTGTTGCTACCTAGCTCAGCAGCTGCTAGTTCTTCCGTCAGCTGGATTATTTCACTTCCGCGCCTGTCTATTTCTTCATCTGCAGAGGTTATCTGGGGCAGCAAGGGATGGACATGCATGTGCTCGGCACTACTGTGATTTATTTGGAAGTCTAAAGCAAGGCTGGCATGTTCTTCTGTGGCTTGGATTTCTGCTAAAGAAGTGCAATGTTCAACTTTCTCTCTCTTCTGTTCTGCTGGGATAGAAATAAATAAGTGAAGATGTATCCTTGTTATATTTGATAGCACAGAGAAGTTTCCAAGCTAAAACACAAGATATAAGATGTAACTTAAAAGACACAAAGGCCTGGATTCTCTGTACAGCGCCGATATTAGAGGCTGCTGATCACGTGTCAAATCATGCAATGACACCATATAGTGAATCGCACCTTTGGGATTGATAGGCATCGGAAATGTAGGCCAGGGATTTCCAGGCCTACATTTCCGGCGCCTCTCTTTGTCATGAATCGCGCCTACTTAGGTGCTTTACAGTAATGTTAAGTGCCGTGTATTTAGGCACTGGTAAGCGCTTTAACTTTGCTGGGTTTTTTGCCTTTTTAAATGGCATTTATCAATTAACTTAGGCACCATTTCTAAAATTTCCCCTGAAAAGTCTAAAGTCATAGCTCTATAGTCTTTCTCTGTTCTGAAGATGGTGAAAGTGAATATATAAGGCAAAAATTTGCACACTTTGTAGACTTGGTTCATGCATATTCAAATGGCTAAACAAAGTTCTTGTAAGTATAGGGATTGGGCTAGGTTGCTAAATATGTTATATTCATTATTAATTGTTTGTGAGAATCCTTACTGTGCTAAATTCCTTAAACCTGTTTAGTAATTGTTGCTCTGTAGCGCCCATGCAATTTCAATTGACCAATACATTTTTGGAGGGTTCTGAAGAGGGCCTCTTCCTCTGGGAATGCACCTCTTGCGGATCCCCAGTCCCGGAGAACTCAGGAGGCCGAGGCCGAGCCCATGGCTCCTGCCCCTCCCCTATGTGCTCTGTCACACATGGGACATGGACGTTCCTTGGCCGACCATCCAGAGCAAACCTGGCATGATATAAGGGTAAAAAGGCCTGAGGAGTCCATCCCTGTCAATTTTAAGCAAAATCAAGGGGATTTGAAGCAGATGGAGGCTACAGAAAAAAAAGACTGTTTAAAATCCAAGATGGCTGCCACCAGAAAAATTGCACCAAAAATGGCCCATGGGGTAAGGAACCTAGGCCCTCTGGTCAGAAACCTTTAAATTCAACTTTCGGGGAACCCCCCCCGGATTTTCCCCTTAGGCTACAATAGCCTTACTCACTGTGCCATGTGGTGCCTGCCTGCTTCAGCACAGGATTCAGGTGGAATCAATGGAGAAGAAACCTGCCTCACAGATTCACTAGATGAACCTGGTCTTCTGGCTGCTAATCAAACCAGGGTTGAACTAAGCCTCAATCCCTGAAAAACCATGCCGCAAAAAGGAGAAGGACCATGAAGCTAACCCACCGTTAGTCCTGGCCAAGTCATGAAAGAGCTAAACTGTCTGCGCTCAAGCTCCAGAGTAAATCAGGGTTGTGAGCAGCTATGCAGAGGATAGTCCCCGAGCTCAAAAAATATAAAAAGCAGGTTGACTAGCTAGGTGTCCCTGAGGGCTGATTCTGCTAGCAGCAGACCTCCGCTGTGCGGGTCTGTGTCTTTTCCCAGGCAGAGGCATGGGAACCTCTGGGCATTGAGCCTCCAAACAAACAGAGAGAAATATCAGAAAATAATAAAACAGCAGAACTGATCAAAAGCACTTCTGAGCATCTTGCTTGCAGAAAACAAACTGAGGGGGCAGGAGCAGCTCCCTGGGAAGGAGATGGAGTTGAAAATATGATTGACAGTTTTCTGCAAGCAACTTGCAAGTTGAGATACAGAACCGTATTGTATCAAGACCACAAGACACATTGCACTAGTAGAGCACTTACTGCCTCCTATTTCCCATGTTAACTCTGTGCCAAACAGTTAATTCATGGTGTTGTGAGCACGCAACTAATGCTTCCACACCCCCTCAAAAAAAAAAAAAAATAGCATGCACAGACAGGAAAATTACCATAACACACTTTATCCCATCCTACAGTAAAGCCTTTTTCTGGTGGACTAAACCCGTATTAAGTAAGGGCTCCTAAGTCTACTGACAAATTATTTTGTTTTTATTCTTTCCAAAGTAACAGATCTCTTCCCTCCCTGACTGACAGACACACACAAAGGGACAAGATGGATACACACACATAAGCACAGAGGGGTTGGAAATAGTTAATAATCTTACTTATTATTTACTGGAAGCTCTTTATGGGAAACACAGAGGTACTGAACAGAGCAATAAACATGACAGCAGTCTTCAAAAGAAACTTTGAAAAGGGCAGCAGAAATATGCATAAACTGAAGATGAAGCATGAAATGATTTCCTATCCATAAGTGTTTTGCTAGACAACAAATTCCATAGAGAGGAAGGAAAAGCAAACTGCAGAGTTTGGCAGCAGAAGAGACTGGTGCCAACAGGGTTAAAGAGAGAGGGGAAAATGTTATGGATTCCAAAAGGCTTCTCCCTGTTTTCCTGTTCCTCACAGGCTGCGCTGAAAATTAAGACTATACCCCTAGGGACAAAAGGAAAACAACATTTTTCTTCTTTATACATCAGACATTAAATTGAAAGAAGAAAGATTTGGGCTCAAGTTCACCTGCAGCCCAGCTGCTCACCTTCATGTACTTGTGCCTGTGCCCTCAGCTGAGGTTCCACTGGTGTGAGATCATGTAGTGTTATGGTGTCCCTTCCTCCTGCAACAAAAGAAAGCGGGAAACGCAATCACAACAGATGTTTCACTCACAGATCGAGTAAAGCCAAACACTTTTTCATTCTTTCTCCTTAGGTTGCTCCTAATGGAAAAGGCTCTGAAATGCTTAAAATGAACGATGCAAGCATGTGCTTCCTCACTGGTTCGGAGTCATGCCTTACCAAAAAAAGCATTTCAAAAATTATAGTGCATGCTATCCTATAAGCTTGAAAGCCCCAAAAGATAGTGCATGCAAAATTATACCCTCTTCTTTCTTTACACAACAGGGTATATAAACAATTCCCTCAGCAGAGTTATATGTAGCCTGAGCTATGAAAAACTAGGGGTGAGTGGGTGGGAGGGCCTAGCCTGCAGTTAAGTTGTATGTAGCCTGAGCTACAGGTTAGGGTTATTGTGCTGGAGATGAAGTGGAGGAGATATTGTAGGAGGTTAGAGGCTGAATGAAACCAAATGAATATCAGTTTTGGTGCTGAAACCAGCCCCAAATCCATATTTGGCCTTGTTTTGGTCTTGGCTGAGGCCAGTGCATTTTCATCTGAAACTGTGCTGTGGCCTGAAGCTCTTCCCTGCAGAAGCCCTTGTGCTCCCCTCAAATAGGAATTCCTCCACTCTCTCCCTTTACCCCACATTATAGAACTTTCCAAAAGGAAATAAAAACCTTGTTATTCATGAAATATGTCAGGCAGTGTTAATGCTGCTCTATACTAAAAATTGTGACATCGCTGGAAATGACCGGTTTATCTCTTATTGCAATCCACCTAGAACTGCAAGGTTAAGGCAGAATAGAAGTCATTAAATTTAATGTAATGTAAATGTAATGAGAGAGGAAAGATACTGAGGAGCTGTGGAGCAAATACACTTGTAGGTCATTAAGAGGAGTTTGAGCAATATGCAGCATAGATAGGGAGCCAATGAAGACCTGAGGAGGAATAATGTAGGCATAGTGACATTGGCAGAATATGAGGCATGAAAATTGTCTTAACCAGCCATGTACTAGCTGGCATTGAAAAACCCAGATATTCAATGCTGGTTACTGGAATATCGGGTGGTCTTTTCCTAACAGGCTGTGCTGAAAATTGGGAAGCTCATTTCCACAATCCCACTGCAACCTCTTGTGATTTTGGGCAAGTCATTAACCCTCTACTGCCTCAGGTACAGGCATAGATAGTAAGCCCTCTGGGGTCAGGGAAGTACTTATTGTGCCTGAATGTAACTTGCCCAGAGCCACTACTGGAAAGTGGTGCAAGTAAAATCCAATATTCCTTCCTATTTGTGCTGGTAAGATACATTATTTTACATCAGAATTATTATTTTTTAAACCACTATTCAGCTAGACCATAGTATATTGCATGCATATTAGATGGTCAATGCCAAGCGAGTTAAGTACATCAGAATACCTCAGATAAGCCAACAGCCATTTAAACAGTCCTGACGGGATATTAAAAGAAAAGATAAACTTGACATCTTTTAAATAACTTCTCAAGCAGAACTAAGCCAGATGCCCTTCAGCTGAATTGTAGGACAGCACTGCTATGAAGAAAACAAACTAAGCCAGGTCTCTTATACATGGATTTATATTGCATACATCACAGGCTTTAGAGAGGGGCAAAACACAGGCCAAGGATTTCAAGCAGTAAATGGATCTCTTATAACACTGGCTCACAAAACTAGATCCCCAGAGAGGCAGAATGACAGGAAGTAGCCTTAACAAATCAAGCCCTACATGACACAGTCCTCAGGACACACAAAACCAAACAGGTTCTCAGGATACCCACAATGAATATTCTTGAGATATATTTGTAAAGAAGGGACACAGTGCATGCAAACTTTCTCTCATGCATATTTATGTGCAAGTGTGAATGATGGGGATAGGGTTCACTGACTAAATTATTCTGATATTTATTAATAAATTAAGTATTGGTACGTTATAAAAGTACTGTAATGAAATGAACTGTGGGAGATAAGATTAAAATTGAATTGATTCAGATAATACTTGTTTGTATTAAATATTTAATAGCTGGTTTAAAGAATTTGAGTTATCCAATAGGCAGCTAATTAACTAACTGAAAAAACCCCCAAGCTTAGGCTTTAGGTTTATGCATATTTATTGTGGATATCTTGAAGCCAGACTGGCTTGGTGTGTTCCAAGGACTTTGTTGAGAATCCCGGCCCTAAATGCCTTAATTGAGTATATGGGGGTACCTGTTTCTTGGTAAGATTATTTCCAGGTTTTTTTTTTTTAACGGCAGAAAAAGATCTGAACAGTCTATATACAGTCTGCCTAATAGTCACACTCATTAATTCATAATTAAATTGTCTTTGTAGGGAATATCTCCTACCTTAATAGATTAATGTACACGTCTCTATCTGGTAATTGTTTTCTACACTCCAACATAAAGTGACTTTCAAAGATAGTTTTTCACAGCTCAGGATACACACAACTCTGCTGCAGCCTAGGCCCTCCCACCCATCCCTAGCCTCACATTACATTTATACTACTAAGCATTAATCTCAATCCTCAAGCCATTCCTAAGGACATTTTTAGTAATTGAGTTTCCTACTTCCAATCCACCCATAACCCCACTTAAATATCACAAACTCTCTCTTTCCCTATACATAGAGACCAACCTACAATTTGCAACAGTACAACTATTCTACTAACTCAAAGTAACCTTTTCAGCACATCCACCTTCCCTACATAACAGACCATACATTCTACCTGCAGGCTCCTTCCTGCACTGCCTAGGGTGACCCCTAACCAGCCAGTGTCATTTCCATTAGAACTACAATGTCACTTGTAGCACCCACTCAGACACAATTACAGCAATTAACCAGACAAACAGACTTATAAGGAACTAACCTCTGAACATGAGCCAACTCAGGAGACAATTACCTGCTATAAGACACTAATATATCTACAACACCCATCAAATTTTCTACAGTGAAATAACCAAAATGAGTTGGTATTGCATAACAATTCTTTGCCTATTGATCAGCAGCAGATGAACCAAAGCCTACTCCACCCCTTCAAACAGCAGACCGTATATCCCCTCAGAACACACAGCCTTATCATGGAGTCACCCTATGATAAACTATGCCAACTGCATGCAATGGGTAATCCCAACACTGGTTGCATCACACAGACACCAAAAACCACACCAAAATCACATCACTAAACCAAACCCAGACAACCTAGTAAAAATCCCAACCATTTACACTAATGAAATCGTACTTTCCTCAGTCCCATGTGGATATATTAACATGAAATCAGTGGTCAACAAGAATGAAACTATAAAAGATCCACTCAATGAATTACAACCCAGCTTTCTATTTCTAACTGAAATATGGATACTAATGAAAGATGACCCCAGATTACAACTTCTATGCCCACTAAACTACAAAATCACCCACCTATCAGGAATTGGTCGCAGGGGCGGCGGCCTGGAGATACTGAACAAATCCTCTTATCACATCAAAATTATGGGATCTATAACTCTCACCTCACTAGAACTACCAACAGCAACTCTTGCCAAAGCTTCATTTGCTGCACACTATTCTATATCCCTCTTGGAAAGTGGCTTAAAACTGAACCACAGTTCTCAGACAACATCTCAAGAACCACAGTACAATGATTCCATTTTCATTGTAGGAGACCTCAACCTCCATCCCTGAGATTCCTCAACCTCTTAAATGAGCTAGAACTCAAGACCCCTATTTCAACAACCCACACACGAAAAAGGTCACCTGTTAGATCTACTCACCTCTCAACTTCATCAAAAAGCACAAGCTACCTAGAATTTAATTCTCTATCCAAAGTACCTTGGGGTCAGACTACTTACTCCTAAAATTCAGCAACCAAACAACCACTGCTCCCCAGGTAGCCTCTTATTATAGAAACAAAATAACTTTTGAATCATACTGGAATGAAATAAATAACCCATTATTATCCCACCAGATCCCTGACCAAGACTTCCTCAAACATTGGAAAACGATCAATAAACAAACCCTAAACAAACTAGGTCCACTCAAATGCAGCAAAAGAATCCAAAGATCATTAGGTTTGACTCAGTGCTTATGTCCCTAAAAAGAGCTTGCCAACAAGCTGAACACTACTGGCATAAACACCAGTCCCTGAAAAATAAGACTAAGTGGCACCAGAAAATCCTAGATTATAAAACATTATTGACGCATAAGAAGAAGAGTACTGCTCTAAACAGATAAGAACATAAGAACACAAGAATTGCTATACTGTGCAGACCAAAGGTCCATCAAGCCCAATATTCTGTTTCCAACAGTGGGCAACCCAGGTCTTAAGTACCTAGCAAGATCTTAAGTAGTAAAATAGATCCTAGGAATAAGCAGTGGAGGGGATAGTCGGCAGAATGGATGGGTCTTTGACCTTTATCTGCCATCATGTTTCTATGGCCCGGATGCTCTAAACTTGCCATGCTTGAATGATCGACACTAAACCAGTCTGAACCGGTTTAGCGTCGAAGTAATTTACCCACTGATGCACATACTGGCTAACTGTGGGCTTTTCCATGGGTTCGTTGCAATCTCCAACTCTAGTATGCAAATGTAGTATAATGAGGTCATTAGTATTAAAATGAGGTCATTAATATTAAAACGAGCACTCTGACTGATGCCCTAATATCGCTTAGTGTTAGTGATGAACAAAATGTAGCACCAACTTCTAACAACCCAAAATTACTGACAGGTCTAGAAGTGCTGGTAAGTGTGTTACTGACAGGTCTGCTATGAAATTGAAATAACATTTATCATACAGGAGGAGGGCCATATATGCATGTGTCAAAGGCGTGTATTATGTGCGCTACTCTTGCCTCAGCCACCCACAATTCCAGACCCCCCCATTAAGATGGGCAGGAGGGATGCCTAACTATATTAATAGTTTACTGATCTACCTGTACTAGCAATCCTATTGAATGTCTGTGTCAGTCTGTCCATTGTAACTTCCTAGGTAACTAAGCCAATCTTGAACTGAATAGATAAAGGCAGAATAGAAAACCTGATTAACATTACATAATATTTCTGGGACATACAAGGGGCCGCAGAAAATTTCTCAGCCCAACCAGCAAAGCTGAGGCAGTCTCCATTGAAGCTAAACACTTAGTCCAAAGATTTTCCACTTTTTTTTGTTCCGTATTTTTCCGAAAGAACAAAAGAAGTGGAAAATCACTGGACTAAGTGTTTAGTAGCTTCAATGGAGACTGCCTCAGCTTTGCTGGTTGGGCTGAAAAATTTTCAGCGGCCCCTTGTAGACCACAGAAGTCCGTCTGGCATTCTCTTTAGGCTCCAAATACTTGAGTTGCCGTCAAAGCCCACTCCAACCTATTCAAACCATCTTGCCATTTTCAGGACACAGACCATAGAATATTTTAGGGTTCTTTTTTATTACTGTTTTTAGTGTTACTTGACAATTCTCTTGCTTTTTTTGGGCTTTCAATTTAAAGTTGAAGAGGAACCAGTCAGGTTTTCAAGATACCCACAATGAATATGCATGAGATAAAATTGCATACAATGAGGCAATGCATGCATTATCTCATGCATATTTATTGTGAATATCTTAAAAATCAGACTAGCATGGTTGGTCTATCCTGAGACTAGGTTGAGTACCCCTGTGCTGTGGTATGGCATCATCTGTAACCAAATGGGGTTTCCACACACCTATCTATCAAGTGCAGTAACCACCATTTAACTGGGGGTCCGAGGCTGCAGAGTTTGCTCTAGTAGCATGCACCCCCATCCGGGCTAATAAGGAGTCACTGTTGCATGATAACTGGGACTTCATTTCCCCAGCCCCTTGGAGCTCTGAATGCTGCCTATGAATCACTCCTGGTCCTGCTGCCTCAAGGAACAGCAAGCAGGGTATGGCATGGAACCACACTGCCCACTTGCCTTAAAGCAATTGAGTTTACCCACCCAAGTATGGGGTCCTTTTATTAAGGTGCGTTAAATGCTAAGGTGCCCATAGAATATAATGGATGCCTTAGCATTTAGCACGCCTTAATAAAAGGACCCCTACATTTTTTTTAATTTCTCACATTTTTACAATTTCTTTCAGAATAAAAGAAGTGCCTTTTAACATTGCCACACCCCCTGTTTTTAAAAGTCTGTATCAGAACTCATTCTTCAGTCGTTCTGTGGTATTTTTGGTTTAAATGCATTAGTGTGATGTCTGCATGAGGTCAGAATGGCAGTTAATAACAGCAATGCTATGATATTAACGTCAAGGACTGTGAGAAGAAGATTTCAAAATAAATATGTCCTCTGGCATGAAATGAACAGAACTGAAAAAGGAAATCGTAAGGATTTTAACTACAAGCCGAATTATACAACCCTTCCACCCACTAGCATTGCTGCTTTAATGATAATCAACTAATCTGCGGAACCACACATCAGCAACAGCTGCTGCCTCTGCTGCGCTCAGCTCACATTAGAAGTGATTGTGTGCCCAAGGCTGTTGCAATGTTTCATTCTGAAAATCTTTTTAAAGGAATGATAAAAATAAGACAGCTGAAAAATCAAGAGAAGTACATTTTAGAACTCAGGATAATTATTATCTTGTTTGTTTTAGAGACGCTGACACGCTTTGCATTTAGTCAAAGTAAAACAGAATTTCCCTACTCATTGCCAGTGGCTTTAAGGGTAAAAGCAGGACCCATGCTTCTGACCCTTCGGCATAGATGTTAAACTCCGAGGCCCAAATTCTGTAACCAGCGTCTAATGTTAGGTACCTATTTCGGAGGCGCCTATCTAAATTGATTAATAAGCTCAATTAAGCTTTTTAATCAGCAATAATTGAAACTCAGGCGTCTATCAAGAAAGAACGAATCTGCAATAAGGTGCCTCTAAAAATTTAGGTGGCCTTAAAAAAAAAAAAATAGGCGCTATGCCCGTTAGGTGTGGCATGGCTACGTGTTAGGCGCCTTGTTGCAGAATTGCTGCTCTTAAGCGTGCTTAAGTGCTCATAGAGGCGCCTAACTTTTAGTTGTGCCTAGAGCTGGCCTATTTATTGGGCGCCTCCAAATTAGGTGCCGCTCAGCGTGATTCACTAAACAGTACCCAATTTTACTTGAATCGCGCTGAACAGCGCCTAACCTTTGGGCGCTTCTTATAGAATTTGCCCTTGAATGTCACAGCGATAAGTGTCATGGCTGCACATGATATTCATGCTTTTTAATTCAGAGATTTATCTACATTTGTATAAAGAAAATCAAGTGAACCTACTGCACCAGGAATGGTGAGAGCAGGTAGATTAAAAAAAAAAAAAAAAAAATCAAAGAAACACAATGGAAGAGCAGCTTAATGGTTAGAATAGCAAATCTCACTACTCTGCTTGTGATCATGAGCAAGTCACTTAACCCTCCATTACCTCAAGTACAAACCAAGATTGTAAAGCCTCCAGAGAAAGATAAATACCTACTTTATCTCAATGTGCACTGTTCTCACGGATTGCAGGTGGTATAAATATATATATATATATTTTTTTGTTGTTGTTGTTGTTACATTTCATCTGCATCTAATTTCCTGGCTTCTTTTGAGTTCTGTTCATCTTGAAATTAATGCTGACTAGTAGGACAGGAGTGATGGTAATAGTTACCAACTCAAACAGGGTATCAAGGGACTCTTTTTCAAAAAAAGATGTATCAAAGGGCTCATTAAAAAAAGAGAAAAGAAAAATGTCCAAAAAGGGGCATAAAGGGGCAGATGGACATTTTTCTCGCCAAACCTTCCAAATCACTATTTTTGAAATCTATTTTGTAGAAAGACTTCTATGCTGTTTGGCTGCAGTGCATCTAAATCTCGAGGGGGCATGTTGGAGGTGTGGTTTGGGTGGGACCAAGGCAAGCTTATAATTTGGACATTTTTCTACAATAATGGAACATTTTAGAATATGTCCAGGGCACAATTTATATATTTGGGGCAAGACCTGCTTTAATAACAAGTGCCAAGAAGGTGCTCAAACTGACTAGATGACTACTGGAGGCATGACTCCACACTCTCCCCCAGTGGTCAATGACCTCTTCCCATCTTGCAAAAATGTGAATGAGAGACTATATACCTGCCTGTATGACAGCTTCAGATGTTATGGCCAGTCCTAGTAAAGCAGCAAGCAAGTTTCTGGAGTAGCCTAGAGGGCAGTGTAGTCAACCACAGAGACAGGGACTCAGGACCATATCCTATAACTATGATGAATATGTGAGCCTTCCAAAATCCACCCTGGGTTTTGATAGCAACTCCAGTAGTTGAAGCGCAAGGACAATGCCAGGCAGAGCTCTACAGTCTGACTCGTATATTTCAAGACAGATTCGGAAAGGCTGGGATGGGCTTTGACAGCAACTCCCGTAGTTGAAACATAAGGACAGTGCCGGGAGGGCTTCTACAGTCTGGGTCTCAGAAATGGCAAAGACCAGAATCAAGACCACATTCAATGTTGGTTTCATCATGAATTGGTGAACTGATAATAAGGGTGAATGTTAGGCAGACTGGATGGACCATTCAGGTCTTTATCTGCCGTCATCTACTATGTTACTATGAAGACTGCTGCGTACTTCCAGAAAAGCTTGTAGCCAGATTCTCATTTATGTGAATGTGTGCTCATATACAGTATGCAAATAAATGACTAGAATATCAATGTATGCTGTGTACTTGCTGCCTATATTTAGTCGCCTCCTTATAAAATTACTCCACAGGGCCAGATTTACTAAAGTGCACTAAAATTCTTAATGTGCATTTAGTAAACAGATCCTATTCATCATATAGGACTTGCAGTACAATAAAATGTACAGTAACATTTGCTACCTTGTAGCATGGTAGTGTACTTGAGTAAATTTAACCTACATATTTTCTTTAGAGTTTTTAATTAAAACTAAGTTTAATACTGCAAAATAGTTCAGGGAAAGGTGACAAGAATGATAAAGGATAAAATATCTTTTTTATGGAGAGACTAAATAGGTTAGGGTCCCATTTTCTTATTACCACCTACAGAATACAGATGTGGTTGGGAGCGTAGAAAGCTTAAGATTAGTGCCTGCGGGATGGCAGTAGCCTGGATTCAGTTGCCCAGCCCCAGACCTTTTAAGAAAACTCAACAGTTTTGAAAAAACTATGCCTTTTGTTCTTGTCAAAGTCACCTCAGCCACATGTGTAGAGTAATACAAATGCCCAAATGATGTGTCCTTTTAAATAGAGTGAGTTTCTTGTATTAGTATATGTTGCATTCTCAGGTTATGGCTTTCATTTTACAAGCTGTATTCTCATTTGATATGTGCATAAATTGGCATGTAAATATTTATCTTGCATAAATGTCTAAGTTCCTTTTTACAAACCCAGGGCATGCAAGTATCAAGCCCAAGTGAGTGCAAATGAGAAAGGGGACTGGGTCTGGACATGTTATGGGTAGGAAGCACTTGTAACGGCCCAAGGCCGTTGATTCACATTCAAATTCATATCTACAGACTCCACACATTCTTGACCTTTGGACCCCTAATGTAGATTCAGAAGAGTCAAAACATGGACCATGTCGGGTCAAACCAATTCATATAAATCAAAGGTCATATCGATTTACACAAATAAAGACTCCTTTCAAGGAATTGTTACAACTTTGAGTTTCTTCAATTCCCCAGTTGGAATATTTTTGTAAAGCCATGTTTTTGGTTTTTCTCCGGGTGCATGAACGTCATTTTCTCCTGTATTTTAAAACATGCTCTACCTCGGCACATTCTGTTCTAAAATACTGGTGAAATTTAAGATGCATTGACCTGCACGTCTCAATTCCTACTTCTGTGACTTGTCTAAAATAGGTCTGTATATGAAACATTTTTATTGTTTGCTCAATATAATCCAAGTCAGCAACATAAATCAGTGTAACTCCTGTTTTTATCCACGTAAATTACTATTAAGCCTTTTAAAATCTACCCTATATGGCTGATGTTCAACAAGAGATTAAGGGGCATTAATGCATGTCACTTGCTCTTCCTCATGTATTAAAAAGCACCAATGTATTATATTATCATAGCACACATTAGTTTAAGTTTTGGGTTATATAGTAATGAGATGCAAAGCAACCACAGCAGACAGAGGGGACACAAGCAACAAGCAAGCAAAGGTAGCAGGTTTAAAATCAAGTGAGGGACCTCAAAGTAATACCAAGGACACTACATAAGGAAACAGGGAGAAGCCACTTCAGACAGCAGACAGGCAAGCAGACAGCAAATGAAGAAGCAGACAGAAGCAGGATGTTGAGCTACCCAGTTTTCTGCACCGTTTGCCATATGTATGACTACCTCCCCTCTAGGAGGCGGTCTTATATATGCACTTGATGCAAGGAACTGGAGGGCCTGAAGAAACAAGTCAGACTCCTGGAAGGCAGAATACTAGAACTAGAAGCACTTCGAGCAGTGGAGGAGGAGGACAGAGAGGCAGAAAACTTCAAGACAGAGGAAAACATTGAGGAAGAAGTCCAGGAGTTAGAGAACTTCATCGAGGAGGCATACAGGAAGGCTGTGGAAAATCATCAGCAACAGTGGTACTGCAAAGATACATCTACAGTGAGTGAGGACCACCTGGAGGACAACCACAAGGATGAAATGGGTGACACAGCAGAGAGACCTGGAAACAGTGGAGGGAACTCACAGGAAGACGAGTCCGGTGCAAACCAAGGTTGAGGGAAGATAGAAGTGCACAGAGTTCACGGATCTGCGGCAGGAGACACAAGAGAAGAGAGAGAGGATAGAAATCGTTGTGTGGGACTCCATCATCAGACAAGTCGACAGCCACATAGTGTGAGGAAGACAGGATCGATTGGTGACCTGCCTACCGGGAGCCAGGATAGAAGATATAGTGAACTGCATCGACAGGAAGAGGAAGATATGGCGGTGGTGATCCATGTAAAGACAAACAACATGAGCAACAGGAACTACAACAGAAGGACCAGTTCTGGATGCTAGGAAGGAAGCCGTTCTTTCGATATATTAAGGGGAAACAACCCGCAAAGGAAGTGGTGGGCCATTGGATGACCATGGAATAAAGGAAGTGTTAAAGGAAGACAAAGCCCTCGCCGACAAACTGAACACATTTTTTGCATCTGTATTTACCAAAGAGGATATACACAACAGCGTATAGCTGACAGGCTATATGCAGGAAACGAAGACGAGAAACTAACTGGGATGATGGTCAGTCTAGAAGAGGTATGCATGTAGATTGGTAGGCTTAAAAATGCTAAATCTCCTGGACTGGATGGTATCCATCCATGGGTAATCAAGGAACTGAAAGGGGCTATAGCTGAACTGCTTCAACTAATAACCAATCTGTCAATCAAATCAGGAAGGACTCTCATATGCAACAGAAAAGAAAGTGGCTACTGAAAACTTCAGAAGTATGGCCACGACACATCCAAGACTCACAAAATGCTCAGAAAGAACTATAAGGAAGAAAACCAAAAATAATAGAAAACTAGAAGAACATTCAAAAGAAAAAAACTAAGGATCTAAACATATAAAGTTGTGCATCAGTTTAATACTGGCTTAAAAACAATGTGAGGCTCATTTTCAAAGCACTTCAATACTATCACACTTTGTGTGTCTAAGTGCTTTGAAAATGAGTCCCCTGTGCCTTTACTTTAGTTTTAAGTTAAGAGCAAAATTATGATTAGAGAAAACCAGATTCTCTTTGAAAGACTGATTTGTGCCAGCTGTGAAATTTGACTGCAGCAGGGAAAAACAGAGTTTAACTCCTGCTTGGCAGCCTTTGATTGCACTGCTGAGGTAAAGCACTTTGGCAGGGTGGGACCTGGTCTTAATGGTTGCCTGGAGGAGAAATACTAAAACTAAGCTGAAAGAGATGAGAAAAATCTGGGTGGCTGGTTGCCTCTGATGTGCCTCAGTAGATTTCAGGAAACTTACCTGTTCCTAACTAATTCCTTCCAACTAATAACAATTAACTTGGCCTTTCTAGAGATGTGCAACACAGCTTCTAAATTCAAAGCTCAAGTATAAACAGTGGCATGGCCAGACAGCCAATTTATTCAAAATGTTCTAATACGTGCTTATTAAGTGTTTCATTGATATTATGCTGAAATCATATTTATCATATTTATTTAGATGTTCTTCAATGTTGTCTATTTTTTGTTTCATTTGTATTGTATGACATTTATCATACTTATGTTATATGATATTCTATAGTGATGTAACGTGTATATTTCAGGTATTACCATATTTTTCACTCCATAAGACGCACCCTAGATTTAGAGGAGGAAAATAAGAAACATTCTGAACCAAATTCTCCCTGCCAGGCTCTGCACTCAACCCCACACTCCTTGCCAGGCTCTGCACCCTGTCCGTCTTCCCTGCCAGGCTCTATACCCTGCCCCCCTCTGGTGGGCTAGTGGTAGGCCGGGACAGAGCACAGGGCATGCAGTGGCTTAGTGGCAGACAGGCAGGCGGGCCTAGTGGCAGACAGGCAGGCAGGCCTAGTGACAGGCAGGTCGGCCTAGTGGCCTAGTGACAGGCAATCAGGCAGCGCCCCCCACTCCGAGGCAAGCAGGGCCCTCTACCCTGAGGCAAGCAGGCAGGCAGGCAGGCAGGGGCCCCCCTCCAAACTCCCCATGTACCTTATTTTAATTGGTCCTGCGGTCCTGCTCTTTCCTCCAGCTGAGCTAAGCAGCGTCAGATCGGCCCAAAAGGCAGGCGCGAACTTTTCATGCAGTGCAGGACAAGGCAGCGCACAAAAAGCTCACGCCTGCCTTTTGGGGCAGGAATGAGGGAGTTGCACTTCTGTCCACAAAGACCCTACTGAATCTCCAGGTATTTTGGGGCATAATTTAGCTGGAAATGATCAGCATTTAAACAAATTTTGACTGCCACTGGCTGAATATTGAGGTGGATGATTGCAAGGTTGTTTGTACAGTCTTCCAGCGCTTGAACCCTGGTTTCTTCTCCATACCAAAGAGAAGTCCTGTCAAGTCAAGCTTGATTTTTTTTTTTTTTTAATTGATGCTGCTTAGCTCAGCCAGAGGGCAGGACCGCCGGACAACTTAAATAAGGTATGGGGGAGTTCGGGAGGGGGGGCCCTGCCTGACTTAGCTAGTTCGGGAGTCAGCCAGAGGGAAGGGCAGGACCACTGGAGGATCTAAGTAAGATAATGGGGAGGGGAGGGGGTAATTCGCTACATATGATGCACCCTTTTTTCCACCCACTTTTTTGTGGAAAAAATGTGCGTCCTATGGAGCGACGGTATTCCATGTTAGTCCTATTACTAGATTTCAATTTACTGCTTCCAATTTTAACTCACTGATTGTGCTTTGGTTTGGCTCTTTTACTATTGTTATGCTGTTAACAAAATTGTTAAGTTTTATGTTAAACTGTACCTGTTGTACATCACCTTGGGTGATTCATTTTATAAAGACAGTTAATAAATCCCAATAAATACATTTTTGATGGGCTAGAGTGCAAAGTGGGCTTTGTCCCCCTGCCCCCTCAGCACCTACCAACTCAAAATGTGCATGTTTTAGTTAGGAACAATCCCAAGACCTGTCAGCTTAAGATCTCTGAAAGCAGCCAGAACTCCTTTATCAAGCTTGGCAGTCATCAGCATTATCCCTGAGAACCCAATGATAGCACAATACACATGGGGGAAATTAGGTTCTCACTTCGATAAATTTTCTTTGTAGTACAAGGGCAAAGGATTTTGGACAGTAGGTTCTGTATTCCTGGTCGCAAATTGATTGCGTAAGAATGTCATACAGCATTCAACTGTGCCTCTTTCCCCAGTAGGTTATACTACCAACTTCAGTTTGTACCAAAGCTGTCAATCCCCACTATAAGTAAAGAAAACAGAAAGAAGGGAATGGGGAAACTTCCCCAACAATACAGTTCTGTTCTGCTCTGTAACAAATAAATTGAATAACATTAACTCAACCATATAACATTAGGTGAAACTAACAATCCCCCTCTTAGCCTGCAACCTGCACTAATAGCTCTGGAGCTCTCGATGACATCACTTTTGTTATACATGCTTATCCAACTGGACGAAATAGTCATTATCTCTGGACCTACAAGACCTGTTTGAGGCAGAAAGCAGGCAAAGTAACTGACTAGATGGGATGTCTGGAATCCTTTGCTCTTCTATTACAAAGAAAATTATCGAGGTGAGAACCTAATTTTCCCTTGTAATGCAAAGGGCAAAGGATTCTGGATGTATCAAAGCAATCCTGTGTGTCTTGGGGGGACAAATGAGCCTGCCCGCAAAACCAAGCACTCAAACATGGTGTTCCCATGAGCCACTACCTCTCACTTTGTAGAGCTTCTCAAAGGTATGGAGAGTAGACCATGTAGCTGCCCTACATATCTCTTCAGGCGGCACTTCCTAAGACTCTGCCCAGAAAGAAGCCACTCCTCTGGTAGAATAGGCCCTCTGCGATATTGATGGCTGTTTCCCACAGCCATGTTTGCCGATGAAATCACCATATGAATCCATCTAGAGATAGTGCCTTAGAAGCCAGTCTGCCTTGTCTAGCCTGACTAGTCGGAACAAAAAGATGATCTGAGACATAAGTCAATGGTCTTTTCCATGTAGTGGAGCAAAACTCTCCTAATGTCTAGCGCCTGCAGTAGTTCATTGTGCTTCTTTGAACCTGTGGGCTGGAACATGGGTATACGAACTTCCTGGTTGACGTGAAAGGCTGAGATAACCTTTGGGGAAGGGACTGTTTGCAGGGAAACTCCCGCTTCTGTGATTCTGAGAAAGAGTTCTCTGCATGAGAGAGCTTGTAACTCCAAAACTCTTTTCGCTGAGACAATTGCCACTAGGAACACGGTCTTCACAGTGTGGTCCAGCAGCGATGCCTGTTTCAGAGGCTCATACAGAGCCTTACTAAGGCCTCTTAAAATGATGCTAAGATTCCACAAAGGGAAAGGTTGTCGTACAGGTGGGTGCAGCCTGACTGCATGCTTTAGAAATCTTGTCATGTCTAGATGAGAAGCCAAAGAGTCTTTCTTTCCTTGCGCTCTAAAGCACAGAAGAGGGAGTCTTCCTGTGAACAATCCTTTCCTTCTTCCCTCCAAAGCTGAAATGTCTTCCAAGCTTTTGTATAGGCCATGACTGTCAAAGGCTTCTTCGCTCTAAACCAGGGGTGTCCAACCTGCGGCCCCAGTTGAAGGCGATGCAGTGTTTTCCTCTGCTGCCCCCTGGTGTTTACCGTCTTGCCGCCTCCCTCCTCTCTCTTGCTGCAGTGTTTGTGTGGCCCCAGAAACACTTTTTTTCAGCCAATGTGGCCCAGGGAAGCCAAAAGGTTGGACACCCTTGCTCTAAACAGACTAGCGATGACTACTTCTTAGTATCCTCTACGTTAGAGAATGACATGGGGACAAATATGTCCCTGTCCCTATGGGATCTATCTCTGGGGATGGAGATAGATCCTGAAAGGATGGGGGACAAATTTGCCCCCATGTCATTCTCTACTCTATACCTTAGGGCCACACACTCAAGAGCCATGCCTTAAGCCTAAAGCAATCCGGATGCTCCATGGGAACTAGCCCCTGTGTGAGAAGATCCGCATGAATTGGGAGGTTGATTTTTGTATCCCTTTGTAGACACACTAGATCTGCATACAGTCAATATGGCCAATCTGAAGCCACTAGAACCACCAGCCCCAGGTGGTTCACAATTCTGCAGATCACCCGGCCTATCATGGAACGGAGGGAGCAGCTCATCTTTTGGCCATGATTGAATTAATGCATCCATTCTGGTGCTTCCTGGCTCAAACTTGCAGCTGTAGAAGCAAGCAACCTTTGTGTTCTGGGTGGAAGCCATCAAGTCCATCTTTGGGAGACTCCAACATCAAACAATGAGGTCAAATGCCTTTCTGGAAAACAACCATTATCCTGGGTTCAAAGTCAGATAGCTGAGATAGGTGGTTTGAACATTCTCCACTCCTACTACATGGGCAGCAGAAAGTGCCCGTAGATGGACTTCTGCCCACCAAAACAACAATTGGGACTCCAGACACAACTGAGCATTCTGGGTGCCCCCTTGTCAGTTGATATAGGCTATTGTGGTAGCATTGTCTGAGAAAACTGACTATCTTGCCTTCTAGGTATTTCTCTAACATCTGCAATGCCAGACAAATGGCTCGTAGTTCCAAGTGATTTGTGTAATGTAAGGAATGTAATGTAATGTAATGTAATGTAATTTATTTCTTATATACCGCTACATCCGTTAGGTTCTAAGCGGTTTACAGAAAATATACATTAAGATTAGAAATAAGAAAGGTACTTGAAAAATTCCCTTACTGTCCCGAAGGCTCACAATCTGTGGACCATTTTCTGCACTGGATGACTGTCACAATGGGCTCTCCAGCAGAACAGGCTGGCATTGGTCATCAGTTATCAACTATGAGCGAATGCAAAGAGGCATGCCCTTGGAAAACAAGTCCATCTGGAACCATCAGCACATGCTGTGCCACATTTCCACTGTCTGGGGAAGCATCTGCTAGAGAGAGTCCCTTTGCGGGGACCATTAGACAGTAGAGAATCCTGGAGACTACTTCTATAGCTGCTGCCACTGACCCCAGCACTTGGAGATAATGCCAAGCCTTGGGATTCAACATCTCTAAGAGGTCTGTAATTTGCTTCATGAGCTTCTGTTTGCTTTGCTTGGGAAGAAAAACATGGCCTTGAGATGTGCTGAAGCAGACTCCTAGGTATTCCAGATACTGGGTCAGTTCCAAATGACTCTTCTTCAAGTTGATTATCCAACCTAGGTCTAGCAGGAGTTTCACAACTTGCCAGCCTGAAGGATAAAGCGGCAAACTGTAAGTGTTTCTTGAGGATATGGAATCTCAAATATTTTCTGTGTTCCAGGAAGATAGGAATGTGGCGATAAACCTCTGTTAAATCCAGAGAGGCTAAATATTCCCCCAGACTCACCACAGTCTCCATTTGTAAGTGTGACACTAACACCACATCTACGGACTTCAGGTCCAGAATTGGCCTCCAGTCTTCTGAGTCTTTCTTGGACACAATGAAGTATATGGAGCATCTGCCTAAGTCCAATTCTTCTTCGAGAATGGGCTCTATGACTTGAATATCCAAAAATCTTTGAACTGTCGCTCAGACCCTGGACACTTTGTCTGGTCTCCCCACTGGGGAATCCATAAAGAGCTCTTTTAGAGGGTAATAAAACTCGATCCTCTTGAATAAGATCCATAACCCAAAGATCCAAAGAAATCTGACTCCAGGCTTCTCAGTAAGCTGACAATCTCCCCCCCCCCCTATTTGTGGGAGCATAGCTAATGACCTGGCATCATTGTGACTTTCTAGAGACTGTTCCAGACTGTCTGGAAAGATCTCTGCACTGAGGAGCCTCCCTAGTATTGCCAAGACCACTGAAAGCCTAAAACATTACCTTGATTTGCCCCCCTGGGCATAAAGTCTTCCAACCCTTTACCAAAGAGCATCTGCCCTTTGAAAAGAAGCCTGCTCAAAGTTGCTTTGGAGGCTGAATCACCTGCCCATTGCTTGATCTAGAGCATTCTGCATACGCTGAAACCTTGCTCAGACCCTGATATCATACAGGCCATGTGCCACATAATCCACACCCTCCAACACCAGCTGGGGACATACTTCTTTGGCTGCTGAGTACTGATGCAGCCTTTTGTGGCATGCATGTGCCACAAACAAGGCAGCTGCTGCAGCTTTGATCTCTAAAGTAAGGGCTTCAAACTGTCATTTCAAAACCACATCCACCTTTCGATTCTGAGCATCCTATAGCATCACTCATCCTTCACTGGGCAAGGAGGTACATTTGGTAACTTGAGCCACCATGGAATCCACTTCTGGCTGAACAAACAAACAGCTGTTGAAATTTTGGAACCATGGGTGTCCTACTGCTCCATGACCAATTCAGTAATGTCTGAGAATCTGTACTGCCGAAAAATATGAATGGATAAAAACCTCAACTATTGAATAATTCAAATGAATACAGGTTTAAATACATAGCTGTGATAGACTAATAAGAGGAAAAACCTCAGACTCCTGCACCACATAGAATATGAATTCACAAGTGGCTAATGGCAGGGACAAGATTTCTATCATCGATCAAAAACCTTTTGTGACTGATCAAAAAATATATAATTAAATTCAGTGAGTTATACACCATGTGATTATTAAGCACATTTTGTGTTCAAACTGATCATCTTATCTATACTAATGATAAGAGCTGCACGTGTATCTTGAAAGATAAGAGCCCAACGGGACCCGTTTCGCCCAGATTTAGGCTTCGTTGGGGGATTTTTTTGAAAGCTATAAAAGAAAAAAGTGCAGTCAGATATACAATCTCAGTGCAACAGCCGCTAAAGTTTTAAATTGAAACAGTACTCACTGCGTTCAGATTTACTGCTTATGCAAATCAAAAAATAGCGTCGGTAACTCAAAGGACGCCACGCATGCGCTCTTATACTCAGCTCAGATGATGTCATAAATCAGCTGACACTCTTATATGTGAAATTCAAAATGAACTATGAAAGCTCAAACAATGTATTGACTGAAAACTCAAATCAGAAAAATGAATTCCATTCCATATTGATGTTCAACCCGGTAGGATTTAATATATTCAGTTGAAAAATCCATCGGGCTTCATGTTGGAGTAGTTTTTTCTGATGATCACCTCCCCGCTCATGCTTAATTTCCCTATCAATGCACAAACATTTAAGATTTTTGAACTCATGGTTGAACTCAATATAGTGTTCAACCAAGGGTCCTCTGGTTTTTCTTAGCTTCAAATTTGATTTGTGTTCACACATCCGGATCTTAAAAGGACGTATTGACTTGCCAATATACAATTTGGCACACGGACAGATAATTAAATAAATGACAACATCCGTGTTGCATGTTAAAAAATGTTCCATGTGATGTTCACTATTATCTGTAGGAATAACAAAAGTTTTACCTTGTTGTGTTGAAGAGCAAATGCTACATGATCCACATTTATAAAATCTTTCGGCAAGGTGCTGATGCTGGTGACAGGAGACATACAGTATACTGCTGGACTCAATATGTCTTTTAAATTTCTTTCACGCGAGAAAGCAATCCTTAAGGGTACTTTGAAAATTGAATGCGTCTGCATAATTCTCCAGTTGTTTCTTAATATATTTGCAGGAATGTTGCCTTGAGCACTAAAGCGAACCACATATGTCTGACAGATATCTTTAAAACCATGTGTGTCACTTTTGTGATTAAGGGCTCCTTTTACTAAGCTGCGTTAGGGCATTAACGCGCAGAATAGCGCGTGCTACAATGCCGCGTGTGCTAGACGCTAATGCCAGCATTGAGCTGGCGTTAGTTCTAGCCGCGTAGTGTGGGGTTAGCGCGCGCCAATCTGCTGCGTGCGCCAAAAATGCTAGCGCACCTTAGTAAAAGGAGCCCTAAGTAGCAAATCACGATTGCAATATCTTGCACGTTTTTGTGCTCGCTTTAAGACACTGTAAGGGTACCTGCATTCACTTAACTTAATTAACAGTTTTTTTGCTTGTGTTTTATACCTATCAACAGTGGAACAATTCCTCCTAATGCGGAGGAATTGAGAAAATGGAAGGTTGTTTCTTAATGGAACTGGATGACAACTAGCATAGCATAGAATTTATTTCTGTCTGTGGACTTAACATGTAGATCAGTGCTAAAATGCCCATCTTCTTGAGTGACCTGAACATCCAGGAACACAATGGTGGAAGAAGAATAATTCATCGTGATTTTGATGCATTCATCACATGAATTTAACCAAACGCTAAAATGTTGAAGCTCATTTTCAGTCCCTTTCCAGTGTGCGAACACATCATCAAAAAAAGTGGTACCACTGGAAAATCTTGTCTCTGAACGGTGAACACTCAAGCCACACAGTTTCAAAATTCGACATGTATAAGTTCACAACTGATGGTGCAAAGGTTGTGCCCATGATGTCACCGGTCTTCTGTTTGTAATACGTTCCGTTGTGTAGAAAAGAGTTTTCTTTCATTGTAATTCTTGCAAGAGACATAAGAAAATCAGTCGGCATTTTTTCCTGTCTGTCCCGGTGGGCTCACAATCTATCTAATGTACCTAGGGCAATTAGGGGATTAAGTGACTTGCCCAGGGTCACAAGGAACCACGTGGGTTTGAACCCACAACCCCAGGGTGCTGCACCACTGCACCACACACTCCCCACACTCAAAAGATGGCAAGAGATTAAATCTTAAGCCCCACTGTCCTCCAGCCAGGATCAGAGCTTGGAACCCTGTGTCTTGTCGTTGAGAGTATTCAGCTAATCAGTGGAATGGGACGATTCAGCATAGCTAAAATGAAACGTCCCATGATGAAGTGGCCATGATGAATCGTCCCATTCTGCAAGGACACTGTCTCCAACTGCTGAACTTGGTAGAAAGGAGTTCTGGCTGCCTTCAGAGGAGGCCCTCAGCTGGTGAGGCTTGAGAATCCTCACCAGCCACAGCAAGGGTCAGAGGACTGATGTTAGATATGTTGGTGCCCAGGGTAGAAAATAAGGAGGGATCCCCTAATCCTCTCTCCTTGCTTCCTCCCCCACCCCACCCCTATTATCTCTTTACCCTCAGATCTTCACCAAATACAGAACAAGGGATCAAAAATTATAAACAAAAATATGCAGACAAAATTGAACTGGGAACTCCAAGAAGTTAAACTTGACATGTACTGCCACTGAATAAATAAAAATAGAAATGCATAAATATTACAATCTATTGTCCCTATAGACTAAATTTTTAATAACTGAAACATTATATCCTATATATTCCTAATGTACTGTGCTGTAATTTCATGTATTATATTACTTTTGGTTGCTGATATGCAATGTGCTTGTATAATTTTCTTTTCTGTTTTATCTTCTAAAAAATCTAATAAAATTTCATGGAAAAAAAAAAGAAATGCATTTCCTTTTCTACTGAACACAATACAAAGAGATTTGCTATGCACATTTCCCAAATCTAACATATTCCAGTTAATAAATTCAAAGATAAAACACCTTTTTCTCTATGTTGTTTTGAAATTTTGTTTTTCCCATCATGTTGGTTTTACTTTCTCTTTTCTGTTATCCCATTTGTTTTTTGTTTGTTCTTCCAGTAGATGCTATACATTCATCTTCTCCTCTCTCCTGTCTAATTCCATTTCCTCACTTTACCTGTTTCTCTGACATTATCTATCACTTTTTAACTCTTTCCTCCCTTTCTTTCAGCCTGTCTACTCAGATTTCACCCTCTTTCTTACCACTTTTCACTTATCAATTTTCCATCTCCTTCTCTCATACCTTAGCTCTCCCACTTCCCATCTCACTCCTTCCCCAGCCTCCTATTCCTTTCCAACTTTCATCTACTCTCCATTACATTTCAACCCTCTGTACTTGCTATTCTCCTGATTCATCTCCTTTCTACCCCCAGGCCTCTCCCATATGGCTCTACTATTCCCAGTGTCTCCTTCCCTCCACCCTTGTAGCCTAACATCTTCTACCTCTGTCTACTCACCCTCACCCTCCTAGCATGACAGCTATCTTGATCTTTTCATTCCATCTTCTAGCATTTTCCTATGCCTTCTCTCTTCCCTACTGCCCCTCCCCACAAGGTCCAGCACTCTCTCTTCCCTCTCTCCCATTGTCCAGCATTTCTCTCTTCTGCCCCAGATCCATCATCTCTCTCTTCCCTTCCCCTCCTGTGCAGCTTCTTTCTCTCTCTCTTCTCTCCTCCTTGTTTCCCATTGCCCATTATATATATATATATATCTCTCCTTTCTTCTTTGTGCTCTAAATCCAACATTTTTCTCTCATTCTTCCCTCTCTCCTTCTCATTGTCTACCATCATGCGCTCCCCTCCCTTCTGCCCCCGGATCTAATATTGCTCCTCCCCCAGTTAATGCTGGGGTGGTCTGGGAATGGAACAGGAAGTTATCGGGCACCACCAATATTCATGACCAGTGCCCCAGATAACTATCTAGGTAAGCTAGACTGGATAAAAGGCTGTATCCTAGCTTGCATAGATAGCTATCTGGGTATTGGCACTGAATAGACAGATAATTTCCAACAGTCATGAATGCACTGGATATTCAGTACCAGTATCCCAGAATATCTGGCTCTAAATCTACCTGCAACAGAAACACACGCCTGCTGTGGACTGAATATTGCCCAGGTTATATTTATATACAACTAAGCACAGACAAATGTACAGTATACTGATCAGCATGCAAAAATAACATCTAAAGTACTGCATCAACAGATACATTTCAAATAGAACCTACTCCCAAATCCCACCGACACATTGTAGCTCAGGCCTTCAGGAAGCAGGAAAAAGGAGAAAAGACACTTGTTATTTTTGACAAGATTTTACTCACTGAGGTGAAACCCAGAGAAACATAACAGAATGCATCAGAAAGTAAGAAAAATAATTTCACATATCTTTCATCTTGACAATGGTGTACCTAACATTTGCGATACCTGGGGCCCATCATTTTTTTGACACCCCCCACTCATCTATATGAAAAACATCACTTTTAGTAATAATCCACACACTGCACAAGAAAAGTGTATCTAGGAAAAGGCAACATCTTACATTCTGCAGTGAGCAATAGAACATCAATACACCCATTGTAAAACTAAACAAGCCAGATTAGTACAGATTGATCCTGCACAGTCAATGCTAATGTCTTTCGTACACACAGAAAACACCCTTGCCCAGTATGAAATATGTAATCACAAACTAACCCCCCTTTTTAGCGCAGTTTTTAGCACTAGTCATGGCGGTAACAGCTCCAACACTCATAGAATTCCTATGAGTGTCGGAGTATTACCGCCGCAGCTGGCGCTAAAAACCACGCTACGGTTTTGTAAAAGGGAGGTAAGAGAATATGTAAATAAAAGTCAAACTAAACCACCAAGAAGCTGGATTCTGCATACAATGCAACGCCCACAGAAACAGTGATGCATGTCCCCTAATATTGTGCAAAATATAAAGATAGCAGATGTAAATTTGGAAAAAAAAAATAGTGAAATAGCAATCATCATTTTACAAATTAAAAAATATCAACCCCCCCCCCCCCCTTTTATGAAGCTGTGTAAGGGATTTTATTGCAGGTCGTGGTGGTAAAAGCTCCAACACTCATATGAATTCTATGACCACTGGAGCTTTTACCGCTGTGGCTGGCGATAAAAAACCCCTAACGTGGCTTCATAAACCCCCACTTTTATGAAGCCACATTAGGCTTTTATTATCATTGGCTGTGGCAGTAAAAGCTTCGGCGTTCATAGAATTCCTATGAGCATTGGAGCTAATATCACAGCAGCTGGCAATAAAAATGCCTAATGCGGATTCATAAAAAAGGGGTCAAAGGGGGCCAAACCTCTTTTCTCAGGTCAGTAAAGTATACTGCTGTTACAGAATCCTGGCCCGGCCTGAGGAAGGGGGTTTTGGTCTCTGAATTAGTGAAAAAAAAAAGTATTATAATTAGTCCAATAAAAGGATCACCTTATTTCCATTTCTTTTTGTTTATAAATATTTATCAACACAGCTATAATACTACTTTATCCTAAAGCAAAAAAATAAATAGAACTTTTTTCTACCTTTGTCTTCTCTAGTTTCTGCTTTCCTCGTCTAATCATCACTCTCTGCCTTCCATCCACTGTCTGCCCTCTCTCTCTCTCTCTGACCCTTCTATATGGCATCTTCTCTCCTTCTCTGCTCCTTCCAGAAACTATCTGCCTTCCCCTTTCCTCTCCCTCCACCCCCATTGGTCTGGCATCCATCTTCTTCCCTTCCCTCTCCTCCCCCAATGGTTTGGCATCTCTCTCCTCTCCTACACCCCCATGGTCTGGCATTTCAGTCTCTTCTTTCCTTCCCTCTCTACACCCCATCCCTATTGTCTGATATTTCACTCTCTCCTTTCCCTTCCCTTCCTTCTCAATTTATTTTCTGCATCTGTCTAGATTAAATTCTTACTATCCAGTCCTCAATTTCCATTTTCACTGTGTCTACCTACAGATTGTCACCTCTTTCCCTCACTCCCTCCAGTATTTCATTAACTATATCCTCTTCCCCCATCCCGCATGTGCCCTGTTTTATCCTCTCCTTCCATCATGTACCCTCTTTCTCTACCCCTTCCATATATAATCTTTTCCTCTGTCCACTTCCATCCAGCATCTCTAGTTCCTTCCTGCATCTGCTCCCCTCTTTCTCTCTCTCCTCCCCACTTTCATCCAGCATCTGCTCCCTTCTCTCCCCACTTCCATCCAGCATAGGCTTCCCCTCTCCCTTCCCCACTAACATCCAATGTCTGTCCTTTCTCTCTTTCTATCCACCCCTCTTCTATCAGCATCTGTCCCTTCTATCTCCGTTCACACCACTTCCATCAGCATCTCCCCCCCCTTTCTCCATTCACCCCACTTCCATCAGCAACTGCCCCCTTTCTCTCCTTCCACCATACCAGCATCCTGCTCCCTTCTCTCTTCCCCCACTCCAATGCCATCCAATATCTTGTCCCCTCACCTCCCCACCACTGCTGTATGCTTCTCAAACCAGCAACAGTGGCTGTATACTTAAATGCAAGCATCACAGGAACTTGCTGCATCTCCCCATGGCTACCGACTCTGCTCTGGAACAAGGAAGTGACATCCAAGGGGATAGACCGGCATCCGTAGGGAGGTGCAGGAAGGCTCTATGATGACTGAATTTAAAGTTTACTGCCGCTGCTGCTGGTTCAGGAAAGCAGCAGCGGCATAGCAGGGTGGGAGATTCCTGACCCGATGTGCCAGTTGTGCACCCGGGGCAGACTGCCTCCCCCCTCCAATTGATATGCCACTGCATCTTGATATTGAAAGACTGATTTACAGCAATAGCACAGAAAAATTTAGGTGTCTGAGATTCTTAATTTCACTAAGGTTCCTAAATTCTGACTTTGGTATTAAGAATCTAATTTCATTTTTCAGGCCTAGCCTCATTTCATTATTAGGTCCCTAGATTTAGCCCTTCAATTAGGTCAAAAATTCAAACTGGGGAAAAACAAAACTGCTAAATGTTAAATGGCAATTCTATAAGTTGGCGCTTAAACTTATGGACTACTTACATGAATCAGAGGCATCAAAACGGGAAGTTCTGCATGTAAGTTAAGGTTCTCCAGAAAAACCTAAAGTTGGAAGAAGTAAGCAAACTGAAATTTTTCCTATGAATACGATTGGCTTGATAGAAAATAATTTTTTAACATTTTTAAAGTACATCCTGGAGTTCCTTAAAGCCACTGATTAAATTAAGCTCCATTATTCTTAAAATTTTCTATTATTTTTGCTTAATGGA
Source organism: Geotrypetes seraphini (assembly GCF_902459505.1). NCBI lineage: Eukaryota > Metazoa > Chordata > Amphibia > Gymnophiona > Dermophiidae > Geotrypetes > Geotrypetes seraphini. The sequence continues at coordinate 238,271,059 of NC_047084.1, read as the reverse complement.
GCAATTTGCTTAGTATTTCACACTCAGCAATGATACAATGTCAAGTGTGTTTTATTGACAAAGAACAATAAGGGCTCCTTTTACTAAGCTGCGTTAGGGCTTTAACACGCGGAATAACGCGCGCTACATTGCCCCGCGCGCTAGACCTTAATGCCAGCATTGAGCTGGGGTTAGTTCTAGTCGCATAGCGTGCGGTGTAACACGCGGTAATTTCCTGCGTGCGCTAAAAACGCTAGTGCACCTTAGTAAAAGGAGCCCTAAATCTGTACAGAAATAACACTAGTCTCCAATATTTCTGTTATTTTCTACAATAATGTGCAGATACTGAAGGTTAATTTAATAAAATACTGGTTTTTTTGCACAAAATATCTTTTAATCATTATTTGATGATAGGAGAATGTTTTCCTATTCTTTTATGGTTGTAACACTATTCCCCCCCCCTTTTTACGAAGGCAGAGCAGTATTAGCTGCAACACTCATTCTATAAACTTCAGAGCTAAAACCACTGCAATTAGCAATAAAAAAGCTTAATGTGGCTTTGTAAAATGTGTGTGTGTGTGGGGGGGAGGATATATTAGTGGGGGTTTGAGAAATCCGACCCTACTTGTTATATTAAGCATATTGGAGACACTAGTGTTATTTCTGTACTGATTTATTGTTCTTTTTCAATAAAAGACTTAACATAATATGTCTTTTTATTAATGTATCATTTCTGAGTGTGAAAACATAAACGTGATAGCTATAATACCAAGAAAGTTGCTCCACTAAGCACAAATAGTAGCTAATTGTAAGAAAAATGGAGCTTTATGTAATCAGTGGCTTTGAGGGACCCCCAGGATGGGCTTTAAAAAAAAAATTTATTTTAATTATTTTCTGATCAAGCACAATCAAATTCATGGGGAAAAACTTCAATTCACACAGTTTTCCAACTTTAGACTTTTCTGGACAACCCTAAATTGTAAGTGTATTAGGCACTAGGGCCCAGATTCTATTTACGTTGCTTAAAAAAAATCCATGCTTAGTGCTACTCTATAAACTGCATCTGGAGTTAAGCACAGTTTACAGAATACATGTAGGGCCGGATTCTGTATAGGATGCCCAGTCTCAGCATCCACCTAAGCGGCTTTTCAGAATCGCACACGGGCATCCTATATAGATTTACAACTATCTTGACAGATGCATAATCTTGCTTAACCATCCTGATTCTCTAACCGGCGTCCATGTCACAGGCGCCGGTTAGAGAATCGTGTTGCTATGAGCTGACTGCGGCAAGGGAATCTCCTTGCCCAGTCCCTCCTGCCAGAACCCCTGAAGCTCCCCCACTGAATGTCCATAGCAGGAGGTGTGCCCAATTTTTCCTGCCGCCAACCCCCAGTCCCTCCTGCTGGAAACCCCCACCCCTCCCCCGAAAATTAACAGGAGTAGGGGTGGCCAGTCCCTCCTGCCACCGAAGATCAATGGCAGTAGGGATGCCCACTCCCTCCTGCTGGATCACACCTGAAACTTGCCCCCACCCCAACATCCCCAAAGCCTACCTGGATCCCCCTGTACCTTTTTCTTGTAGGCCAGCCAGAGGGATGCTTACTCCCTCCAGCTGGCAGGCTCACCTCCACAGATTGGCAGGCCTTCCCCTTCCCTGTGCATCCTGGGATGCACTGGGGAGGGGCCTAAGGCCCTGACTGGCCCAGGTACCCAATGCCTCACCTGTAGGAAGGGCCTTAGGCACCTAGGCCAACTGAAATCTTAGGCCTCCCTCCCAGTGTACTGGGATTGGCCTAAGACTTCAATAGGCCAGATCCCTTAGGCCAACCTCCATGGGTGGTGGGGGTTTCCGGCAGGAGGGACTGGGCATCCCTCCTATCAGTGATCTTCGGGGGATGGCAGCAGGAGGAACTGGGTACTCCTCCTACATTTGGGGGGTTCCAGCAGGAGTGACTGGGCATCCTTCCTGCTGGCCAATTTTGGGGGGGAGGGGACGGATTGCCTGCCGCAGCTGCTAAACTGATTGCGGCAAGGAGATTCCCTGTCCACAATCAGTTCAGTGGCTGCATCTATTTGAAATGTAGGCCTGCCTCGGGGTGATTAGACAGCAGTAGGAAGCCTACTGCCGTCTACAATCAGGATGCCGTTTATAGAATTTGCCCCGCAGAGCCTATCCATGCAACTAAAATTTAGGTGCAGCCATTTAAGACAATGAAAACCTGACATAAATGTCTGTGCCTAAATTGTGTATGGATCAGGCATATTTCTATAAGAGAGCCTTACTTTTATGAATACCCACAACCCACCAGTGCCCCTCCCTGGCTAGGCCCTCTTTTGAGATCGACGCACTTTATAAAATACACTCAATGTTGTGCCCATGTAATTGTTTGTTATTTGGAAATTATTGGTGCTGATTAGCTTGTTAATTAATTAAGTTGTGCTTGCAACTCGCTTGCAGATTTGTGCGCGCAACTTTCGTTTTCTATCCCGATGTCCCCAAAGAGCTCAGAATGGCTTACAGTTTAGCTCTGGTATACAGAATCTTGGGGTAGGGTGGGTGTACAATGGCATTGACAATAATCTGTTGTTGCCATTGTATACCTCTGAGGTAAAGTGATTTGCATTAACTGTACTTCAATGAAGAATACTAAGCTGTTCTAAAAAGTGACTGGCACTATGACTAGCACGTGGCTGTAAAATGGCCACATTTCCTATTTCCACCATCAATGGCTAGGTGCTAATTTCTCAATTAGCACGTGGCCATTAGTGCAGACGCCCTTATCGACACCTATTTTCTAGGCAGTAAGGGCTAGATTCACTAACCTCAATTGCGTGGCCGATCCGTGCAGGCCCGACGAATTCCCAAAACAAAAAATTTAAATGAGGGCGATCAGAGAAATGCCCCCCTCCGACCGCACTGATCGCTAGTGGTCTGCGCTTGCGTCTAAGACCTGTCTGAGCCACGACTTTTAAAAAAAAACTTTTACTTTACTTTTACTAGTCCAGTGAGCCCATGGTTTTAACCCGCTTTAAACCCGCGGGTTAAAATCATGGGCTCGCAGTGCGGGGAAGGGCAGGAGAGATTTGGGGCGGCAGGCAGGAGAGATTCAGGGCAGAGAGATAAATATTTTGGGGGCAGCAGAGAGCAGGGCGGCAATGGAGCTGGAGAATCGGAAAGGACGTTTGCGACTGGTCCCCAGCAGTCGCTTCTTGTGTTGATTGGCAGCCCAGTCGGTTTGCAAGATTTCTTTAGTGAATCGGGTCCCTGCCTACTTTGCACGCCATTCCCCTCATTTGCATGCGCGGATTGGAATCGTATTGGCAGAGAGGTAAGTTAATCGGGCCGGAGTAAAATTGGGTCGCACACTGATCTGTGCACGATCAGTTTGCTTAGTGAATCTAGCCCTGAGGGTTTCCGTGCTAACCATGTGCTAATTAGTTAGTACACAGCGATGTAGGTGGGCTAACCAATTAGCTTTGGGCATGCCTACTCTCTGCCCCTAAACATGCCCCCAGCGCTAAAAAATAAAAGTAGTTTTTAGCACATGCGAAGTGTGTGCCAATCCCAAAACTACCATGGGATGCCTGAGCGCACTCCATGGTAGTCTTGCAGCAAGCATGTGTTAATGGTTACCACAGCTTAATAAAAGGGCCCCTTTGAGAAAAGTGACAAGCATTTATTTTGAATAATTTTTGACCAGACATCGCTTTTGTTTGAGTGTTCATCTGATGTCACAATTATGATTATTTGATGGACCTCATAATAGTCATTCTGTGCTCTGACTGATAACTAGCATGCAGATGTTTTTATGCCAAAAGAGCTGTTCGTTTGATAGAGGGAGCATATGATTGTATTTCCTCTATCTTTATGAAAATATATAAAAACTATTATTGATTTTTTTTGGGGGGGTTCAATCTTATAGCACACTAGCTGATGCCCCGGCGTTGCACGGGTATTTAATTATAGCAATAACACTGTAAATGGATTCAAATAAAGATACTTTATAGTGGTGAATGAAATTATTTTTTTACAGCTTTATAAAAAGTACAATATTCAAATTATAATGTGAAATATTTGACAAAATGAATACAATACAACTAACACAAAACTTGATTATAAACAACATTTTTAGTTTCACCTCCAGGAGCAAGAACATATAAATTCTTGGGTGAACCCACCCTTGAGCAAGCAACATAGAGTTGTCCATGGGAAAAACAGGGGGATCTTAAATCCACTCCACAGTATGTAATAGTCTGTCCCTGTGATTTGTTGATTGTGATAGAGAATGCAAGTCTCACTGGAATTTGCAATCTCTTAAACTGAAAAGGAAGATCTGTTGGAATAAGTGGCATCCAAAAGTTTCAGTATTGATTTAAACAACTCAATATGTGGAAACTCAGGTTGAAAAGAAACTCCATGCAGTTTTTTCCTGGTTCAAAATGGAACCTGTGTTCCTAGTTCAGCATATGTGAGTACTCATGTAATGTAATAACATTATGAACTGGGGTGCATGAAGGAAACAGTTACAAACACAGTTAGAACATACAAACTCTATATGTATGGTGTCCGTGGTAGAATAGAAACGATGTCCCTAGTGGTTATAGTGTCATAGAAAGTGTTTTATAGTTGGAATTACTGTGAGAATGGCAGCTTTTTACATTTTTTTCCATTGACATGAATGGGTGAAATCTGATTTTCTGTTTGTAGCTCCGCCCACGTGTGCAGGTGGGCCGCGAGACCCCCAGAACATATCACCCCAGGTAGTGAGGGATCTGCATACCAAGGTTTGTTCAAATCGGTCAAGCCGTTTTTGAATTACTGTGAGAATGGCAGCTTTTTACATTTTTTCCATTGACATGAATGGGTGAAATCTGATTTTCTGTTTGTAGCTACGCCCACGTGTGCAGGTGGGCTGCGAGACCCCCAGAACATATCACCCCAGGTAGTGAGGGATCTGCATACCAAGTTTCGTTCAAATCGGTCAAGCCGTTTTTGAATTACTGTGAGAATGGCAGCTTTTTACATTTTTTCCATTGACATGAATGGGTGAAATCTGATTTTCTGTTTGTAGCTCCGCCCACATGTGCAGGTGGGCCGCGAGACCCCCAGAACATATCACCCCAGGTAGTGAGGGATCTGCATACCAAGTTTCGTTCAAATCGGTCAAGCCGTTTTTGAATTACTTTTGAATGCATCTGCGCATGCTCAAGGCCTTCTAATTCTCCCTCTCGCCAAGATTCTCATGATTACATAACTGAGCTGATGTTGGGGAACAACTAAGAAATTAAAAAAAATAAGGTAAATCACTCAGATTCAGGCCCAACCCTTTTACCACAGCAAGAAGATTGCCACCTGGCTCCAGCTATTTTCCCCAACCAAGCTGATCTAGTTCAACATTTATCCCATAGCATACAAGGAAATAAAGTAATGGTTTTAATTTGTGTTTGTTTTTTCTACAGAAATAAGAACTGCAGTTCCAGGTACATCGTGGGGTTAAAACTAAGCTAAATCAATCTCTCTAAAGGGAAAAAAAAAAAGCCAACATTTGTTAAAAAAAAAAAAAAAGAGGAAGAGTCAGAAGAAACTTTTGCCTCGGTAGAAAGTCAAAGAAAATGGAAAACAAATGTGTCATCTTATCGCTCAATTAGAGCAATGTATAAAGCAGAATCTTATTACTATCAAATAAAATCGTCCAGTAATATTTATTGTAAAACAAATTAATATGATCAGTTTGCTTTGGTTCTTACTGACCTGGAAGACTCCATAACCCAGAAACTTCCAAAGTTCTTAGTTTTTTCTCCAGTTCTGCAACTCTGTTACCTAAAATTCTGAGAGAAAAGTTAACCGTGCTCAATAGCCTTTAGACAAAATCATTTCCCTTTTTTTTTTCTTTTCCTTTTGAAGCACTTCTTTTTCATGGTGGTCACAGAATGCAGGACAGGCCTTGTGTTAATGCATGGAGCTGAGAATCAGACAAGCCAGGCATTCAGATTTTGCCTCTCTCCGACGTTTCTCTATTTGGACTTATTTATTGTCTCTATCAAAACTCCAAAGTTTCTTTTTTACTTATCGCTAGTAAAGAGCTCCTCTATGAACCCTTGAGAAAGTCCTTGTGGGCGAAACGAGTCCCGTCGGGGCATGCTAGAGACACTGCATTAAAAAACGATAAGTAAAAAAGAAACTTTGCTGTCTATTAGTTTTTGTTTCTGAAGAAATAATACAGAAGTAAATAATTAAGCTGCATTTGACAAAGGAGGCAATGATATGAGCCAAGTCAAAACATCTGCACTGGATTTGTGTATTGATGTTAATGACTTTGGGAACCTTGTTGCCATCCTATATTTTGATCCTGTGAGAGAGGATTGCTGCGTTGTGGATGCTACCAAATTCACCTATTAAAAAACATGTTGCCCTGGATTGTTTTCTAACTCCTTGTTATTATCCTTCCAGCTAACTATAAAATTGCAGTCCATCATTTGAACAATTTTTCTGTTTAATACATCTTGTAGCATCCAAACAAAATTTTGTCCAAGAAATCAAGGATTGGATTAACTGTTCCTACTAATGCTGGGCTTTACTAAACTGCGGAAGAGCTTCTTACCGTGGGCTGGTGAGGTAAATGCTCCGACGCGTATAGGAACTGAATGAGCACTGGAGCATTTACCTCGTTGGCCCATGGAAAGAAGCTCTTTCGTGGTTTAATAAAAGAAGCCCTAAGTTAGTCGAATTGCCTTCTTTTAGGTAAATTCTCTTTATCATCTCTTTAAGCAAGTTTGACTACACAGATTCTAACAAAATACATACCAATTATACACTTCCCCCTCCGTATTCGCGGGGGTTAGGGGCAGAGCCAGCCCATGAATATTCAATATTCGCAAATAACTTTTGGGCCGGCTCTGACCCACCCACGCTCTGACCCATCCCACTGCCCCGAAAGCCCGCTAGACCACCAGGTAAGGTCTGGGATGCCAGGAGGAAGGTGGGAGGGAGGCAGGGAAGGTCTGGAATGCAGCTTTAATTAAAAAAAAAAAAAAAAAAATTGCAAATGAATCCGTGGATACTGAAACCACGAATTCAGAGGGCTCACAGTATTTAGGAACATTTTCTAATTCCCTAGATCAGTGTTCTTCAACCTTTTGATACCTATGGACCACCGGAAATAAAAAAATTATTTTGTGCACCGACACCGGTCCGCGGACCAGCAGTTGAAGAACACTGGGCTAAGTCGTGCCCATCTCCACCCAATCTCCGTCCCAGACCCCGCCCCCATAATAGTACTAATTGTAACACCATTTTTTCCATCCATTTTTCATATATACACACATACAATATAATCGTATTAACAACACATAATGGTTAACCACAAAATTAAAATACACAGAGCACACTGTATGCTTTTCAACATTCATTCCTACCAGAAAACAGATAACCCCATGCAAATGCAGGACCAAAAACTAAAAGTACTAATATTCACAAACAAATCCTAAGATGCAAGACTGCAAGCAGTACAACCCCCAGAGAAAAACAAACAAATGCATTTCTTCCTGAACAGACAGCAGATGTAAAATTACTAAATAAAAAAATAAAAGCATCTCCGCTACTGTTGTTGTCTCTCTCCCTCCATGTGCCTTGCCTTCTGGCCTACCCTCCGGTGTTAGCTTCAGGCCGGTCCACGGTGCGGGGTCAACGCAGGGTCTTCAGGCCGGCTCCCTGAGTGCTGCATTGTACAAAGCTGTAGGAAGCGGCTCCTCGCGATGTCAGAGAGAAGGCTTCCAGGTCAGGCGCAGACCGTGGGTAGGAGCTTTTTCCCACGGCTTTGTGCACTGCAGCACTCAGAGAGCTGGCCCAAAGACCATTGATCGCACTGAGGACCGGCAGCTACAGAACAATCTCTTGGGCCCACTGGAGGTGGGAAAATTTCTGCGGACCGGCACCAGTCCATGGACCGGTGGTTGAAGAACACTGCCCTAGATCACATGAAGTACTTTATATGTTGTAAAATATTGGTTCTCAACCCAGACCTTGAGGAACACTCAGCTAGGCAGGTTTTCAGGATATTCACAAATAATAAATGCATGAAAGAGATGTGCATACCAAGGGGGCAGTGCATGCAAATTTATCTCATGCATATTAAATTGTGGATATCCTGAAAATCCAACTGGCTGGCTGTGTCTCAAGTACTGTGTTAAGAACCACTGCTGTAAACATTCTGTCTTTCTCTTGTGTAAGACTAACCAATAGAACAGCACTTCAAAAATTAAGAATTTTTAATCATTTTAGCTGTTATCTGAATTATCCCTATTGCTGTTTTAAATTCACTAGTAGTTTACCAAGGGTGGGGCAGTCCGCCCTGGGTGCTAGAATAGTCATAGGGCTGAGGTCTGCCTGCACATGGCGATTGGCTTTGCTGACCCCCACCCCCTCTGATATCAACTTCCTGTTCTGGGGTGGGAGGCTGACAGAGCTGACGGTTGCATGCAGGTAGGCCACAGTCCCGCAACCTCTCCATGCACCCTCCCTCTAAGAGGCCAGAGGAGGGAGTGCTCCGCCCCAGGTTCCTGTCCTGCCAGGTATTCCACTGAAGTTCACTATCTGCAAAAGATTTTTTTCCCCTCAGATGTGCCAAGAAATTCTTTCAGTGTGCTGCTGGAATGTCTCAGCTCTGTAAACTGCTCCAGGTTAACACCCAGAAGCCAGAGGCAAGCTGCAAACATTACAAGAACAGCCTAAAAAACATTATTGGGGTGGGGGAGGGGGAAAAGAAGAAACTCCCCATCCCTGTGACCACTATGTGCTGCTCTCTACCTCCTCCCCTGCCACCAAAAGCCTGTGTCCTCCCAGGCCAGCCTCCCCCCTCCCCCTCCCCCCCACACACAACCTGTCCCTCTGGACCGCTTACTAACTTCACTTTATCCCCACCCAGGCTTACCTTCAAACACCCCTGGTGATTTAGTGGCTTTTTCTGGGCAGGAGCAATCCTGTCCTTGCCAGTTCTATAGTCTAAAAAGCTACTGAGACTTTCCACAGTAATCTCATGGGATTTCAGAGGGAGGTTATGGCTGTCATTTTGACTACATGGCTGAAGGAGGCAGGAACGGCTCAGAATCATTCCTGCCTCTAAGAAACCATTAGTCCTGAGGATGAACAGATTTTCTATCCAGTGGGTGGGGACGTTGGCCTGGGGTAACATGCTGTTTTGGTGGTAGCGGCTTCAGTATGGGGTGATGGGTGTAGGTTTTGTTTCAGTTCTAGCAGAGACCAAACAATGAACTTCAGTCGCAGATTTGGTTTCAGCTGAAACCTGAGAGCCCTGGTTTACTACTGCTACTACTTATCATTTCTCTAGCACTGTACATTAAAACATTCAAGAGGCAGTCCCTGCTCAATAGAGCTTACAACCTAATCAAACAAAAAGGCCAAATAGGGGCGTTAGGGAATTTCTCAGGCAAGGGTGCTTTGCAAGTGAGTGGGGTTAGGAATTAAAAGCAACCTCAAAAAAGTGGGCTTTTAGCTGGATTTGAACACTGCCAGGGACAGAGCTTCCAAGTGTACGATGCAGCAAGGGAGAAAAAAAGTAGGGATAGATTCACTAAGCCCACCGATCAAGTCCCGACCACTTAGCGACTCCTTTGTGTCCCAATTTTCCTCCGACCTGATTCACTAACCTCTGCCCTGATCTCCCTCTGATCTGCGCATGCAAATGAGGGGGAACGGTATTCAAAATGTAGGCAGGCAGTGATTCACAAAAAAAAAATGAGACACACCAACTGGGCTGACCAATCCAGAAATAAGCGACTGCTGAAGACCAGTTACTCAGGTCCTTCTGCCGCCCTGCTCTCTGCCCCGATCCTGCTTCTCTGCTCTCTGCCCTGACTCTCCTGCCCTTCCCCGCAGTGCAAGCCCGTGGTTTTAACCCACGGGTTTAAAGTGGGTTAAAACCACGGGCTCACGAAGTAAAAATAAAGTAAAGTAAAACAAAGTTCCTCCCGACTCAAAAAAAAAAAAAAGTTTCAAGTGCGGAGAGCATCCGCAGACCATCTACAGGCAAAGTAGATGGTCTGCGCATGTGTCGGGATCGCTGGAGAAAAGCCCTCATTTGCATGAGGGTGCTTTGTGATTCAGCCCCCCCCCCCCCCGGCCATGGATCAGATCGGATCAGATCTCTCTCAGATCCGATCCATGGCCTTAGTGAATCTAGGGGGGTCATGGAGTTTTACCAGAGCTGACATAGTAGTAGAAAAGCACTTTAATGCACAGTTTACACATTTGCACAATAATACTGCGGAGAATAGAGTACCCAACCTGCTGATATACAGATAAGTGGCTATATATTTTTTTAAATAAAGTGAATATAATTAAAGTTAAAGGTTGGGTCAGGGACAGTAAAAATGCTATGATGGTCCCGATTCTACCCGCAGTTTGGTGTCATCACTAAACATAGGGTTAGGTGGTCTGAGCACTTTTACTAATTTATAAATATATATTCTTACAAGAGCTGTGATTGTTTAAAAGACTTAGTGAATCTAGCCCATAGTCTGGAGTTGGCAACAGAGAAGGGTTTCGCCTTCCAATCTGAATTATAATAGCAGCCAATATACAGTATTCCAGAAGAACACTGTTTAAATTATATTGTGGTCACTCTTAAATATACTGAATCTTTAAGTACAGCCCTTCCCTCTTGCTCTTTTGCCATATCTGATGAAAATCCATGAGTTACTTAGTTTAAGTGCAATATTATGGATGATGTCTGTTGGGCTGGGAATGGAGCATCTGTCATGGTACAGCTGCAGAATTCAAACAAACTAGTTAACCACAAATCTCTCTTCCATTTAACTGGGAATGGAGACTGCCTTGCAAATCCACTGACTTAGATATAGGTACAAGGTGGCTTTTCTAAAACCCCAGGTGTTATACCAGTTATAAACATGCAATTAAAAAGAATTGCTGCTGATGGTAGCTATTGTCTTGCTATTTTCAGTAATCTCTGAGGAATCTAAGTCATTGCACCTATCTTTATTTTCATGGATTATGACACAACTGTAGGTTAGACTGCTTAGCTGATTTGTGTACCTGGCATAGCTTCAGCTAAAATCCTGCTGCACGCATTGCAAAACAAGAGGGATATACTGTATTTCCCTGTCTTGTTCCATTTAAAAGTAGCACCTCAGGGCCTTTATTTGACACAGTGACACATAAGCGTATGATAAAATGTCTAGTAAGTTACTTCTTTTATTGTTTTCACTTTTGTTCGCTGGAAGAACTATGAAACCTGTGTGTTTTAAAGATTATGTACGTTGAATTGTGAGCCGCTTTGGCTAAAAGCGGAATACAAAGGTTTTAAATAAATAAAATAAGTCTGAACTTGAAAAAAAGATTCCCCTCTCTCACATCTTAGTAGCTTGCTCCCATCCCTTACCGGTTTGCATCTGTCCTCTGGGCCAACGGAACACTTTTTTGTTTGGGGAAGGCAAGCTTTTCCTCCCAACGCAACTCAGCATGTCACTTTCCCTTACCTTCCATCCCATAGTGGTGCCACCAACATCCTTTCCTTCCTCTGAATGCCCACTTCCCATTAAGATGCTCAGCATTTCTCTCCTTCCCTCCCCTCATAGTCTTCAGCACTTCTCTCCTTCCCTTACCCCTCCTATATTCAATGTCTCTCCCCCCTCCCCTTCTATCCAGCATATCTGCCCCCTTCTCCTCTCCCCTCCTGTATCCAGCTACACCTGACCGCTTAGACTAACAGCAGCAACAACGGCAGCAAAACAAAGATGAAGCCATTGCAAGGCTCCTCCATCCATCCTCACAGATGCTGGCTCTACCCCGGAACTGGAAGTGATGTCAGAGGGAGGCGGGTCCAGCAGCTGCAAGGATGAATGGAGCAACCCGTTGGCTTCATCTTTGTTTTATCACTGTCACTGATGCTGCTGTTAGTTTGGAGAAGTAGCAACAGCGGGGGCCGGGTATGGGTGAGTGGGGTGATCTTCATGTGCTTGGATCTGATTTTTGGTGATGCCAAAACACCCCTGGCTCTCCCCATTCCAATGTTTATGTCTGCTCCATCTCCCCAGTTATTCTTACCACAAAAACAAAACAAAAACATGGTTCTACCTTAAGTTTGACAAAGAATTTGAATAGCTTGACTTTTTGTGTTACCTAGATTTTCAGAAAGCTTTTGACAAAGTTCCTCATAAGAGGCTCCTGAGAAAATTAAAGAATCTTGGTATAGGAGGCAATGTTCAGTTGTGGATTAAGAATTGGTTATTATACAGAAAACAGAGGGTAGGATTAAATGGCCATTTTTCTCAATGGAGGAGGGTAAATAGTGGAGTGCCGCAGGGATCTGTACTGGGACCGGTGCTATTTAACGTATTTATAAATGATCTGGAAATTGGAACAGCGAGTGAAGTGATTAAATTTGCAGATAACATTAAACTGTTTAAAGTCGTTAAAATGTATGCAGACTGTGAAAAACTGCAGGAAGATCATAGGAAATTGGAAGACTGGGCATCCAAATGGCAGATGAAATTAAATGTGGACAAATGCAAAGTGATGCACATTGGGAAAAATGATCCAAATCATAGATATCAGACCACCTTGGAGGTCAATGCCCAAGAAAAGATCTGGGTGTCATTGTAAACAATACACTAAAACCTTCCACCCAATGTGTGGCATGGCCAAAAAAGCAAACAAGATGCATGGAAAGGGATGGTAAATAGACTAAACATGTTATAATGCCTATGTATCGTTCAATGGTACGACCTCACCTTGAATACTACGTTCAGTCCTACAAGCTGTATCTCAAAAAAAATGTGGAGAGGCATATTCAATAGAATGTCCAAGTCCAACTTTGGACATTTCCCATAAGACATCCAAAACAGCCATTTTTGAAACCGCTAGATGTCCACTTTTTTTTTCAAAAATGACTTATTTTGACGTCTTGAACATAAGAATTGCCGCTGCTGGGTCAGACCAGTGGTCCATCGTGCCTAGCAGTCCGCTCCCGTGGCGGCCCCTAAGTCAAAGACCAGTGCCCAAGATGAGATTAGCCCTACCTGCGTACGTTCCGATTCAGCAGGAACTTGTCTAACTTTGTCTTGAATCCCCGGAGGGTGTTTTCCCCTATAACAGACTCCGGAAGAGCATTCCAGTTTTCTACCACTCTCTGGGTGAAGAAGAACTTCCTTATGTTTGTACGGAATCTATCCCCTTTTACCTTTAGAGAGTGCCCTCTCATTCTCTCTGCTTTGGAGAGGGTGAACAACCTGTCTTTATCTACTAAGTCTATTCCCTTCAGTATCTTGAATGTTTCGATCATATCCCCTCTCAGATTCCTCTTTTCAAGGGAAAAGAGGCCCAGTTTTTCTAATCTCTCGCTGTACGGCAAGTCCTCCAGCCCCTTAACCATTTTAGTCGCTCTTCTCTGGACCCTTTCGAGTAGTACCGTGTCCTTCTTTTTGGGCCATTTTTGAATACAAATACAGCCAAGTTCAAAAGTCCAAATGAAGCCCATTTGGACGTGGGAGGGACCAGCATCTTATTTATTTAGATTTATATCTCATCCTCTTCAAAAAGCTCAGAACCTATTACAGTTTACATTCACAGTGTTGTAATATAGGGTTTACAAACAGTGTGTTGCAATATATCTTCATACAGGATTACTCACTGATGCTGGTGAAGGGTTGAGGGAGTGACTAGGCATAAAGGTAGGCATTTACAAGCTTTTCTAAAGTTAAGAAATTCTTTAAGGGCTCTGATATGAGAAGGTAGGTTGTTACAGAGGTTTGGTAAGAAATGGACTAGCCACACAGACATGCCAACAGGGCAGTGGGGCAACGTAGGGGTCACTACTGTGAATTTCACATAAAGGGTACCTGGTACATATTTCACCAGAACCCCCTTGTAGTGTATGGTAAGCCCTCCAGAATTCCCCCAAACTTATTATACCCACCTGTCTACTACCCTGATAGCCCTTATTGCTGCAAGCATCACTTATATGGCAGTACAGTAGATTCTGGGAGGGTTTTGGTGGGCTCACACTTTCTACTATAGATGTAGTGGGTAGCATGGGATATGAACCTGGATCCTCCTCTCTACTGTTAATTACACCACCTATCAGGCTACTCTAAAGACACTTGCTTGCTGCTTTACTAGGATGCTCCATAATATCTGCACTTGTCTTAGAGGCTAGTATGTACTGTTTCTTTCACAACTTTGGAGCTTGGGAGGGAGTCAGTGACTACTGGGGAGGGGTGCTTTCATTCCTCCAATGGTCAGTTTGGGTACTTTTTTGACACACAGATGCTTTGAAAAAACAGGTGTAGTTTCAGACATCTAAGTTACATCTTGGCTATCTCGGGAAAGGTTTAATTATCAACCGCAAGACATCCAAGTGCTAAGAATGCCCAAAGCCCACCCATGACACGCTTCCAACACACCACTTTGAATTCTAGATGCTCAGCAGACAAGAAGCATAATAAGATGTTCAGAAAACCGGTTTTGAAAATTGGCACTTGGACATTTTAGCGAGAAAAACATCCAAGTGCTGCTTTATGTCATTTTTAAAAGATGTCTTTGTGTTTTGAAAAGAAGATTCTTGGCGGAATTAGAAAAGGTTCAAAGAAGAGCGACCAAGATGATAAAGGGTATGGAACTCTTCTTGTATGAGGAAAGGCTAAGAAGGTTAGGGCTCTTCATCTTGGAAAAGAGATGGCTGATGGGACATATGATTGATGTCTATAAAATTCTGAGTGGAGTTGAGCGGGTATAAGTGGATACATTTTTTACTCCAACAGAAATTACAAAGACTAGAGGACACTCAATGAAGTTGCAGGGAAATACTTTTAAAACCAATAGAAGGAAGCATTTTTTCACTCAGAAAATAGTTAAGCTCTGGAACGCATTGCCAGAGTATATAGTAAGAGTGGTTAACATAACTGGGGTTGGTTTTTTGGGTTTTTTAAAATTTCTTTATTTCAGTTTGTTATATGAAATACATAACAAAGTTTAGGTACATCAAAAGTATCAGGAAAATTAACATAAAGATAAAATAAAATATTATTACTGACCTAGTTCACCTCAATGGGGCTGTCTAGTACCATATCATCAAAAAGGTAATCAAGAAATTATTATTAGATCATCACAGACAAACTAATATAGGCCTGTATAACTTTAAAAAAAAAAAAAAAAGTTTGGACAAGTTCCTGGAGGAAAAGTCCATAGTCTACTATTGAGACAGACATGGGGGAAATCACTTCTTGCTCTGGGATTGGTAGCATGGAATGTTGCTACTATTTGGGCTTTTGCCAGGTACTTGTGACCTGGACTGGCCACTGTTTGAAACAGGATGTTGGCCTAGATGGACTATTGGTCTAACCCAGTATGGCTATTTTTATGTTCTTATTCACCATGGTCCAACCCTGTGCCTTCCATTTTTGATCACCAGCAAAGTGTGGGGCCTCCCGGCTGGCCTCGTACATTGCCCTTCCCCCTACCTTCTGCCAGTGTGGTTCAACATTAGTGGTGCACTATTTCCTTTTGGAAAGTAGAGAAGTAAAAGATAATATCTGCCTCATGGACACCAATCCAGGAAAAAAAAAAAACCATAAGGACCGCAATCAAAAAGGATTCATAAATGTTAGAAAAAGGACTATTTCAAATTTAAGACTGATGGTATTAGAAAAGGACTCGACACAAACTGTGTTTCAGCTAATCAGCCTGCATTAGGAGTCAATCAAACCTTCAGAACAAAATAAACAACTAACAATACTCAAAAGAGTTTGAGGCAACACTAATCAGCAAGTGGATGCATAAATCATAATATGCAAAACCATGTCTTACCAAACAGAATAACTCAAGGCCTTAAACATTATAGGAAACACAGTTCAGAAGGTTGTATCCTCAATTAAGCAAAACTGGCCTTTTAAATTTCATATTCCATGATCCTTTGTAACTCAGTATGATTACTTGACTGTGACTCATTTCACAGGAAAAACTTGTTTTTAAAGCATCTTACATCCTTCCATTGGATTAATCTGTATGGAGCACCAGTTACCATTCCAAAAGGCAGTGAAGGGGGACATGGGAAAAGGGCATGGCTGTCAGCCTTCAAAAGGGAATTAAACCAAAAAAAGCACTCATGGAAGAGATTTTTCAAAGCCATTTATGTGGTAAAATTATAAACCATATTTTCATGAATATAATGCATGCGTTATAAACATTTTTACAAACATTAATACTTCCCTGCATGCTATATGCATGAGTGCACACTACAAAATATTTTTTTACATAGTCATTGCCTTTGGTGAGGCTGCTGCCTTTGGGCTCTCCCCTCCTCAGAGTCATCAAGCCAGCATCTACTCCTCCCCTTAGCTGCATTCAGACTTTTTGTTCTCCTCTACATGCCCCTCCCTGGAGTCCTCCTTACATGTTTTGGTAATCCACTTCAGCAGGGACTCTCATAGGCAGCCCTGTGCAATATTAGGGGCCTTTCTTTCTATGATGCAACTTCCTGTTTTCATAGAGGTGGAAAGGCCCCGAATGATGCATAAGGCTGCCTGTGAGAGTCCCCACTAGAAAAGATTACCAAAACAAGTAAGAAAGGTGAAGGACAGGAGAGCAGATAGAAGGGAGCTGAAGGCAGCCAAAGTGGGAAGGAGACACTGGCATGCACAGAACTCTGGGGGAGGGTGGAGCTCAAAGGCAGCAGCCCCACCGCTGGTTTACAGCAAGCAGGAATATATGGGAAAGATGAGGACAGGCATAGACACTGGCAGAGACAGTGGAAGACTCTAGCAAGAAGAAAGTATTTTCACAAAAATAACACGTGCGTTATATGAGGGGTTTATTTTTTTTATTACATTCATACCCAAATGTATGTGCATTATAAACATGAAAATATGGTATATGAAAATCTCCTTTCTATTTTTGGCAACTAGGGGGTACAGAAGGAGATGACATTTTATGAACGCATTTCCTGCTGCTATTGGACAAGGCGGCCACTTCTATTGCCTTTGGCTGCCTATTGGCTCTACCAAGGGTAGAGCAATGGGTGGAGATGGGAGGAGAAATGGGAGGGGACCCTAAATCTTCCACTGAGTGATTGGCCCCTTTGGCAGCTCTGTAGCATTCCACATATTTTCAAAAACTATATGCTCAATATCAGGCTACATATTTGTGACCAGATTAGGGAAAGAGTAAGGAAGGGCCAAAATATTATTAGTTTAGGCTTGCTGATTACTTAGAAAAGAGGAATGGGGGGAAAATATTTTTTTTCTTCTGTTGTTGCTGTGTAGTACATAGCAAAGGGGAAATATTTTCTCCGAATTTTAGGGCCTCTTCTACTAAACCGCGCTAGCAGTTTTAGCTCAGAGAGCCGCACTGGATGGCCCACGCTGCTCCCGATGATCATAGGAACTCAATGAGCGTCGGGAGCAGCGCGGCTCCCCGCGCTAAAACCGCTAGCACGGTTTAGTAGAAGAGGGGGTTAGTGATTGCAGGTTATAGTGAAAATGAGTCCAAATTGCCAGTAGTCTTTTCTTTTGTTAGTAACAAGCAAAATGTTTAATAGTAGTTTGAGATCATTTTCACTGTAACCTGCAAACACTAAAAATCAGAGAAAATAATGTTTTACTTTTCCTACATGGTAAACTGTAAGAGAAAACTATATGTATATTTAAATATTCCCCTTTCCTTTTTTCCATGCTGTCTAATTTCTGAATGCAGCTAAAAGAAACACCAGCTATCAGTGAGAAAGTACTTCTTCCACTGTTGGTGTACTCAGTCTTTAAATGTACATGCGTGTCTTTTCTTTTTTTTATAAATCTTTCTTAATTTTCCATTCAAAAACAGTGCATTAAAATATACATACAAATGGCTTCAAGACAGCACTACAATCGATCAAAGAAGTACTACAATATATTTCCCCCCCTCTCTCCCTAATTCAAAAACAAAAACCAGGTGCATTACTTTATACCGTATTTTTCGGTCTATAAGATGCACCCCCTGTAGAGGAGGAAAAACCAAGGAAAAAAATTTCCTCCTCTACAGGGGGGTGCGTCTGGTGCATCTGCTAAGTAGCCTGAAGCAGTTCGCCCGCAGCCTGAAGCCACTCGCACCCAAAGCAGCCAGCCCACAGCCACAATCTGGCCGTACCCAAAGCTGCCCACAGCGAAGGAACCTGCCCGAATACGCCCGCACCTGAAGCCTCCCACCTGCAGCCCTGTCAGAAGCTGTCACAGCGAAGGAGCCTGCCCGACGCTGCACGCACCTGAAGCCTCCCGCCTGGAGCCCAGTCAGAAGCCGTTGCATTGAAGGAATTCGCCTGAAGCTGCCCGCACCCGAAAGCTGCAGCCCGAAGCTGCCCTGATACCTTTTTAAAGTTGCGGTGCTCTCCTGGGCTGTCTTTGGAAGTAGAGCAGAGCGGGGCGACATAGGAGCGCGACTTTTGCATTTCCTGCCTGGTCCCGCGCCGCTCAATGATTGGCTGATGTCAGTTCTCAATGAGAACTGACCTCAGCCAATCACTGAGCGGCGCGGAACCAGGCAGGAAGCGCAACGGTCGCGCTCCTGTGTTGCGCCGCTCTGCTCTGCTTCCAAAGACAGCCGTCCAGCAGGAGAGCACTGCAACTTTTAAAAAAGTATCGAGGGGGGGAAGGTGTATTCGCTCCATAAGATGCACCCCCTTTTTGGGGGTGGAAAAAGTGCGTCTTATGGAGCAAAAAATACGGTAAATACAATTAAAATCATAAACAGCACTTTCCTTTGATCAATTAATACAACAAAATATAATACCCCTCCCTGGATGTGCAAATCACATAGTAAAATAGGGGATAGTTCAACTAATCAATGTTAACAAAATTTGTCAATGGACCCCATGTTAATTTAAATAGTTTATTATTATACAAAATATCTGAATACATTTTTTCATATTTATAGCATAAACAAAGATTTCCACCAAAAGGAGAAATTAAGTCTATCCTAATTTTTCCAGTTCTTAGTAACCATTTGATGGCTATCCTAGTCATTATGGCAAATAGTCTGCTTTTATATCTATCTAGTGGAGGTTTAGGTGACAACAATGTACCACAGATAACCACCTCATCAGATAATGGAATCGAAGACTCCAGAATCAAATTGATTTGTCCCCATATTGATTCCCAAAAGTTGAGTATCAAGGGACAATAGAACATGTGTGTCTTTTCTAAGACTGGAAAGTAATACTGAATCAGTGAAACCTATCTGGCCATGAGCATAATTTGCTTGCCAGTGGATCAGGTAGAGTGCAATATAGGGAAATGGGGTGGGGGAGGGGAGAAAAGGCAGCTCATGCCTCAGAAAATCTACCCTAATAAGAATGATAATACTCTAATAAGAAAGTCATATATGAATACTTGTCCTCACTTACACCAGTGAATTTTATGGATATTTCCTTGTTCTGCTACATACTTGTTAGTTTGTCTTTGGTGTTGGATGACCATGTTCTTCTCATGGATGGTCTCCAGCAGCGCGGTAGCTAAAGATTTTAGGTCTGAAATGGACTGTGGCGTAGCTGGCAGGCTACACCCGTGGTCTTCAGACAGCAAATCTTGCACTAGAAAAGTAAGAAGAGAGTTCTCAGAAGGTGACTACACTGACAAGAGAGGTTATAAGAATGTGCAGTGTGAGAGTCTGACAGCAGGTAATAAGTTCAGGAGAGATATTTATTACTGTAGGCACTCACACTTGTGCTCCTGCAAGCTTCTGCACATAGCTTCCCAGAGTCTGGCAGCCCCGGAAACCACAATAGTAAAACAAACAACCCCCCCCCACCAATTTTTTTATATCCTCCAGCAGAATTCACCGATATAAAGAAGTCATACCATGACAATTCCAGAAATGAGTTACTACAGTATATCCTGTGAGAAAGATTGTGTGTCTTATTTGGTGAGTAATCATCTTGAGGAATTTACTTCCATGTAGCTGGCACAGGTTTGGCCACAGACCTCAATTTCCTGAGGCAGCTCAATGGTGGGTTCTGCGGCACTTAAGTCTGTGGCACATTTGTATAAATTTGCATATCAATATAAATATTTACTTAACTTTTAAAAAGTCATTTTCTGACATTTTTATGCTCAATTTGGTGGGGTTTGATTTTTTTTTTGGGGGGGAGGGATTTTAATAATTGGTGCTAGAAATAAAGGGGGACCATAGAAGAAAGAAAATGAGAAGGGATCTTGGGTAAGAGGAGCAGAGTGACAAGGAAAGGGATGGCAGTATGGAGAAGGATAGATAAAATCAGGAAGCAGAGGGGAGGAGAAGAAAGGGATTTGGGAGAAGGAGAAATGATCCTCTAACATCCCTCCTAAGATCAGTTTCTTCTTTAACTCCTATCTCTTCAAATCCTCTCCTCTCAGAACCCACAGCCTATGACTCACTCACCCACCCTTGCCCCCATATTTCTCATTCATTCTTTTTCCTGCTGTACTATGTCAGCATTAATGTGCGCTGGCTTTGTCCAGAGTGCAAGCAAAGTGTTCTGGGATATTATATTAAACAACACTGACCATGGGGAATGTCTGCAAATAGACTAAATGGCCCCTTGCTCATTCGGTCTAACAAAAGACCTTAGAATGCAACTAAATGACTCCTAAAAGTCCAGTACTTGAGATTAACAAAGAACCTTTTGCATAGTACTGGAGAATATCCTGCAGTCCTGGAATTTCAACAGCTGTGAAAAGAACAGGTGCTTAAGGAACTCATTGTCTACTGCATGGGACACCAGGATTAGCTACACTATATAGTTTCTTCCCACATGCTCATATCCCCATTCATGGCATCTTGGTAGCTTTAAGCCTCAATCTTCTCAGAAAACCTCCTGTATCCCTTATGCACTGTTCATTTTCTCTATGACGGGCACTGAGGTGACATTTTGGGTTTCCTCGCCCAGTAGTTGCTGCTCTACCTAAGACACGAGGTTTGGACTCATAATGGGAATTGCTTATCTCCATAGCCTTTAGAAGCAGGTCCCCTTGTCCTGTATACTCTGGAGGAGAGGAAGGACAGAGGAGATAGGATGGAGATGTTTAAATACTTGAAAGGTATTAATATGGGACCAAATCTTTTCCAGAGAAGGGAAAATGGTAAAACTAGAGGGCATAAGTTGAGGCTGCGGGGAGGTAGATTTAGGAGTAATGTTAGGAAATTATTTTACACCGAGAGGATGGTGGATGCCTGGAATGCTCTCTCAAGGGAGGTGGTGGAAAGGAAAACAGTGACGGAATTTTTTAAAAATGTGGGATAAACACAGAAGATCTCTAATTAGAAAAGAAATGGTATATGTTGTAGAGCTAAAGCCAATGTTGGGTAGACTTGCATGGTCTGTGACTGTGTCCCTTATATGGCAATTCAGTATAGGATGGGCTAGGGAGGACACTGATGGGAACTCCAGTAACTTGGAACATGAGGATGTTGCTGGGAAGACTTTATAGTATACTAGTGTTTAAGCCCGTTACATTAACGGGTGCTAGTAAAGCCTCCTTCTCTCACATGTCCCCTATTTTCAGCCCCAGCTCCAAACCCATTTTAACCCCCCCCCCCCATGGTCCAACAGCACCTCTTCCCTGCTCCCCCGGTTCCTTTTCCCTGATCCCCCAGTCAGCAGCACCTCTTCCCTACTCCCACGGTTCCTCTTCCCTGCTTCCCCAGTCAGCAGCACCTCTTCCCTGCTCCCCCAGTTCCTCTTCCCTGATCCCCCGGTCAGCAGCACCTCTTCCCTACTCCCACGGTTCCTCTTCCCTGCTTCCCCAGTCAGCAGAACCTCTTCCCTGCTCCCCCGGTTCCTCTTCCCTACTTCCCCAGTCAGCAGCACCTCTTCCCTGCTTCCCCGGACAGCAGCACCTCTTCCCTGCTCCCCCGGTTCCTCTTCCCCGCTCCCCCGGACAGCAGCACCTCTTCCCTGCTCCTCCGGTTCCTCTTCCCTGCTCCCCCGGTCAGCAGCACCTCTTCCCTGCTCCCCGGTCCCTCTTCCCTGCTTCCCCGGACAGCAGCACCTCTTCCCTGCTCCCCCGGTTCCTCTTCCCTGCTTCCCCGGTCAGCAGCACCTCTTCCCTGCTTCCCCAGCCAGCAGCTCCTCTTCCCTACTCCCCCGGTTCCTCTTCCCTGCTTCCCCGGTCAGCAGCATCTCTTCCCTGCTTCCCCGGTCAGCAGCCCTCTTCCCTATTCCCCCGGTCCCTCTTCCCTGCTTCCCAGGTCAGCAGCACCTCTTCCCTGCTTCCCCGGTCAGCAGCACCTCTTCCCTGCTCCCCCGGTTCCTCTTCTCTGCTCCCCCGGTCAACAGCACCTCTTCCTTGCTTCCCTGGTCCCTCTTCCCTGCTCCCCCGGTCAGCAGCACCCCTTACCTGCTCCCCCGGTCCAGCATGTAGCCTATGAGCATCGCGGCCGGCTTTTGCGAACCTCGCAGGCCGCTCTGCACTTCAGTAGCACGTTCCCTCTAACGCGATTGCGTACGTCAGAGGAAACTTTCTACTGAGGTGCTGTGCGGCCTGCGAAGTTTGGTACAGCCGGCCGTGATCCTCAAGGAAACAGCGCCCGATCCTCTGCTGCGCTTTGGGTAGAGTCTTTAGTGGCTTGAAGCCCTTCTTCATCAGCTGCCGCCAGCGGCGCTCTGCATCGCATCAAGCCACCGAATACGGCCACGTAGGGCAATTGGGGCGGCCAGGACACAAGCAGGGAGAGTTGGTGAGTGAGGGCGGGAGCAGGGGAGTGGCCAGAGTGTTCCCTGCCGCCGTGTTCTAAAATAGAATTTGGCCAGGGATCAGAAAACACGGCGGCAGGGAACACGAAACCTTAAGTGTGCATGCGCGCTTATGGTTTTATTATATTCTCTGTGAATAGATCCCACATGTCTATCCCATTTGGCCTTAAAATCAGGCATCCTCTTCCGCCATACTTCTTGAGAGGATAGAAATGGTATTTTAAATCGCTGAGTGGTCCTTAAGTTAAGGAAGGCGTGTGAGACTGAAATGCTGGACATGCGCTGATGGTAGGGAAGGGAAGATGAAAAGCTGACTAACTGTAGTGATGGGGGGGGGTTTGAGGTGAAGGGGGTCTATGGGGAATAACACAACTGAAGGATCACTCAGGGTGGCCGATACCCTTGGGTTAGCCCTGTGCTAGACAGATAGAAATGAATGATTAGACCACGGATGGGTCATTTTAAACAAGGGGGAGAGGGGTGGATTAGCATTACTGCTGTTGGTCATATACACACACTCATATTAATAGCCATGATAAAACCGGAAAGATGGTAGAGGCGCTGATAAAGGACCGCATCATTGATCATCTAGACGGACACAGTCTGACGAAGACCAGGCAACACGGCTTCAGCAAAGGACAAATTTGTTGCACTTCTTCGAGGGAGTAAACAGGCAGATAGACCAGGGTGACACGGTCGACATTGTATATCTGGACTTTCAGAAGGCGTTCGACAAGGTCCCGCATGAACGACTACTTTGAAAAATTGCGAGCCATGGAATTGAGGGTGAAATACTCACGTGGATTAAAAACTGGTTGGCGGATAGGAAACGGAGAGTGGGGGTAAATGGACAATACTCGGACAGGAAAAGCGTCACGAATGGAGTGCCGCAGGGTTCAGTGCTTGGACCCATGCTCTTCAACATATTTATAAACGACCTGGAAATTGGTACGAGTGAGGTGATTAAATCTGCAGATGATACAAAGTTATTCAGAGTAGCGAGGACACAGAAGGATTGCGAAGACCTGCAATGTGACATAAACACGCTCGAGAAATGGGCCGCGACATGGCAAATGAGGTTTAACATGGATGTGTAAGGTGATGCATGTCGGTAAGAAAAATCTTATACACAAATACAGGATATCCGATGCAGTACTTGGAGAGACCCCCCCAGGAAAGATACTTGGGAGTACTGGTCGACAATCAATGAAGTCGTCTGCGCAATGCGCGGCGGTGGCAAAAGGGCGAACAGAATGCTAGGAATGATTAAGAAGGGGATCACGAACAGATCAGAAAAGGTTATCATGCCGCTGTACCGGGCCATGGTACGCCCCCACCTGGAATACTGCATCCAGCACTGGTTGATGTACATGAAGGACATGGTAGTACTCCAGAGGGTCCAGAGAAGAGTGACCCAAATGGTTAAGGGGCTGGAGGAGTTGCCATACAGTGAGAGATTAGAGAAACTGGGCCTCTTCTCCCTTGAAAAGAGAAGACTGAGAGGGGACATGATCGAAACATTCAAGATAATGAAGGGAATAGACTTAGTAGATAAAGACAGGTTGTTCACCTTCTCCAAGGTAGAGAGAACGAGAGGGCACTCTCTAAAGGTAAAAGGGGATAGATTCCATACAAAGGTAAGGAAGTTCTTCTTCACCCAGAGAGTGGTAAAAAACTGGAACGCTCTTCCGGAGGTCTGTTACAGGGGAAAACACCCTCCAGGGATTCAAGACAAAGTTAGACAAGTTCCTGCTGAACCAGAACGTACGCAGGTAAGGTTAGATTCAGTTAGGACACTGGTCTTTGACCTAAGGGCCGCCGCAGGAGTGGACTGCTGAGCACGATGGACCACTGGTCTGACCCAGCAGCGGCAATTCTTATGTTCTTAGTGTTATGTAAGACTTACTAAAGAGTTTTGTGGTTCAAATTTCAAAATCCCAGCTAATGCCTGTCTTAAAATTGGACATTTGCATCTAATTTTAACATAGCTTAGTAATTGGATCCCTTAATCCCTGCCACTGCTTCTTAGACACCAGTACTTCTTTGTTCAACTTTGCAGCTATTTTAGTCTTTGCATCGAAGGGGTTTAGAAAATAAAAACAAATAGTATTGCTAAATGTTGCCAAGTAGGGAAAAGGATTTTACTGCAAGATGATGACACTCAAGACAGGATCACGCTATTAGTCAGTTCAACAATTAAACTGAGAAGAACATTTTCATCTGCTCTTTAAATCCTGTGGAAGCATCAGAGCCCTGTCAGTGAAAAGCCCTAATGAACTCCTGTGACATGTGACTGAAGGGAGTACCTTGTTTTGCAGAAAGCACCCCAGTGAGGGCACTGCTATTCGACTTGCTGTTTGTTTTGGAATTCTTCCGTCTCTCCAAGGCATTCTGAAGAAAAGATTCAATCAATATTTTAAGTAAAGCGTAATCTTTTCTTGAAAAGTTTGCATTATAAGAACAGTTTATAATCTTTTTAAAAAAAAATACATCCTGTCTTTTCTTTTAGGAGAAGGAGAAAATTTAGATATACTGTATAGCAAAAGCAAATAATAAACAATGGGATATTTGTATATCACCTTGACCTTTAGCTTTACATATAAAGATCTTTAAAGAGGTTGATTAACAAGTTATATAGAATAATCTTTGAAAAAATACCTATAACAAATTCAATTGTCATTGTGGTTAGATCAAGGATGTCTCGTTGCAGCAAAGTTTTAGTTTTCACACGTACACAAAGAAAGCTAAGGGAACATCAACTGAAAGCGCTGATATGAGAACAGGTCACGTTCTCCACTTCCCTGAGTTGTAAAAAAAACATTAAGGAGAACCACAGAGATACACAAAGTCTCCTAGAACATAGCAGCAAATATGCCACACACAAAGAACCGGAGATGTACAAAAAGGTGTATATTCTGTTGGGAAGAAGTCTTAAGCTTGGAAAAAAGACAAATTATTTTGTGGACTAGCAAACTACTAAGACTGAAATTTTTTTAAAAACGTCTCTGCCCCATCCCCGCAAAGGTCCTATTCTCTATAGTTCACTAGCACCCCCCCCCCCCCCAGAACAACTTAAGCCACCTCTGTGAAAGCTCTTCTAGGCTTTCCTAAGCCAGGTGCTGATGTTCTGGAGGCAGGTATGTACTTTTTTATTCCGATTTTTTTGGTGGTGGGGGGTCAGTGATCATTGGGGGAGTGTGTGGGGGTCTGTACTTTGTCCCTGCAGTTGTTATCTGGTCACTTTTGATACCTTTTGGGCACTTAGACCTGTTTTTAAATCGCCTAAATCACAACGTATAAAGTTCCGTCTAGGAAGTTTCAAACTTTCGATTAGCGCTGCAGGAAGACTAAGTCTAGGTCGGCCCACATCCCGCCTATCTCCCGCCCTAACCACTCCTTCAAAAACACCCTTTTCACTTTGGGCGTACAGTGGCAGGGAAAAGGCCTAAGTTGCTTTTAGATACGTCTAAAACCCATTTCGATTATCAGCACTTGGACAACCTGTCCTTTTGATTGTCCAAGTGCCGATTTAGGCAGGTTTTTAGAAATATTTCCTTTTCTATTATGAACCTCAAAGGGAATAAGGTGATAACCTTTTTTATTGGACTAATTCAATGCATTTTATGATGAGTTTTTTAAGGTAACCCTTTTTCTTTAGAAATAAGTAAATGCTGACAAATATCAATATATATAAGAAAACATGAAAGCATTTCAGGGATAGGAAAAGGAAGGGGTGGGAAGGAGACAGAAAGGTGGCAGAGTAGTTTTAAATATCTTTATAGTGGGAAAGAAAGCCCAGATCTCTGTTAAGACCTGTCTAGTAGGTGTCAGAATATCTCATCATTTTGATTTCAAAGGTTTTATGTTCTTGGATTGTTTTAAAGTTCCCTTTTAGTATTCCAACCATAAAATCATTGGTGTAGTGGTCAGTATTTCCAAAGGTAAACAATGCATTAATAAAGTGATTAACGTGTTCATTGTTTAATGATGCTAAAAAATATTTTAACAAGATTAACGTGGTCAGGCCTACTTTCCTTCCCAGTTTTGGCATACTTCATCTAACTGATATCATTTCCAGTGTGCTTTGCTGGAAGTGAATTCAGGCAGAAAACAACGTCAGAGAAACGTTGACTTAAGAGCCATGATGAGAGCTGCCTCTCTTGTCATTGCCACCGATGTCCTTACTGCCGCTGACCTCCTAGAAAAGCAGCCATGCCTCCACCTGCAGCCAGTACCGCTGCCCACCTGATGCTGCCACCGCTGTGGTTCACTATATCCCTCTAACCTTACATAGCCTGCCGACGGTGCTAGCAATTAAAGTAGAGCATTAGCTGGTTCCAGTCTCTCATGGTCTCTTCAGTCCCTGCTACATTGGATCCACTGATTTAACTTCCTGTTCCAGCGAAGCAGGGACTGAAGAGACCATAACAGACTGGAGCCGGCTGGTCTGCTGGCAATGCTCTACTTTAATTGCTCTATATAAGTTCGGCTGTTAATACCTTGCCTTTATATCTGTCCAACAGTTTTCAATAATTTTATAAGCATAGGACTGGATAATGAACGTTTTTCACCAAAATTTTATAGGTGAGTAACCACCACTCCACCGCCGTTCTATCTTACAACTGCGGGAAGAATTACGTGGCAAACTTTCCTCATTGGCTGTTCTGCATTCACCAATTTTAAAAATTCTATATGACTTTTTATATAGCGCTTTATTAAATATTTTTTTCTTTTTTATGCTTTTCTGTATACATTTAATAATGCTTAAATGCACTTATCTTTGCATCCGCCAAAACCTGGGAGCCAGACCCGACATGTTTTGCGCTGTGGCGCTGTATCGAGGGTCTCCCGGGTGGCTGCTGTCATCCGACTCCACAAGATCATCCGCCAAAACCTGGGAGCCAGACCCGACATGTTTCGCGCTGTGGCGCTGTATCAAGGGTCTCCCGGGTGGCTGCTGTCATCCGACTCCACAAGATCTTTCTTATGGAGTCGGATGACAGCAGCCACCCGGGAGACCCTTGATACAGCGCCACAGCGCGAAACATGTCGGGTCTGGCTCCCAGGTTTTGGCGGATGCAAAGATAAGTGCATTTAAGCATTATTAAATGTATACAGAAAAGCATAAAAAAGAAAAAATTATTTAATAAAGCGCTATATAAAAAGTCATATAGAATTTTTAAAATTGGTGAATGCAGAACAGCCAATGAGGAAAGTTTGCCACGTAATTCTTCCCGCAGTTGTAAGATAGAACGGCGGTGGAGTGGTGGGACTGAGGCGTTCACATTTACTCACCTATAAAATTTTGGTGAAAAACGTTCATTATCCAGTCCTATGCTTATAAAACTACTTTAATTGCTAGCACTGCCGGCAAGCTATGAAAGGTTAGAGGGAGAAAGGGAAGAAAGAGATAGAGACCCGACCCAACCACGGGGAAGAGGGAGGGAGGGAAGAAAGAGAGAGAGAGAGATACTTGGCCAGGGCAGAGAGGAAGGGAGAAAGAGAACGAGAAAAAAGATCTGACCGGGGGGAGGGAGGAAAGAAGGAAGGAAAGAGATACCCGACCACAGGGGGAAAGAAGGGAGGGAGGAAGGAAAGAGACACTTGACCATGGGGGAGGGAGGGATTGAGGATGAAAGGATAGAGATGCCTGACTACAGAGGGAGGGAAGGAGAGAGAGAGAGAGATACCCAATCATGGGAAGGGAGGAAGATACCCGATCATGGGGAGAGAGGGAGAGGGTAGGAACACAGGAAGATTTGCTGAGAGAAAGAGGTGCGGATGGGGAGGAAAGTAATGTTTGAGAGGGCCAGATTATGGAAACAGGGATGAGAAAAACAAGGGAAATGGAGACAGAGAGGAGGGAAGAAGAGAAATGGTGAGCATGGAGTGGTGGGGAGAGGGAGGGGAGGGAAGATAGAAGGGAAGAGAGGGTACCCATGTAAAGGAAGGAAAAGGAAAGGGAGATTATCGTGCCCATGAATGACAGGGAAAAGAAAAGAGACAGAACTAGACAGATTTGAAAAGGAGGAACAGAAATGAAAGAAAAGTTGATTGTTAAAGACAAATATAGGGCAGGAAATAAAGAGGAGAAAAAAAGAAAGAGTTAATAGATAGAGCACAGGGAAGCAGAACCAGAGATGTGGAATGAGATGATTAGAAAGATAAAATCACCAGACAACAAAGCAAAATAAATTATTTCTTTTTAGTTTAGTAAGGGGGTTAATGGGATTTGATATACCACTGTTCTATGGGACTACTGAATTGAAATGTGTCAGTTTTGAGAATTTACGTCTGCTATGTCTATACAGGAGGAAATGTGATGGGGCACTTGCACAAATTTCCATGAACAATTTTTAGCTTATACAAGGGTGTGACTTATATATGCGAAAATATGGTTTTATTTTATTTATTTCATCCATTTGTGCGTCACACATACCTATATAAGCTCTAGGCGACATTACAGAGGAAGGGGTTAGAATAGGGTAGGGAGGACTAAGGAGGGAAGGAAGGAGTGGAGAGTAGAGAAGCATGCAAAATATTTCATAGAAATTCCTAACTTTACAGATAAGAGCACCATCTATGTAAATGATACCTAAATGAATTAAAGCAATATGTAAAAAGGAATAGAAGGGTCGTTTTCTAATGCATCACAACACATGTCACTCCAGTAACAGGCAGAGGGATCATTCACAGCACATTAAGGATTATGGGCAAAGATACTAAGAAAGGTGCTGCACATCTGTTTGCTTGGAAATGTTCTTATGCCTCTGATGCCTATTTGAGTAAGTAAAGGCAAAAAAAAATATGCTCATTATAGTCAGAGATACACTAAGCCAAAAAAAGCACCACAGTAGAACTGAACACACCTGGTCTGAGTGGAACTAAGTGGCCATGGAAATGAAATTCATTAGGAACAGAAATAAGCCAATATATAATTAAAGTACTTAACTGTTTTCCTTCACTTTTGTTGTTTTTGCACATGCTAAAATGACACAAAACTAAAACTAGAAAATAAAAAAAGCACACATAATAGAAATGCAAATATTTTCCATGCTCACCCCTACTGTTACAAGGATAAGAAGTACATGCATGCTTTAAACTGTTTCAAAATTAATGTACAAAGTATGCATGCACATTCTTTGCAATTAAGCATTTTTGCCAGGCTTAAAATAGTAGAAACACACAGAAGAAAGTGGGATTAGACAATGGAACTCCAATGAAGAGCCAGGAGAGTAAATGAACAATCAATTTATTATGTGAGGTCCACAATAAGTTAAAATTTACAGCCTCTTTTACAAAGCCACGTGGCATCAGCCCCGAAGCCCTTTAAATCTCTTTGGGCTTTGGGGCCATTAGTGCGGCTTTGTAAAAGAGGCCGTTAGAGTTTCAAACCAGACACAGCATCATGTTTCTGTGTGTTGGTTTTTTGGTGGGTTACTTTTCTGTTGGACTCTGTTCTTAAAATAGTAGAAAACCATTAGTATCTCCAGCTCTAATGCTGTTTCAATCACACTTCTGAAATGACCCTGGGATATTTATTCATTCAATCTGTAACTTTGTTTATTCACTCAATCTGTAACATTTCTAATCATTGTAAACCGCATAGAACTTCACAGTCCTGCGGTATATAAACTGTTATTATTATTATTATTATATCACTTTTTACTGTAGTTAAATGTATAGTGAATGTATGTGCATGTTTTTAGGAATCTAAACATACATGTAGACGAGGGGTGCCCACACCTTTTGGGCTTGCGAGCTACTTTTTTTTTTTTTTTAGTCAAGGTATTTTTATTGAAAATTTTTTATATAGAAAACAGAAAAGCACTCAGTGGACATCACTAGTGCAATAATCATTGAGAATGCATAGATTACAACTATGACAAGGTATAAAATACAATGAACAAAAATTATGTTGAATTAATAACAGCATAATAATGGTGTTACATCAAAACATCTCAATAAACTGTAACACCTATCCACTGGTGAAGAGAATGAATCATCCTGGAAACAGAGAAATAAATTAAATTAAACTAATAAAAGAAAATAGTGTATACTGAGAACATGGTAATCAATTGTCATTAGGAAATAAGTAGATCTTTAGTAGATTCCATCTGGAATGGAAACGGGGCAGCATATTGATTGATTTTGCTAGGTAAGCCTCCATTCTATATGTTGAGCATACTAGGTTCCACCATTGTGAATGGGAGGCCTTAGATAAATCTTTCCATGTTGATAAAAGGATTTTTATGGCTAGAGTAATTAACAAATCCATTAAATAGAAATCATTGTCTAAGATTAAATGATTAAGTGCAAAGGACTTTAGGAGGAGCATTTGATATGAAAGAACTATGTTTATGTTGAAAATTGAGCATATTGTGTTCCAGACTGAATGCCAGAATGTTTGGATCAGTGGACAGGAAAATAGTAGATGATGTAAGGAACCTACTTCAGTTTTACAAGACCAACAATTTTTAGAATATGATGCATCAATCTTATTAGATTTGATAGGAGTCCATTGTGCTCTGTGTAGAAAGAAGAACATATTCTGTAGTGTTGAGGCAGATCTAGATGTTTTAAATATAGAAGTAAAAATTGAGGCCCAAGCGTCATCAGATATAGATATCCCTATATCCTGCTCCCAAGTTGA
Source organism: Geotrypetes seraphini (assembly GCF_902459505.1). Lineage (NCBI taxonomy): Eukaryota > Metazoa > Chordata > Amphibia > Gymnophiona > Dermophiidae > Geotrypetes > Geotrypetes seraphini. Next base: position 238,239,691 of record NC_047084.1, on the reverse strand, counting down.
TTGTAGAACTGATAAGTGATTGGGAGAGAGGGATTTAAGTAATTTATAGAAATGAGATGCTGTATGACCCGAGGCTAGGAATTTCTGTGAGTACGTGTATAAGGTAGGTGAGCAGAGAGAGAGTGAAGAGAGAATACCTGATTTTTTAATAGCTGATCTGAGCTGTAACCAACGAAGAAAGTTAGATTCATTAAGGGAAAAAGAGTTCATCATTTCCTGAAAGGTGAATAATGTCTTGTCTGAATGACATACTGAACCCACATCCCATACGTGATGATGTTGAGACCAGGAGGGCCATGAGAAGAGTTTCTTATCTATCAGTAAAGATTTATTAAACCAGAGGGGGCACAAAGCTGATTTATGCCAAGGAATCTCCATCATAGAGTCGAGATTAGTTAGAACCTTGTGTGAATTATGTAATATAGGATTATGTTTGACAGGTGGAAAGTTGTGAGTTCCCATAAGACGGAGTAGGGGGAAAGGATGTGTGATGGAAGATTCTAAACGCAGCCAATTAGGGATATCAGAAGATGTAGGGTTAGAAAGCCATTCTGCACCTTGTCTCAATATAAAGGCTTTGTGGTATAGGAGAAGGTCTGGGAAGTTAACTCCGCCAGATGAGCGAGGAGTTTTTAGTTTCTGGAGTGAAATTCTATGGGGTTTTTCATTCCATAAGAAATGGAGAAGCATGTTCTCAAGTTGTTTGTATATAGAAGATGGAAATAATATAGGAAACATGTTGAAGATATACGTGATTTTGGGAACTATCATCATTTTTATGGTGTCTAAACGACCCCACCAAGAAAGGTGTAAAGGTGACCATGAGGCAAGCGAGTTCTTAACTTGCTCTAAGATCTTGGAGGATATTAGTTGATGTGAGGAACCAATATCTTTGTCAAATACTAAACCTAAATATTTGATACCAGTGGTGACCCATGTAAAGGGTTGAGTTACTTGTTTGAGTGAGGGACTACAGTTATGAAGGGGCATGAGCTCGGATTTGTCCCAATTGATTTTATATCCTGAAAATGAGGAGAATGATGAGATTAATCGTATTAAAGCGGGAAGCGAATGTTCAGGTTCAGAAAGATATAGAAGGACATCATCTGCATAGGCTGAAATTTTTATTTCTATTGATGCAATGGAGATACCTTTAATATCAGGGGAAAGGCGGATGGCCGCAAGAAGGGGTTCTAGAGCCAGATTAAATAAGAGCGGGGACATAGGGCATCCTTGACGAGTGCCTCTGTGTAAGGTAAATGGTGCAGACGCCTCATCATTAACAATAAGTTTGGCAGTGGGAGAGTTATAGAGAAGAGAGATCATATGAATAAGGGATGGGGGAAAACCAAATCTTGAAAGGACAGCAAATAGATATTTCCACTCCACCCTATCGAACGCTTTTTCAGCGTCTAGAGAGACAAGAACTGAGGATTGAGTGAGCGATCGAGAGGAGTGGAGAACATGACATAAGAGTCTAGTGTTGTCTGCGCCGTATCGACCTTTTAGAAAACCCACTTGATCTCTATGGATCAGACAAGACATAACCTTTTCTAAACGAAAAACCAATATCTTAGAGTAAATTTTATAGTCCAAATTCAATAGAGATATAGGTCTATAGTTCTTCACCAGATCAGGATCTCTGTTCGGTTTTGGTAGAACTATAATGTTCGCATCAAGGAATCTATGCAGAGTTGTCGGATGTTCCTGAATACTCTGGTAGTATGAAAGTAAATGAGGAGATAGCAGGGCTGAAAATGATTTGTAAAATTCTGAAGATATTCCATCTGGTCCTGGTGCCTTAGCTGAGGGTAGAGATGAGATGGCACGGGTGACTTCCTCAGCGGAAATAGGGGACTGCAAAGAGTGGCACTGCTGGTCAGTCAACGTCGGTAGATCCAAAGTATGAAGAAAGTCCTGAATAGAAGATGAGGAGGATGAGGAGAAGTCCGAGGTGTAGAGGTCTTCATAAAATTTACGAAAGTCTTCTAAGATGTCTTTTGTTGAATGATGTATATGACCAGAATTGGTTTTGATGTGAGTGATGTGATTTTTTAGCCTTTTGCCTTTCAGGTATAAAGCAAGAAGATGGCCTGATTTGTTAGAAGCAGCATAGTATGTGGTTGATCTTCGGAACAAGGAAGCTGAGGCCATTGAACTGAAGAGTTCATTATACTGGAATTTGAGTTGTTGCAACTTTTTGTATAGTTCAGGATCGTACTGGTTATATAGTTGTGATTCAAAGGAATGGATGTCAGTTTCAAGAAGACGTAATTTAGATTTTTTTTGTTTCAATTGAAAAGCTGAGAAGCTTATGACTTTTCCTCGTAACCAAGCTTTGTAAGTTTCCCAAACTATGGAGAAGTCATTGACTGAAGAAATGTTGGTATCAAAGAATGATTGTGATTCTTCTTTGATATGTGCAATGAAAGATTCATCATGTAATAAAAAGTTATTAAATCTCCATTGCCTGAATGAGGATGACGCAGTCCAATTAAGATGATAGGAGACGGCCGCATGGTCTGAAATGGTGATGTCATGTATGCGTGATGAAGAAACAATGTTTAATAAATCTTTAGAACCAAGTATATAGTCAATTCTGGAGTAGGATTGGTGGGGTGCTGAGTAGAAGGTGAAATCCTTGGAAGATGGGTGTAGTATTCTCCAAATATCTGACCAGCCAAATGAATCCATTAAATTTTTGACGGAAGCTCTGACTCGAAGTTTTGCTGGACGGCAATTAGATGAGCGGTCGATGAAGGGATCCAAAGGGAAGTTGAAATCACCTGCAAAAATAGTGTCTGTAGCTAAAGAGGAATGGCACAACGTCTGGAAAGATTGAAAGAAAGAGGGGTCATCTGCGTTAGGGGCATATACGTTGAACAGTTTTATCGGTCTTCCAGCTATGGAGCCCTCCAGGAATGACCATCTACCCGAAGGGTCAAATTTGTGAGATTGAAGTTGAAAGTTAAGAGATTTCTTTATTAGGGTGATGACCCCATTTTTCTTACCTGAAGCCGGGGCAGCAAAACAATATTTAACCCACCCTCCGGTAAGTTTGTTAGCTTCTTCCGCGCTGATGTGTGATTCTTGCAGAAGACAAATGTCTGCTTCGAGGTGTTTAAGGTAATGAAGAATTTTTTTTCTTTTAATAGGGCTGCTAATACCTTTGACGTTCAGTGAAACAATATGTAGTTTAACCATTAATAAGCCGTTGATTGGATGGTTCCAGCACTGAGATTTGGAAGATTACAGCTGAGTATTGTACATCTTAGGATAGGACTTGAATGAGAGCAGGAATACCATGCATTGAACTTATGCAAGACCCAGTATATAAAAAAAGAGGGCAAAGATGAAAAAGAAAAAGGATGATTCAGACAATCAGAGGACCGGATCAAAAAATAGATATAGATCCAGAGATGGGACCCCATGCTAACAAGAGGTGCTCAGCTGGCCCTCTACTCGAGCCAAGTGTGAATCACAGAAAGTAATATTTAAACCTCACGAACATTAGGTTAACTTGCAGTCCATGGAGAAAGGTCAGGTCATAGCTCCTACAGTGTGATCCAGAAAAGTTTGAAGGTCGGCTGGATCATCAAAATTCTTTGTGATGTTATGGTAAGTGACCTTCATCCTCGCAGGATAAAATAACCCGTATTGGGCTCCTATGTTTTTGAGTTGAGGTCTCATGGCCAGAAAGGCTTTTCTCTTTTGTGCTGTTGTTTTGGCCAGGTCAGGGACCAGTAAAATCTTTTTACCATCTAGGAATATTGCAGGAGAAGATTTAGCTGCTTGCAGAATTTGTAGAGCTTGAGTATAACGCAGCAATTTTATGATTATAGGTCTTGGGGGTTTGGTTGGCAGCGGCGGACCTGACGGGACCCTGTGCGCTCGTTCAATTTCAAGCGGGGGGTCAAATTGCAGCTTTAAGTTAGAAGGTATGAAAGAGAGCAGGAAAGACATGAGATCAGCACCTTCTGATGATTCTGGGATGCCAATAATACGGATGTTACTACGACGCATTCTGTTAGAAAGGTCCTCAATGTCACGTTGCAGTACAGATAGTTTGCGAAAGTCACGTTGTATTTCCATATACTGCGAATCATGCGTCGCTAGCCTTTCTTCAGCTAAATCTATGCGTGCATTTTGTTGTTTTAATTGGGTAAGAATGCCCCCGATTTCATTTTTGATGTCCGCTGTAGCGGCTAAGTTTTCCTGCATTAAATCCTTTAGCACGTGGAGATCGTGGGAGATTGAGTCGCCCTGCGCCGCGGCGCCAGGCGCGGCGGCCTTGATCGGGGAGGGCGGTTCATGTTTTGATCTTTTCGACGCCGGATGCGCCGTCTGCGGACCCGGTTGAGGGGTAGGATCGGGCTTATTAGGTTTGGTGGACATTCCGCAGCCGGCGGGCAGTAAAAGCTGACCTGAAAACGTGGTCCTTGAGGGTTAATTTTTGATTCTCGGTGAGGCTCGAGACGGAGCGAGGGCGCTACGCGGCCATCTTGTAAGCGAGCACGTGACGTCCCCCCCGCGAGCTACTTTTAAAATGACCAAGTCAAAATGATCTACCAACAATAAAATTTTAAAAAAAACACAAAGCACACTGTACGCATAGAAAATGTTAATCATCATTCCTATTCCAGGGTTTTTCAAAGAGGTCAAAGCAGATGACTCTATGCACTGTCACCTCACTAACAACCACACAAAAACAGACAAATACCCCCCTCCCTTTTTACTAAACCACGATAGCAGTTTTTAACGCAGGGAGCTGCGCTGAATGCCCAGCGCTGCTCTCGACGCTCATAGGCTCCCTGCGCTAAAAACCTCTATTGCGGTTTAGTAAAAGGGGACCACAGTGTAAAACATAGACAGCAGATATAAATTCAGATCCATTTTGATCACTAAATTTAAAATAAAATCATTTTTCCTACCTTGTCTGGTGATTTCATGAGGCTCTGGTTGCACTTTCTTCTTCTGACTGTTCATCTAATCTTTCTTCCCTTCTTTTAGCCTGTATGCTTCCTCTCCTCCTGACCTCATTCCCCCCCCCCCCAATGTTTTCTTCCTCTCTCCCTGCCCTCTCTTTCTTTCTCTATTCATGCCCCCTTTCTTTTTTTCTGTTTCTCTTCTTTCCTTCTGTCTCCCTGCCTGCCCTCTTTCTCCCTCCCTGCCCTCCCCCAAGCCACTGCCACTGCCATCGGATAACAGGCCGCCGGCCAAGCTCTCCCTGCTTCGGGCCCACCAGCATTCCTCTCCCCGACGACAATTCTGCCGTTGGAGAGGAAGTTCCGCTGGCCAGAACTTCCTCTCCGACGGCAGAATTGACGTCGGGGAGAGGAAGGCTGATCGGCCCAAGATCGACCTATTGGGAGAAATGCTGCCGGGTCCTGCCTTTGAGGAAACAAAAAGTAGGCAGGACCTGGCAGCAAGAAGAGCAAATCGCAAGCTTCACTGACCTGTCTCCCGCTTTAGCCTGCGAACGGGGCTCTAACATGTGCATGCCGGCTTCCCTTCTCCCCCGCCCCCTCCCTGACATAACTTCCGGTTTCAGAGGGAAGAGAAGGGAAGCCGCTCTGCGATTGACTGGGGGTTGCCTGAGCGAGCAACCTGTCGATCGCGATCGACGTATTGGGCACCCCTGATGTAGACTAATTCAGCTGTTCTACCTTCCAAATTATTGGTGTGTTTTTTTTTTCTTCTTACTTTCTTATCTATGCAGATCCCAACCAAGCCTTAGAATATTTACCCTTAGAATTTTTCAGATTCGATGGGCAAGTTGCAGAATTTAAAAAATGGATATTTTTCTCACCAGTCATAGATAGATGAATTAGTCCCTCCCCTTGAATATTAAATAAACTAGAGAGTCAAAGTCATCCCACATGGATGGAAGTATAGAGGAAGCATTGCTCAGATGAGAAATAACAAATCCCTTCCTAGCTGATCAATGTGGCCATTATAATGGGATACAGAGAGAACCCTCCTCACCTTAAGCCCTCCGAGAAACTCCCTAAGCCCCTACTTTTCCTGTTGTCTGTTAATTTAGATTATAAGCTCTACTGAATAGGGACCATCCCTTAAATATGATGTTGTACAACGCTGCGTATGCCTATCAGCGCTATTTTAATATTAAATAGTAGTAGTAATATCACTGTGAGATTCAGCTGTTGCACAGCAGAATGGGTACACTGAAGGAGCCCCTACACATAACCCCTCATTCTATAAACAGGTCACCTAAATTTTAGGACCTTTTCTGCACTTATATTTATAGAATATTGGCATTCATGCAGTTAAAAGCACACTTATGCATGTAAACAATGAAATGGCTTTGCACTTAATTCATAGAGAGAGGTGTATAGACAAGGCACAGACAGAGTCATCATTTATAGTATATATGCAACTTGCAGATTTCTGAATGTTAAGGCATGTAAATGTTGCATTTAGTTGCTAACATTTCTGTGAGTCATAGAACTTTCATAAATATGCGTGCCTACGTTTAGACTAAGGCTGCCAACTGGAACAGATTTGCAGAATGTGTGCAACAAGTATTCTCAAAGAATAGGCTCCCTATCAACGTTATTGGGGGACCTAAATGTTGGTACCCTAATACAAAATTGCATCCATATTCTCCATCTTTCCTAAAAAGAACCACCCCCCCATGAATGTAGTGGTAGCTGACTAGACACAATTAAACAAATGCCTTTTGGATGACTTACATAAACTCTAAGGGGGTCAATAGACAAAGTGATTTATCTGAACAGAAATGGCTCCTGGCTGGTTAAATCGCCTGTTTAGGGCTAACTGTTGATTTTCAGTGGCACTGAACTGAAAACCAGCTACTTTGGGGGTGTTCAGGGACAGAGTTTACACTTGTCCAGCTAAGTGCCGATATTCAGCACTTAAAAGCCAGGTTAACCGCATAACTAGGACCACTTAAAAAGTCAGTCCTATCTTTATACATAAGAATTGCCGCTGCTGGGTCAGACCAGTGGTCCATCGTGCCCAGCAGTCCTCTCACGTGGCGGCACTTAGGTCAATGACCAGTGCTCTAACTGAGACTAGCCTTACCTGTGTACGTTCTGGTTCAGCAGGAACTTATCTTTGTCTTGAATCCCTGGAGGGTGTTTTCCCCTATAACAGCCTCTGGAAAAGCATTCCAGTTTTCTACTACTCTCTGGGTGAAGAAGAACTTCTTTATGTTTGTACGGAATCTATCCCCTTTTAACTTTAGAGAGTGCCCTCTCTTTCTCTCTACCTTGGACAGGGTGAACAACCTGTCTTTTATCTACTAAGTCTATTCCCTTCATTATCTTGAATGTTTCGATCATGTTACCTCTCAGTCTCCTCCAGCCCCTTAACCATTTTAGTCGCTCTTCTCTGGACCCTTTCAAGTAGTACTGTGTCCTTCTTCATGTACGTTGACCAGTGCTGGACGCAGTATTCCAGGTGGGGGGGCGCACCAAAGCCCGGTACAGCGGCATGATAACCTTTTTCCAATCTGTTCGTGATCCCCTTAATCATTCCTAGCATTCTGTTCGCCCTTTTCACTGTCACCGCGATGGCTTCATTGACTTGTCAACCAGTACTCAGCTGGTTAAGAGCTGAATATCAGACTTAACCAGTTATGTGTTAGCCAGTTTTCAGACCTGGAAATTCAATGCCAGTGACATGGTCCAGCGTTGAATTTCCAGGTTTAATGACAGCAGTGGTCAGCAAAATGCTGATCGCTGCCAACTGATATCGAGCCTTAAGTTTTTATAAAGCTTGACGCTGAATTTTATGAACTTTACCTTGTATTTGACAATATTACTTTTCAGTAGACCGATTTCCTCTTGCAATTGCTTCAGTCTCTCTTGCAAGTACCTATAAAATATTAAACCATTCAAAAGTGAAATATTTTACCCAGATACATTTTAATACCCAACCCCATGCACTTATGGGGAAAGTATCAACGCTTCCTGTCCCTCTCCCTCCAGGTCACTCACTAACTTTGAAATATTAAATGCTGTTCATCTTATTTTATACCTATGGAACATGTAACAGTGCACATTAATGTCTGTTAGTGCATGCTAAGCTTTAGTAAATAGGACCTTATATGAGGAAATGCTACAATAAACATTACATCTTTTTTTCCCCAAGCAATATACACAAAAATAACCTATTATTTAACATATCCCTCCCCGAATCTCCAATATTTACCCCATATTTGATCACGGTCGCGTAGCTACGAGTAGTCTGGGTGGGCACAGGCCCATCCATGTTTGGCTCAAACTCACCCAGCAGCCCTCTCCCCTCTGTAAAGTCCCAACATCTGCCCTCCTATCTTTCTATCCTGTCCTTCTCCAGTATCCCTATAAGAACTCTGGTGCCTACAGCAATTCATTTCTGCTGCTGGCATCGATCCCGAAGGCCCTCTTCTACCATGTTCTGCCCTTAGTGACCTCACTTCCTGTTTCCTGTCAGGCAGGACGTGCAGAGGAAAGTCTTTGGGGATGGCGCCAGCAGCAGAAATGAATTGCTACAGGCACTGGGTTATTGGGAGATCACTGTGGCAGCCACCGAGAATCCTATGCAAATGCATTACAAGGAGCTCAATAGTGTTAAAATGAGCACTCCATGTAATGCACAGCAAAGAATGTCTAACTTTTACCATGAAAACTTTTCCAGGAAATCTGGAGCAGTCGGTGACTTCTCTGGAAGGAGCAGCTTGCTTGAATTTTAAATTCCGATGTGTATGTGTTGTGTATGTCCCAGGCCTAACAGCCGCGTCTAAAATTGCCATGGAATAAAAAAAAAGAAAAAAAGCCTTAAGCTGTAGCTGGAAGATTTGTTTTTCTTTTTTACCCTTGCTGCTGCTTACCTCTGGAGCTCCAGCAATCACAGCCCTGGGCCTGTGCAAAAGAGCTGCGCCTACCACTCAGCTCTTGTGTGCAGGTGTCGGGCAGTTTCTCCCCTTTTCACCGTGATACTCAACACAGTATGCATATAATTTGCAAGCTGATCATGTTCAGCATCACTCAGAAAATGAAAATCACCCCCAACCTGGTGTTTTCTACCAGGTTGCCAGAGTTCTGTGCATCAAGCCCAATGTCTCTTCAGAACTGAATCATGCATAAGTAGGGTTACTAGACATCTGGATTCCCCCAGACATGTCCTCCTTTTAGTGGACATGTCCGGACGGCTTTTCAAAACCTGGCACTTTGTCCAGGTTTTGAAAAGCTACCAGCGACGTCAGGACGGCATCTGCATATGCGCGGTTGCAACGCGGTGACATCATGCGCGCATGCATGTGATGTCATCGCGTCATACCAGATGCCCTCCCGACAAGTGAACAGGTTGAGGGTGGCAGGGCTGGGGGCGGAATGGGGCCAAATTTTAGTTCTGGAAAATCTGGTAGCCCTAATGCATAAGCCCTCATGCAAATGAACTGTTCAATAACGACATACAAAAAAGTATTTAAAGAGAATTAAACTGGACAATTGCTGGAGTCATAAAAAGATGATATCTAAGCAAACTCCAAGGTCTTTAAGATTTCTCAACTACTTTGTAAAGTCTATCAATGTTTTATTTTTTTTTTTATCAATAAATGTTTATTGAAAGTTTTGTAGTGTGAAAATATACAAACCAGAATATAAATATCAGGGACTACAAATGTGAAGCAAGCATCTAATAAACACCCCAATACACAGAATGCTCCCCCATCAGTACAAATATCAAAAATGGCTCCCAACATTAGTAACAAGCCCCCAATATTTATCAGTAACCAGGACTCCACAGTACCCCCCCCCCACCCCTCCAGCATCAGCACCCTGCAGGAGGGACCCCCTGTTGTTTCTTCAGGTACGTCCCCCTCAAGCACTATCCCCCCCCCCCAGAAAGAAGCTCAATATAAAGATTCTATTTTTATCAATGTTTTATTATTAAAGCTCTAGGTTACAAACGAACGGTAGGAAGAGATTTTATTTCTTTCAGTTTCCTAAATATTCTTTGCTTTGAAAGTCTTCAGAGAGCTATTAGGCTAAGCACTAGCGCCTCAGCCACCACCAACCTGTTTTCCATGCACAAGGCATCCACATCAATAATGCGTTTCTCGTGTCCTCCCAAGATGTGGTTGAGTTCCTGGTTGAGTCGGTCAGCCTTGTCTTGGTAAAAAGTACGTTCTTGTTTAACATCTTGAAGCTCATCCACAGATGCCTGCAGATCATGCTCCAGTGCTTCTACCTGTTGCAAAACAAAGCACCACAATTTATGTGGACGTATAGCAGGTAAGAATATTCACCACAGCAGGCAACAGGAGGCCTATCCCTGAATATTACACCCGTTTTGAAGAAACTGCATTGGCTACCCATTGCATTTTCAGTCCAACATAGGGCTCCTTTTCCAAAAGGTGCGCTAACGTTTTTCGCGCGCACACACCGGATTAGTAGCGCGCTACTGCCTGTTCAAGAGGAGGTGGTAGCGCTAACACGCACAGCATTTTAGCGCACGCTATTCCGCGCGTTTAGGCCCTAATGCACCTTTGTAAAAGGAGCCCATAAAGTGATTGCTGTAATTCCTCAAGCTGTCTACCACCAAGCACCATGGCACTTTACTAGTGTGGTGGTACCTTATCAGCCTAATAGAACTTTTGAGATCTGAAAATCAAGTTGTTGGAACCAATAATGTGTGAGGTAGACATGCTGAAACCATAGCCGCTGTATTTTTGTATTGCAGATACACTTCTTCCTCCGTATTCGCTGTGATAGAGGATTAACAGCACCGCAAATACAGAAAAACCACAAATAACTTTTTCATAGGTTATTCACTGTTTTCCGTGAATAACATGGTTGGAGACCTGGCCTGTTCCTAAAGGAGAGGCAAAACACGGTGAAGAAAGTGCTGGAAATTAGCGATTTTCTCTGTAAATGCCTGGAATCAGTGATTTCTCTATGCAAGCTGATGTAATTTGGGGGGGGGGGGGGAAGAGCCAGCAAGCTAAAAAACGTGAATAATTGAAACCGCAATTGCTGAAACCGCGAATACGGAGGGAGAAGTGTATTAAGCTATGGAATGCATTGGTGGGACAGTTACGGCTGTGTTCTGAGCAGTTAAGATTTTAAAAATTATTGAAAAGGCAATTGTTTGTTACAGCATTTTTGTGAAATGTCCAAGGTTTTTAGTGACACTGTGGTTTATTTTAAGAGTAGTTGTTTTTAAGATTTTGCATTGTGCTTTTTTCTAATTCTTATTATTACATGCCTCAAAAGAGAAAATTGACAACGGAACAAGGAGTGGACCAGCTTGTTTCTATGGATCTTAACCTTACTGATTTCTTGGAAGATTCACAGGATGCGATACAAGCTAGGTCCACTCTATCAGTAACTTCTGCAATACAGCAGGGATGTTTCAGGAATTTCAAGATGTGTGGGAGCCATTAACAAAGTATTGTACTGATTAGATGGCATTGTTTCCCTTAAATTTACAAGTTCAATTGTGAGGGGGGTAATTTTATTATTACATATTGTACAAGGTATTTGATTATATGATAGGGAAGGGTAGGAGATAAGAGCATATTATTTGTACCATTGATGATTATTAAGTGATATATTTATTGTTAATTTGTTTGGATATATTGTCACACTTATTGTAAGTCTGAAAATGAATAAAGAATTTAAAAAAAAAACCAAAAAAAAACTTCTGTAAGTGAATCAGATAAAGTTTTGATTATGAAACTGTATTTTAAAAATAAGGAGGCAAAGTTTTGTGGTGATAAGATTTTGACTTTTCCTGATGTGACTAGACCTACGAAGCTCAGGAGGAAGGCTTTTCTTGCATTAAAACCACCTTTTTCCTTAAATTTCCCTGCACGTTTGCTACAGGTACAAAATAAGGATTATGGTTTTTTTTGGATCCAAACAAAACTGGAATCATTTCTTCAGGCTAATGAGAGATGAGATTTGAACTGTTTGTTCTGACTTTAAATTAGAGGTTATAATTTTACTTATAGTGCTTGGTGAATTTTCAGACTAATGTCCTATGATTTTTCTTGATGGATTTTCCTAAATATTTGAACACTTTTCTCTTATAATTGTGGGCTAGATGGAATTGCCTATTGATATATGAGAATGATTATTCTTTGTCCTTTTTTTCCATATTCTTGTAATATAATATTGAAAATTCTTTAAATAAAAAAAAAAAAGATTTTGCATTGTGATGTTTATTGCTAAGTTTTTGTGTTTGTATTCTGTAAATGGTATATACATTTTTTAAATAAATAAAAAGAGTCTACCACATTCAGATTGAATGTGATCTTTTGCTACTTTATTAACTCTTAGATGGGTACTTATTAAGCTGTGGTAAAATGAATCACATTTTTACCACAGCAAAATTTACTATATAACTCAGTAACCCTGTGATACCTCAGTACCATATGGTCTATTTCATTTTACATTGCTGCAGCAGAGAACTTGCAGTAACCCAAGGAGAGTAGACCCTAAGTTGGACTTGCTATCTGTTTAAGGGTCATTGCCTGAACCCTCCTTAACTCCCATCAGGGGGTCTAGTGGGGGTCTGGTGAGTAGTGGGGGGGAGCAGAGTTCAAAATGGTACCACTTGACACCAAGAGGTAGTCCTGTGGTATTACTGCCACAAGTTGAGTGGCATATGCTAAAAAAAACAACAAAACACACATTTCTATGAACTGTATAGACTTGAATATAAGTTGAACCCCCCATTTTCCCCCCAAAAAGGAGGAAAAATGGTTGACTTAAATATAAGTCAGGCGACTTAATATTCAAGTGCCCTGCCCAGATCTATACCCAGCGCTACCTTCACTCCATCCCTTGTCAGACACTACACCCAGCCACCTTCCTTCCTTCCTTCCCCCCCTCCCAGGTTCTGAACCCTGCCTCCCCTCCCTGCCCTGTCCGCCGTACCTATGTTCTGATGATCCCTGGTGGTCTAGAGGTGTAGCAGGCAGGAGAGAGCTTTCTGCACTCCTGCCCAACTACTAACCTGGTCGGTCGGTCGCTGCCATGGCCACTGTGAGTTCCCGTTTTTTCAGCCGTTGAATGAAACTGTGCAGGAATGCGCTTTGTTGCTGCTGCTTGGTGCTGAGCAGTTTCCTGTCTGGCTCCCATGAATTCTCGGAAAGCTCGCTCCTGCCCACTGCACCTCTGGACCACTAGGGATCGGCAGAGCAGGTACGACAGACAGGGTAGGAAGGGGGGATCAGTGTACAGAGCCTGGCGGTGGCCTGCAATAAATCTGAGAGGGGGCGCTGGCCCGAATATAAACCGGGACCCCCATTTTTGGGCCAATTTTTGGATCCAAATATCCCAGTTTATATTCGAGTATATATGGTATAAATCAACAATCACATGCAAGCAGTACATTTTAAAAGAGGCAATGCTTATATGTGAATACATCCAGCATGCAAATATGATGTGGGTGGGTGTGGTTTGGGCAGACATTAAAATGCTAAATCTGGAAAGACTAGGATCCCAAATAGTAGATGAAATTTTATATGGATTAATGCAAAGTGATGTACAAACGTAGAAAAGAATAACCCAATCTAAAGATACATAATGCTACATTCCTATAACAGGAAAGTCTGAAAAGGTTAATAAGGTTCTTCAGTTTGGAGACGAGATAATTGAGAGAGATATGATAGATGCCTACAAAATCCTGAATGGAATAGTACAGGCTAATATGAAGATTCTCAAAAGTTTAACGCCAAAGCTAAATTGTTTTCCAGCAGTTTAGCCTGTATGCAGTTTCGTGGTGGATTATCAAAAGGGATTATCTCCGTCTTTAGCGAGGTTTCTAGCAGTCTCTGACACTGACATGCAAATGGGCTCTTCAACACTGAAATTAACCCTCTGGTGGATTCTTAAAAAATGCTGAGCCATTTTCAAAAAGTGGCGTCTGCTTTTTTGGTGACAAAAAAAAGCGATTGGTCCAGGGGTGCCGGTCAGTGTCAGAGACTGCTAGAAAGCCCTGTGCTGTGATGCAGTGGGAGAGATGCCCATTCTCTCCACTGCATCACAACACCCCTTCCCTAAATCCTGGCTGCATCCCCGACGCCCACTCTCTCCTGCTGCACTAAAGTAACCAACGCAACCACCCTGCCACTGACCCGACCGCTCCCCGCAGCAGGAGAGATGCCCACTTTCCCCCCACTTTCAAGGAACCCCCCTCCCACCACTCTCCTCCTCCTTACCTAAACATAGATGAGCGTTGTCTAAAATGGGAATTGGGATGCACCAGGGAGGGGCCTGAGGTTCTGATTGACCCAGGTTGTTTAAGGCCCCTCCCAGATGCATCGGGATGGGTCCTAAGACTCTGATTGGCCCAGATGCCTATGGCACCTCCTATGGGGTGGCCAGACCAATCAGAGCCTTAGGACATTTCCCAATGCATCCTTGGTGCATCCCAATTCCCATTCAATAGATGCACCAGGGAGGGGAATTTCCATTTTAGATGATGCAGCAACAGCTGGGAGGAGGGTGCCCACGTCCCTCCAGCTCATCTATGATGAGGTAAGGGGGAGAGGGCGGTGGAGATGGTGGAGGGGGGTTACTTGAAAGCAGGGGAGAATGGGCATCTCTCCTGCTGTTGGGGGGGCGGTTGGGTCTGTGGTGGGGTGGTCACGTTGGGTATTTTAGTGCAGCAGGAGAGAGTGGGCATCTCTTCTGCTGCAGGAGGTGGTCATGGCTGGGATTTTAGGGCAGCAGGAGAGTGTGGGCATCTCCCCGCTGTTGTTGTGTTTTTGTATTGGGGTTTTTTTGACAGCGTTGATAGCATTTTTTTCTGCGCATGCTGCTGTCTGCCAACCTCATTTGTATTCGGGATTTTTAAAGAATATCTCGGGTTTTTATATTTGGTATTAAAATGGCTGTGTTAGCAAACCGTCGCTTTTTAACGCGGGTTTTTGAGAATCCTGGCCTCAGAAAGGAAAAAGAAGAGGAGACTTGCCCAAAAGTCACTAAGTAGTACAACTGTATAAGCTCTAGACCAGGGGTGTCCAACCTGCGGCCCCATGAAGTATTCTGTGCGGCCCCAGTCAAGGGCGATGCAGTGTTTTCCTCTGCTGCCCCCGGGTGTTTATCGTCTTGCTGGCTCCCTCCTCTGTCTTGCTGCAGCGTTTGCCCCAGAAAATTTTTTTTCGGCCAATGCGGCCCAGAGAAGTCAAAAGGTTGGACACCACTGCTCTAGACTGTATTGCCAGAGAATGTGGTAAAAGCAGTTAGCATAGCTGGATTTGGGGGAGGAAAAAAAAAGGCCTGGATTAGTTCTTGGAGGAAAGTCCATAAATTGTTACTAAGGTAACGTAGAACTGGAGAAAGTCACTGCTTATGCCTGAAGGTGAGTGGTATGAATCTAGCTACCTTTCTGGATTCTGCCAGGTACTTGGACCTGGATTGGGCATTGGTGGAAACAGGACATTGGCCCTGATGGACCTTTGGTCTGACCCAGTATGCCAGTTCTTATCTTTTAACATATCTATACACTTCCAAACTTTTTGCCCCTCTGCATTTACATCTGCTCTGAGGAGGTGCCAGCTAACTGCTTGTTGGACCTGGGACTGGGAGGAGGGATTGAGCAGGGAGCTCTGCTTACCTCTCTGGTGATCAAAACTACCTCAAACAGCTACAAAATTAAGTTTTGCAGTTTGGTTTCTTAATTAGGGGAGAGTGTGGCGCAGTGGTTAAAGCTACAGCCTCAGCACCCTGAGGTTGTAGGTTCAAACCCACGCTGCTCCTTGTGACCCTGGGCAAGTCACTTAATCCCCCCATTGCTCCAGGTACATTAGATAGATTGTGAGCCCACCGGGACAGACAGGGAAAAATGCTTGAGTACCTGAATAAATTCATGTAAACCGTTCTGAGCTCCCCTGGGAGAACGGTATAGAAAATTAAATAAATAAAAATAAAATAAAATAAAATAAAATAATTAGCTCCCCTGTGTGTGCAGGTTTGTAAAATCCTAAGTACAGTTAACAAAATTTGCTAACTTGCATGTATAAATACTGCTACTTACATGCACAAAGCCCAAATGATGCCGCTCTAGTTTTTCAAATGCTTTTCATAAAATAGGTGTTCTTACTACTATTACTAATCATTTCTATAGCGCCACTAGACACATGCAGCACTGTACATCAAAACATAGAAGAGACAGTCCCTGCTCAAAAGAGCTTACAATCTAGTCAAGACAATCAATTTCTGCTGTACATGCTGCCAGCTACACAAGGTGTTAAATGTATTTTTTTAAGGGCTCCACATTAAGTGGAATTAGAAATGGTAAACAAAATGCAAATCAGAAATGTCCCAACTTAGAGACACTATAGCAAAAACCCCAAGACAAAATATCCTTAAAAGACACCAAAATATAAGTTGGGCATGCCCTAGGGCATTGCAGGAAAGTTAACTCCCTAGAGTCCACCATAAAATATATAAATCTAAAATCTAAATTTTTAAGATAAGGAGCATCCTCAACGTAAGTTTGAAAGCTTTAAAGAGCGACTCAAAGAGCAGCTCTAGTGCTTAGAATAGCAAAGCCAGGAAACACTGAGCAGAGATTACCATTCACTGCAGCAGCACACCATCATCTGGGTGCTCCTGTGTGCTTTAAAGTGCAAGTAAAGTGCAAACAATGTGCAATAAATATATATAAAAGTGGAAGACAAAAAGTTCACTGTCCTGTAATGCCCCAAATGCCTAACCCACTGACCTAAACAGAGAATGAAAAAATTAGTCACTTGTCCCTCCAGTTACTTAGCTGAATAAAGGTGATGTAGTCAAATAGTAGCAAGGAGAGTCCAGCTTTTTTGGAGGGGATCAAAGACCAAAGTTAAAGTGCAGTCTTCTTTCAACATGGCTCAACCCAGCAGGGTTTCAGGGTAGTCTAGGGAGTTAACTTTCCTGCAATGCCCTAGGGCACGCCCAACTTATATTTTGGTGCCAACTTAAGAGACAGTCATTTCACAATCTAGTCAACCGATGCAGAATCAAAGTTAGAGATATATATTTTTTTTATTTATTTATTTATTTTATATCTTTATTCATTTTGAAGCCAAAAATAAGTGCACCTAAATTCAATCAAAATTGTTTTCCATGACAAATACATATATCCCCCCCCATCTTCATATTCAAAAATTGTACTCAAATTAAAAATTAAAAATATTTTCCAGCCCCCCTCCCACCCACCCACTCTTTGCAAAATTTTGTCAATGGCTCCCAAATATCCAAAAACGTCTTTAATGCCCCCGTTGTATAGCCATAATATGTTCCATTTTAAAAACGTGACACATATATACATAAGTACATATATATAAGTACATATATATTTTCAATGGAAACCGCAGCAGCATGGACAGTTTCCACAATGCTTTTCACAACAGTTAAATAAAAGTGTTATGTCTAAAATTTGTCACAGGCTGAAACCTTCCGCCCAAAAAAGCAAACAAGACACTAGGAATTATTAAAAAGGGATGGTTAACAAGACTAAGAATGTCATAATGCCTCTATATTGTTCCATGGTGCAACCTCACCTGGAGTACTGTGTTCAGTTCTGGTCTCCTTATCTCAAGAAAGTTATAGCGGCACTAGAAAAGGTTCAAAGAAGAATAACCAAGATGATAAAGGGGATGAACTCCTCTCGTATAAGAGAAGACAAACGGTTAGGGCTTTTCAGCTTAGAAAAGAGATGGCTGAGGGGAGATATGATTGAAGTCTACAAAATCCTGAGTGGAGTACAAATAAATTGATTTTTCACTCCATCAAAAATTCCAAGGACTACGGGATATTCAATGAAATTACAGGGAAATACTTTTAAAACCAATAGGAGGAAATATTTTTTCACTCACAGAATAGTTAAGCTCTGGAACACATTGTCAGAGGTTGTGGTAAGAGCAGATATAGCTGGTTTTAAGAAAGGTTTTGACAATTTCTGAAGGAAAAGTCCATAGTCTGTTATTGAGACACACATAAGGAAGCCACTGCTTGCCCTGGATTGGTAACATGGAATCTTGCTACTCTTTGGTTTTTTGTCAGGTACTAGTGATCTGGATAGGCCACCACAAGGATGGGCTACTGGGCTTGATGGACCATTGGTCTGACCCAGTAAGGCTATTCTTATGTTAAATCCCGTGCTTTGATTTTTTTCTGGTATCACATTCAATTCATGCAGCATATTGGATCAGAGCATTCCACTGTTACTTGATCATCACCTGCTCTCGCGCTTTCTCCAGCTGCTGGACGAGATCTTCTCGTTCATGGGCTGCAAAGTGCCGTGCCCCAACTTCTTCATCTCCAAGCCTCTGCTTTGCTATTGTCATTCGCAGGAGCTACAGGACACATAGAAAATACAGTGTCAGACAGGCAGCCTTTGAAGCAGGTGTCATTTCTACACGGGGAGACTGCAAAGAATGTCAGAATTCATAGGAATGTATGATGGAATAATGCTTTCAGCTCTCCATAGCACTACATACAATACAATACAATTCAGTTCTTATATTCCACACTATACTTCTACAGTTCAGTGTGAATAACAAAGTATAAAAAACTGGACAGAAACCAGGATGATTACAAAATAATTAAAAAATTAACCTAATGCAAAACAAATCATTTCCTTCTAACAAAACATCAGCATAAATATTCCTCAAATAAAACTGACTTTACCATCTTTCCAAAATTGAAATAATTAGAGATCTATCTCGCCTCTTATGGAAGATTATTCCATTCTACAACTGCTTGATATTGAAAAGAAGAAGCAAACTATTTTTTATATTTCACTCCTTCAGGCAATGGATAGTTTTTTTTTTTGTTTTTTTTTATTATTTATTTATATTTTCAATTTACAATTCAAGTATCACTTGTACAGAAAAATAAGGATAAGCCAATAAAGTACTAATATAAACATTTCTGCTCCCAAACTTGTGAGGAATGGTAAATTGGCTATTGGGCGATAATTTGATATTTCTGAAATTGTTTCTTTAGGATTTTTTATCTTTGGTCGAATAATAGCTTCTTTCCATTCTTTAGGAATGTACCCTGTAGTTAAACTAGATTCTATCATGCATCGGATAAAAGGGCCAAAAAAAGAGAAATGCCGTTTTAATATAAAAGGGGAAATAGTATGAATATCTGTTCCTTTTGCATTAATTTTTTACTGCATATTTTTGCACTACTTCATCTATCAAAAGACTACCTTGTTTAATTTATATCTTTTTTCAATTGCTTACAGCAAAACATATTCAGTGCTGTTAGAAAATTACTTAGCTTTTAGGTCAGCGCTTGTATTTCAAGAAGAGCCAACGTGGCCAGCATTTCGTGGGCAACAGTTCAAACCCACTGCATCAGGGCCAAAGTGTATAGGAATCAAGCCGCTGTAAATAGAACATCAAATTAACAAACCATAGTAATGTTGTTATAACTTATATATTAACGATGTCTTACTTACTATTCTGTATAGTTCGGCAGCAGTCTTAATGCAATAACAAAATGGCGACAGCCTCTATTTTAAAAACTTGGCAGCGTACTGATGTCAGTCTAAATCTCAAATTTCATTGGAGCATAACTACTCGCTCTACTATTTACTCAGAAAAAATTGGTAAACATTGTAGAACCCAATCCAAATAAATTTAGTAAAAATGTTGCCACTCTATTTGCTTGTTCAAGCCATTAGGATACAAAGTATCCAGCCGGTTGATCCAGCGCTGTTCGTGCTGGGCGAGCATACGACGGAAATTACCACCCCTTCTGTCAGGTTTAACCACTTCTATAATGACAGCCTTTAGTGAGAAAAAAATCAGCAATACAGTGTCTCGCTAATGGAGGAATAAGAATATTTCTAAGGCAAGTGAGAAAGTCATGACATGTATACTAACATATTCCAACAATAGCTATAAGATTGCTCATTCCCTCAGGAAACATTGGGAGATATTAAAAATAGCAGGCACATTCAAAGACTGCTCTCTTAGGATAGCATATCGCCGGAATCGAAATGTGAAAGAAATATTACGCCCTACAGGTTGCATAGAAACCCCGATCAATACAGTGAATGGAACACAAGGTCACCAAACTTGTGGTGGTTGTCAGATGTGGGTGCTAATGATATGCACGGACACTTTTCAGAATCCGAAAGATAATAAAAAATATATTCTTAACCACATTTCCAATTGCAAGACCCAAGGGGTCATATACGCTTTAAAATGCCCCTGCGACTTAATTTATATAGGTCAAACATCAAGGAAATTTAATGTTCGACTTATCGAACATAAGAGTAATATTAAGAATCAAAATGTGGGGGCTCCATTAGCGAGACACTGTATTGCTAAAAAAAAATGATTTTTTCTCACTAAAGGCTGTCATTATAGAAGTGGTTAAACCTGACAGAAGGGGTGGTAATTTCCGTCGTATGCTCGCCCAGCACGAACAGCGCTGGATCAACCGGCTGGATACTTTGTATCCTAATGGCTTGAACAAGCAAATAGAGTGGCAACATTTTTACTAAATTTATTTGGATTGGGTTCTACAATGTTTACCAATTTTTTCTGAGTAAATAGTAGAGCGAGTAGTTATGCTCCAATGAAATTTGAGATTTAGACTGACGTCAGTACGCTGCCAACTTTTTTAAATAGAGGCTGTCGCCATTTTGTTATT
The DNA here is from genome assembly GCF_902459505.1 of Geotrypetes seraphini. NCBI lineage: Eukaryota > Metazoa > Chordata > Amphibia > Gymnophiona > Dermophiidae > Geotrypetes > Geotrypetes seraphini. Next base: position 238,219,052 of record NC_047084.1, on the reverse strand, counting down.
GCATTAAGACTGCTGCCGAACTATACAGAATAGTAAGTAAGACATCGTTAATATTTAAGTTATAACAACATTACTATGGTTTGTTAATTTGATGTTCTATTTACAGCGGCTTGATTCCTATACACTTTGACCCTGATGCAGTGGGTTTGAACTGTTGCCCACGAAACGCTGGCCACGTTGGCTCTTCTTGAAATACAAGCGCTGACCTAAAAGCTAAGTAATTTTCTAACAGCACTGAATATGTTTTGCTGTAAGCAATTGAAAAAAGATATAAATTAAACAAATAACGTTTAAAATCGAATTATTAACATTTAAAATCCAACAATCACACGAGCCGTTATTTCTGGACAGACTACTAATCCCTTACTCTTCACTAAGGACGCTGAGATCGACGCAACAAAACTTATTAACCATCACTTCTTTAAAAATAATTGGGACAAGAAGAGCAACCATATTTTCAGTACAAGCACCCCAATTGTGGAACAATTTACCAATTTATCTACGTAACGAACCATCACTAGTCAAATTCAAACGCGGTCTGAAAAGCATTCTTTATAAAGATGCATTCAATACATAGATAGATATTTTTAATAAACACAGTACCTATTCTTTAAAGAATCTAATGAATAGGACATCAACATGGAAACTATAAGTGCTTTTTAATCTTAATCCTATTTTTTCCCTTCATCAAAAGATCATTAATACTAATCTAGATCTTTATTTATTCCTCATATTAAAACTATCTACTTTTAAACTGATTAATTATTCCTAACATTACCTCTTTCCATGAATCATTTTAAAATAACTGAAGTTCTTTCTATCAATTAATTTTCTTCATAATTTTTTTTCTTTTTTTCTAAATTGACCCTATCCTTATGTACAAACCTTAAATGTTTTTTATTTATTTATTTATTTATTTTTTATCTTTTTTTTTTTTTTTAATAATTTTGTAAATTGTATAAATTGTATTTCTGCCTTTTACCTACTTGTTTCAGTTTGTATTAATAGAACATAATGATTAGTTTGTATAATAGTCTTATTTGTGTCTGTATTTGTCATCCCTGGCTTTTACAATTATGTAATACGCATTGAAATATTGGATATTGCGTAAAATCAAAATTTAATAAACTTGAAACTTGTAAAAGAATAAGAAAATAGAAAATAGAGTATTTTAGTGAGACATGAGAAAAGAGAAAATTTTCAGAATAATAAATTATTGAATATATTATTAGACATTTTTTTAAATAAAATGGGATAAGTTGAATGGTTGAGTTTGAAATAAAAGATATGGGAGTATGGCCAATGATTGGAGAAAAAGGAGCTAAAACAACTACGCTGAATACCCCAGTCATTGACTACGACTATGCGTAGGCTCCATTATTGAGGCCGACTCCTGGATGTAGGATAGATTTTGCACTCATATATAAGTGGGGAATGTGTGATTTATATGATTTTGTGAAGTTTTCCCACTAGGGTATTTCAATTTATTATAGAAATGACAATTTTGCATGAGGTAAAACTCTTTATAGTTTATAAATCTTTCCTTTTGGCCAGGTCTTAATAATAATATTATCATTTATAGCTAAAGAGACATATGATCAAGAAACTGTTGTATTTTACTTTTGTGATTATGATAAACATACCGAGGGCCTCAAAATAATACCTGGCAGGCCGCATGTGGTCCCCGGGCCGCGAGTTTGAGACCACTGCTTTAGACTGTGCTCTCCTCCAACCCCTCCTGACCCGTTGCAGGCCTACCACAGACCTACCATAAGCCCTGGTTGTCCAGTGGCAGGCTGGGACAGGGCGATCCTTCTTGCATCCTGTCCCAACCAGCTGTTAACCATCCCGCTTCCCTCCTGCCTCCTGAACCAGTTGCAGGCCTCCTACAGGCCCGCCTTAAGCCCTGGTGGCCTAGCAAAGCAGCGAGACAAAAGAACTCACAAGACTGCACTGGGAACTTGCGCAGCTATTTCTGATTGTGGCTCTACAGAGGGCAGGAGCAAAGGAAAATCACTCCTGCCCCGCTCCACTGCTAGACCACCAGGGTTCAAAAGGTATGTTGAAGATGGGGGTGGGAGGGAAGCGGGGTGGTTAACAGTTGGCTGGCCCGGGACAGGACGTGAGAAGGATCACTTCTGTCCCGGCTCATTGCTGGACCACTAGGGTTTAAAGGAGGCCCTGCAGTGGGCATTGGAGGCTAGGTGCAGAGCTGGGCAGGAAGGGAAGGAGGGAGGGAAGGGAAGGAAGTAGAGCTGGGTGTAAGGCAGGGCAATTGAATATAAACCCCCAAGTTTATATTCAAGTGAATCTTTTCCCCCTTTTGTGGGGGAAACAGGTTACCTCAGTTTATAATCAGATTGGTTTATATTCAAGTATATACGGTAATCCCCCCATTGGTACATTAGACAGATTGAGAGCCCACCGGGTCAGAAAGGTAAAAATGCTTGAGTACCTGAATAAATTCATGTAAACCGTTCTGAACTCCCCTGGGAGAACGGTATAGAAAATTGAATTGATTATTCAATTAATTAATTAATTAATTAATTGAAATACACCTAATTTGGGCCTCTATTTATTTATTTGGTTTTATATCCCATCCTCCCAGGGGAGCTCAGAATGGGTTACAAGTTTACATACATATTAAAGTGTTTTTATACAAGGTGTTGGCAAACATGACATGACAGGACATTGCCTGACAGGGATGGTAAAACAGTTAACAAAGAATGGTAAAACATAATTTAACATGGTATGGTGAGACATATGGCTCTACAGGCAACCAGTGTAGAGAGACCATCAATAGTGTCACATGATTTTATTTTCCAGCAGAAAAAATATACATGGCTTATAAGGTATACTGTAAATCAATCGGAAAAATCTGTTCTGAGAATGGTTGACGAAACCACCACATGCACAGTACAGGTTCCTAGGGATGTGCATGCATTTAAACAACATAAGAAATGCCAACATATTCCAAGTCATTTCATGTCATTAGCAAACACAAATGTGTGCACTCTTCAGGAACAGTGCATACTCTTTAGTGAGCACTCTTCCAAAACAAGTATGCACTCTAAACCAGTGATTCCCAACCCTGTCCTGGAAGGCCACCAGCCAGACAGGTTTTCAGAATAGCCTAATGAATATGCATGGAGCAGATTTGCATGTCTGTCACCTCCATTATATGCAAATCTCTTTCATGCCTATTCATTAGGGCTATCCTGAAAACCTGACTGGCTGGTGATACTCCAGGACAGGGTTGGGAATCACTGCTCTAAATGACAGAATTAAAATAAAACTGAAACCTTCCCCTCCCCCCCGCCTCCAAATATTCCTGGAAAGAATTTGAGAATGACACAAAATGAAAAATTTCTGCAGCTCACCTTCTAAAGGCAATTTCGCTCCCAGCCCCATCTTTTACCTGGCTCCTTGCTCACATCTGTGAAATTAAGCAAACATGCACAGTGGTGCAGAACCCTCTGCATAGCCCAAACTTAATTTCAAGAAGCAAACAAGGAATTTACACCCTCTACTTTCCACCCCTCAGTGTATGTGCAGCAGTCACGTTTATGTTAGTTCCACCTTTCTTCAGTGCTCCTCCGAGATTAACAGTGAGCTCTGCTTGCCTGCTGTTAGTACTGCTTCTGCATTAAGGCAGATATCAGAACATTAAAAGAGGGGAAAAGTAGATTCAAAATCCCTGTATTGTACAGAGGGCAAATTCATCAAAATTCACATAAAAAATAATCCTAGAAAGTAAAAACACAACTGCCATATCACAAAAGGCCAGATTTAAAGCATCACTGGACCCAAACTACTGTTAAAAAAAAAAAGAGACCATTTAAAAGTATCCACCCCAGATGAACACAGAATTCGCATGAACATAAACAACTGCAAGTCAGTGAGATTTAAGAGTCTCATACCCTTGAAGCATGGAGGCAGAACTTCCCAAACTATGGGTCAGAACCCCGGTTCATAACGCGGAAGACAAAGGCACGCGTCGACAACTGAGCACAAGATGGAGGCGCGCACCGAAGAAAAAGACTGTTTTTAGGGGCTGCGACGGGGAGTTTTGTTGGGGAGCCCCCCCCCCCACTTTACTTAATACATATCACGGCGGCGTTGTGGGGGGGGTTGTAACCCTCCCACATTTTAGTGAAAACGTAACTTTTTCCCTAAAAACAGGGAAAAAGTTGTTTTCAGTAAAATGTGGGGGGTTACAACCCCCCAAACCCCCCACAAAGTGGCACGATCTGTATTAAGTAAAGTGGGGGGTTCCCCCCCACACACCCCGTCGTAGCCCCTAAAAACAGTCTTTTTCTTCGGCGCGCACCTCCGCGTTGCGCTCAGTTGTCTGCTCGCGCCTTTGTCCCCGCGCGCTTTTGAACCGACACCCAGAACCCCAAATGGAGTCAAGATAGCGTTACCAGACGTCTGGATTTATCCAGACATGTCTTCTTTTTAGATGACTGTTCAGGTGTCCATCCATTTTCCTGGACTGGAGAAAGCTTGTCTGGGTTTTGGACTCACTCTCTCCAGTCCAGCTCCCACCCTAGAAATAAGTATGGTTCTCCAGTTAGCCTGTCCCCAAGCTCACATACCTCTTCCGGAGCTGCAATTTCCAAACTTTAGGTAGCTGACAGTATTAGCAACATGATCTTGCTGACATCGGCCTGTCCCAGAAGCTTTTCCTCTGCAGTGACTTTGGGATGCTGCAGAGTGAAGACTTCCAGGACAGGCCGATGGCAGCAGGATCATGCTGCCAACACTGCCAGCACCCAAAATTAGGATTACCAGATTCTACAACAGTAAAATCCATCCCAGCTCCGCCCACAAACCTCTTTTCGAGCTTGGAGCCGCATTTGGAGGACCTCCGAGCATGTGCGGGTGTGATGCGATGACGTCACATACATGCACGTATGCTTGCAATATCTCCACATTGCATCCGTGCATGCACAGATGCCCTCTAGACATGGCCCTCAGCTCAAAGCTTTTCAAAACCCAAAGTGCTAGGTTTTGAAAAGCCGTCCGGACACCTGGACAGTCCTCTAAAAAAGTTTTACATTCCATCTGCTGCCATTTTGCTTGATGGATGGAATTGGAGTTCTTCTTCTTGATAAAGTTGGAGCGAAACACAATCGATGCTGAAGAAGAGGGGTTATTTATAGATGAGTTCTAAATGGACCATATTGCAGATATTGACTAACCTTTGATACATGTTTTCGATTTCTTATATTCACATTTTTTGTGATTTGCAGGTGGAATTTTTTGGACAGTTTTCACTGAGGGGATGTTTCATCACATTATTGGGATTACCGGACAACGGAATAGCTAACTGAACAACTATACTACCTACTGTGACAACAAAGCCCATCCTGAATCAAAGTAAAATTTATTTTCCATTTTTGATCGACTTTGAGATCTTTAGTATTTATGGGGGCAGGGTGGGTGCAATGATGTGTGGTACACTGTTTATTATATGCCGTTGCCGGTATAAAGTGGTGTTTTTTTACTGAGCACTATTATTAATTATATATTTTTATTATTGATATTTATGGTAAGGATTTATTTTTTGCTAATATTTATGATATGAGAAATCCTGTTTTTAAACTTATTCTCCCATTTTGTAATTATTTTGTACTGGACAGACTTTAACATAAAAATAGCCTTACTGTGTCAGACCAATGGTCCAACTAGCTCAGTATCCCATCTTCGTGGTGGCCAATCCAGGAAGTCGTACTTAACAAAAACCCAAATAGGAGCAACATTCCATGCTAACGATCCAGGGCAAGCAGTGGCTTCTCCCATGTCTGTCTCAATAATAGACTATGGATTTTACCTCCAGGAACTTGTCCAAACCTTTTTTAAAATCAGCTCTTACACATCCTCTGGCAATGCGTTCCAGAACTTAACTATTCTGAGTGAAAAAATATTTCTTCCTATTGGTTTTAAAAGTATCTCCCTTAACTTCATGGAGTGTCCCCTAGTCTTTGTAATTTTTGATGGAGTTTAAAAAAAAAAAAAAAAATCGATCCAATTGTACTCATTCTACACCACTTTGGTTGTATCACAGAAAAGCAGTGTATCGAATCCATGATACTTTCTCAAATGACTCACATCATACTCCATTTCAGCTGAATGCAGGTTAGGGGTGGGTGAAGGAAGTGTGAGATGGTAGAGATCTGATAGAGATCTCATAGGTAAGGAAAGTCAGAGATGTTGGACACCTAGGTGAGGGTTTAGAACAGGAAAGGGATATCTGGGAAGATAGACAAAGGGAGATACAGGACTAAGAAGAAGAAGCCTAGGGAGGGTGAAAAGCTTGCCATACAAGGGAAGAGGGGCACATGGATGATGGTTCACTTAGGGCACTGGATACCCTTGGGCCTTCTCTGGGAAGAGGTGAAGAAAAGACTGTTACTAAAAAGTGAGATGTTCGTACCTTGCCAAAGTCTACTTATTAACTAATCTAGGACTGCAAACTGTTTTCTGTTCTTCTTAGCATGCTAAAGCAAGCCTTTCACATCTCAAGGACAATCCATTGCTTATCAAGACAATCTTGATGGCAAATCAATAATTGTTCTGCCATCAAATGTGATTTAATCTACCTGATGAAAGATTTATGAGAGACAAGGATTTTCCTGAAAGTCACTCAGCAAACAGAGATTGGATTTGATCCTAAGAGTCACCGATTCCGAATGCTGCAACAAAAGTATTCCAGTTTGGGGCTTTGATAAATTCATTTACAGGCCGGTTTGCATTTGACATATCAGAAATTATACTCCAAGTGCGGGCAGTGAAATAGCAAATACACTGTTATGGTTCATTCTTTTATTCAATGCATCTCCCAATTCCACCTCTCATTACAAATTCTCTCTCTGCATGTCTGAAATCTTCCAAATCACAATTCAGCTCTATCTACACAGATCAGGTTAGGTGAAAACAAGGCAGTCACGCTGGATCTCCATCAGCTGTCTTTGGCAGCTCCCTAGTGGCAAATCAAGGAAAAGCAAGTCAATATAAAATTTCACTCCCAAAGGAAGAATGTTATCTGAAGAGAGCTCAAAGTAAAATGCATTGAGTTAGTCCAATAAAATATTTCCTTTGTTTTATTTCTATATATTACCTTTATCAGCAAAGAAATGGGTTTTCCTTATTAGAAAGTACATCATACCCAGAGGATTGCTATGACTTCTGCTGCTGGAAGCAGGTTTCAATTCCACTGGAGATGAGAAGGTGGTTATCGAAGTGTCAGGAGAGCTGCATTTAGTACACAGTATTTTTATTTTTTTAATGAATTTACTGTTATCTAAATCTATTCCTCTAAAAGATTCCCAAACAGTGAAGATGGTTAATTTTAAGCAACTTGACAACTTGGACTGGATGGTATTTCACATCAGGGTACTCAAAGAACTCAAAAATGGAAAATTACTAATACTAGATCAACAATCTATACTGTAACTTGTCATAAAAATCCTCCATGATTGCTGAACACTGGAAACTGGCCAATGTAGTGCCAATTTTTGAAAGCGTTTTGGGGGGCGACTAGGAAACTGCAGACCAGTAAGCCTGCCATCACTGACAGGCAAAAGTGCAGAAACTATTATAAAGAACAAAATTACTGAACACATAGGCAAACACTGATTGTGAGCATGCCGGGACAGAAAGGGAACAATAAATTTAAAACCTAATATCAGACAGAGTAGGAGTCAGAATTGGATAGTAGAAAAATAACGGAGTCATAAGAATATAAGAACATATGAACTGCCGCTGCTGCTGGGTCAGACCAGTGGTCCATCGTGCCCAGCAGTCCGCTCACGCCACTGCGGTCCTCTGGCCAAAGACCAGCGCCCTGAGACTAGCCCTACCTGTGTACATTCCGGTTCAGCAGGAACTTGTCTAACTTTGTCTTGAATCCCTGGAGGGTGTTTTCCCCTATGACAAACTCCGGAAGAGCGTTCCAGTTTTCCACCACTCTCTGAGTGAAGAAGAACTTCCTTATGCTCGCATGGAATCTATCTCCTTTCAATTTTAGAGAGTGCCCTCTCATTCTCCCTTACCATAAAGTAATTTACCAACAGTGGAAAGGGGTATAGCAGCAGATCGACATGAAACAGAGACAAATGATAAAAGAATCATTTTTTTTTCTTCACTATCTTGGCAAGTGTCTTGTAAAGCATGTTATTTCATTCTTTACAGTTAAGAATATATTAACACTAGAATTTGTCCAGCTAGCTAGAGAGACCAAGATGGTAGACTGAGAGAGTCATGGGTGAGATGAGCTCCAGGGTGATTCCCTAGTAATGAGGAAGACAAACAACTCGGGGGCAGATTTTCAAAACTAGTGTGCCTTTAACGTGCTCGCTAAACTGGTTCCAGCTGTAAGCCTGACTTCTGTGGTAAGCAAATTAATGGAAACACTTTTAAAACAGAGAATTCTGGTGGATTACAGGACCAAAGACAACATGGATTTACTAGAGATAGGTCTTGTCAGACAAATCTGATCAATTGTTTTGACTGGGTGATCAGAGAATTGGGTAAAGGGAGTACGCTAGATGTGGCAGATTTAGTTTTAGCAAAGCCTTTTACAATGTTCCACACAGACGTCTAATAAATAAACTGAGTGCTCTCGGTATGGGCCACGAAGTGACGGACTGGGTTGGGAACTGGTTGAATGGAAGATGACAGAGGGTAGTAGTCAATAGAGATCACTCTGAGAAAAGGAATGTTAACAGTGGTGTGCCTCTAGGTTCAGTTCTTGGGCCTGCAATATTACTGAAGGGATGTCAGGTAAGATTTGCCTCTTTGCAAATGATACCAAAATGTGCAATCGAGTAGTCACCTCTGATGGTGTGAATAACATGAGGAATGACCCAGCAAAGTTTGAACAATGGTCTGAAATTTGGCAACTAAGATTTAATGCTAAAAAATGCAAAGTCATGCATTTGGGCTGCAAAATCCCAAGAGAACGGTATAGTTTAAGGCAGTGTATCTCAAACTGTGTGCCTCCTGAGATTCCAAGTGTGCCACAGCACACTGAGGAGGAAGAGAGGCACCTGCCAGCTGACTTTCCTATGCGGTACAGTGCCAGCGCTGCCCAATTCGCTGAAGGCCTGCATGTTTCCCCCTTCTCTCCAGCATCCTCCGGCTTCCCCCCTGGCCTCCCGGTCTCACTTTTAGAGCTAATTACAGCAGCCTGCAGAGGATCACTGGTAGATAAAATGATTTAATTTTCAATATAGTGATTGAAATGTGTCAGTTTTGAGAATTTATATCTGCTGCGTATATTGTGTGTATATGAAAAATTAATGGAAAAATTGCATTACAATTAGTAAAGGGGATGGGATTTGGGGCAGAGCTTGGGTGGGCCTAGGGAGGTCTGTGGTTGGGATACTCAGTTGATATTTGTTAGACTTAGGGGATACTTAGCTTGAAGTAGTTGAGAAACACTGCTGTAGGCAATCAGCTGGCGCCAGGGTCTCTCCTTCTCTCTGGCCCTCTTCCCTGCTGGCACCCCCAACTTGTGTTTCAGGGTCCAACTGGAGGGCCTCTGCACATGCGTGGATGGCGATGTGATGATGTCACACATATGTGTGATGTCATCACAGCGACATCCATGCACTTCTGGGTGCCTCAAGCCGTGGCCACTACCTTTAGTGTGTCCAGGCTTGATAAAGTTTGAGAAACACTGGTTTAAGGAGTAAATAACTGATGTGCATGAAAGAGAAGTGGGACTTGGGTGTGACTATATGTGATAATCTTAAGGTAGCCAAATAGGTTGAAAAGACAATAGCAAAAGCTGGAAGGATTCTAGGCTACCTAGGGAGAGGAATGGCCAGTAGGAAAAAGGAGGTATTGATGCCCCTGTGAGACCTCATTTAGAATATTGTGTACAATTGTGGAGACTGCACCTTCAAAAAGATACGAGAATGGAGTCAGTCCAGAGGAAGGCTATTAAAATGGTCAGTGGACTTTGTCCTAAGGCATATGGGAACAGACATAAAGACCTCAATATGTATACTTTGGAGGAAAAGTGGGAAAGGGGAGATATGTTAAGAGACATTTAAATACCTATGCGCTTGAGTCAAGTCTCTTTCATTTGAAAGGAATGAGAGGGCATAGGATGAAGTTAAGAAATAATCTAAGGAAATACTTTTTTTTATAGAAAGGGTGGTAGATGCGTGAAATAGTCCCCCGGTAGAGGTGGTAGAGACAATGACTGTGTCTGAATTCAAGAAAGCGTGGGACAGGTACATGGGATCTTTTAGGAAGAAGAGGAGATAGTGATGCTGCAGGTAGGCAGACCTAATGGACTATCTGGCCTTTACCTGCCATCATGTTTCTATGGCACCCAAGGCAGAGTTTTACACTGGTAAGTTAGCTGCTGACATAAAGAAGAGCAGGAGGAAGGGAGGACCAGACCCAGTGTTGCCTAGAGATCTGTCTTCTTCCCATCCCCTGTGTACTGTCCTTCAGTCAGCAGATAACATCTGTGAATAGCGATTCTTGCTTCTTGCTCCTCTGCTGGTTTTCCTTTGAAGTCAGAACCAGATGGAGCCTCATTGTGGAAGATTTAAACATATTTGTATTATTAGGGGGGATCCAACATGCTTATTTCCTATGTTCTTCTTGCAGGATATCTACCATGAGGATGTTACAGGCCAGACTTTAGGGTAGATATCCTGCAAACAGGATGGTTGGATAGGCTGGAGTGAGCTTGGATGGCAACTTCAGCATTTGGAACCTAAGACAATACCAAGTGGACGCTACAGTCTATGACCCAGAAATATCAAAGAAGAGACAAGTTAATTAAATCATGTATTTTTAATGGATATAACTAATGGGCAGACTGGATGGACCATTCAGGTCTTTATCTGCCGTTATTTACCATGTTTCTATCTTCTACATGATTTCTAAGAACAAGCTTGATCTTGTGGAATTATAGGATAATCTCTCATACAAATTCATTTTGCCTTATTGAGTCTGATCCAACAGCCCTCTCACCATCAGCAGTATAGAAATGTATTCGACGGTGGACAGGCAAGAGAATAGAAAATGTTCTTACTATCAAAACTTCTTTATAATGAAACTCGCTCTTCCTAAAAGCATTCACTGGACTTAGCTTTCATTATCTTTAATGAACTAAGAAGAACTAAGGGGTCCTTTTACTAAGGCACGCTAGCCGTTTTAGCACACTAACATGTGCTACCATGTCCATTATATCCTATGGATGCGTTCATGCACGTTAGCATTTAGCGTGGCTAAATCGGCTAACGCACCTTAGTAAAAGGACTACTAAGTTAAATGACCACACATTTAAAAACATATTGCCTTCAGTTTTAGATCATCTGATAATTCTTTTGACATTTTGAAAAGGCAATAAAGTAGGACAGATCGGGGCCTTCTTAGTTTTAAAAGCCCAAGTCCACAATACAATGCAAGTGAACATCTTGCACTATTCAGAGCTAGAGGAGAATCACATGAGCATCAGAAATGAGAGAAAGAGCTTCAAATACTATCGGTTTTAATGGTTTTCATGACATAAGAAAAACTGAAATTTATGTAGCACTGTTGTAAACCAGCCGCTCGAGTTGGTCGACATCTGGTCATTTATCTCTCAGCTCAAAGCAACATGGTGCCTTCTGTATTACAGAACAACTTAGTAAAAAAATTAAGAATATATTAGTTAGAATAGAGAGTTTGGTTGAAAACACTATCTTATGACATCTTAAATTGGCTATGGAGTCAGTCAAAGTTGTGGAGTTGAAAGCAATTTTGGATAGAGTTAGTCGGAGTAATTAAAAATGTACCGATTCCAATTCCAGCTTCAAAATAAAAATGTACATTATAAAAATGATAAGACATAAGAACTTAAGAATAGCCTTACTGAGTCAGACCAAAGGGCCACCAAGCCTAGTAGCCCATTCTCACAGTGGCCAATACAGTCACTAGTACCTGGTCAAAACCAAAGAGTAGCAACATTCCATGCTACCGATCCAGGGCAAGCAGTGGCTTGCCCTATGTCTTTCTCAATAAACTTGCCACATATTGTATTTAGACATACTGTATATATACTTTAGATTCAGAAAAACAAATTTAAAACCTAATATCAGACAGAGTAGGAGTAGGAGTCAGAATTGGATCATAGAAAAATAAAGGAGTCAGTGTCAAAGGTTCTACAGCCCTTACCATAAAGTAATTTACCAACAGTAGAAAGGGGTATGGCAGCAGATCGACATGAAACAGAGACAAATTATAAAGAATTCTTTATTTTTTCACTATCTTGGCAAGTGTCTTGTACAGCATTTTATTTCATTCTTTACAGTTAAGAATATATCAACACTAGAATTTGTCCAGGTAGATAGAGAGACCAAGATGGTAGACTGAGGGAGTCATGGGTGAGATGCGCTACAGGGTGATTCCCTAGTTATGAGGAAGACAAACAATTCAGGGGCAGATTCTCAAAACTAAAATGTGCTTTTAACGTGGTTGCTAAACTGGTTCCAGCTGGGTTAGCGTGCATGTATTTTAGCAGCGGATTATTAACCCTTTAAATCAGCAGATGGTGAAATGGCTGCTTTACATAACTTAATTCGTTGAATGTACAGCTTCTATTTATTGTATTTACAGTTTCCCTTTATTGTTAACCGCCTAGAAGTCGCAAGATTGTTGGCGGTATATAAGAATAAAGTTATTATTATTATTATTAATGTTGAACGAGAGCAACAGTGCCAAGTAAACAGGCATTTGGAGATGCAGATCTCCCATAAAAGCCATAGAAGACACATGTTGCTTTTAAGCAACAATGCCAAATAAAGGGTTAAAATGGCTTACCGTGGTCTTTTCCGAGTTTTCTAGCAGTTTCTGATACTAACATGCAGATGTAATACAACAAGATTATTAATATTAAAATGAGTACTCCAAGTGATTCTCTATAATTACCAAATGATTCCCTAACCTCATCATGTCACATTTGCGGCCAAAATTTGCCGACAGGTCTGAGCTGTCTTTGCCTTACTTTCTGATCAGTGCCTGAGCACTGATTCGCTCAGGCACTAATAGGAAAGTAAGGCTTGACAGCTCAAACCTGTCAGAAAATGTTTCTGCTCTGAAGCAACTCCCTGACACCTCCCTTCTCCGGCAATAAGAAGCCCACTCTCTTCTGCCACCAAGCAATGCTCGCTTCCCCAACACCCCCAGCAGTGGGAGACTTGACCACTCCCTCCCGCTGCCAAGCAATGTGATCCCCCCACGCCAACACCCCCTCCCTGGCAGCGGGAGAGATGCCCACTCCCTCCCATTGCCAAGCAAAGCCCCCTGGCACACACCCCTGTGCCTCTGACAACTCCCTGCTCCCTTATCTTGTTTATGATGACTGGCCGGAGGTTTGCCAACTCCCTCCGGCCAGCAGGCCCACCTCTTCAAAATGACATAAGAAAAACTGAAATGGCAGGTTTTCCCCCTCCCCAGTGCATCCTGGAATGTGCTAGGGAGGGGCTTAAGGCTCTGATTGATCCAGGTTGCACCAGGATGCACCGGGGAAACACCGGGGAGGGGAAGGCTCGCCATTTTGAAGGACCATGGAAGAACCTGAGACCTCGCCTTAACCTAGTACCTCTCCAAAATGGGAGCCTCTGCTACAGTAGAGCCCAATATGACAAGCTTTAGTAGTTGAATCTGTTGATTTATAGTAGAACCACAGACCTAGGGCCAATCCTAAAATCAAAGAATGTCATTCTAGACACTCAGCATGCCATTAGATGACTCTTTAAAAGCTGTTGAGTTCCTAAAAAAACACTTGACTCTCCAAGGCCTCAAATAAAGAAGCCCACTACTGAAGAACCTTCACTTAGTAAGCTGACATGGACCCCCTCCACTGAAATGAAGTAGCTCCCTGGAGCTTCATAAACACTTTTCTTATCAAATTCTTCATTTCCATTTATTTTTTTCGACTAACATTATCACAGGCCTTTGCCCAACTTCTTAGAGCTTCACAAGGCCAGAGACTCAACAGTAGAGCACAAACTATGTGCCCCAGAGAGCCAAACCATAAGATGAACCCTGCTGCATCAGTCCAATCTGCCCCATTTTATCCTCGCCATCTAGCAATCTAACATCTCACCACTTCCTCTCTTGCCCCATAGTCCAGCATACCTCCTTCCTTACCAGTCCAGGTTCTTCCTGCCCCCTACCCCAGTCTGTGGACCAGCGATCTCTGCCTCTCTCTTCTCCCACATCCCCATTATCTCTAGCAGTTCAGCATCTTATGTCCTCCCTCTCTGAAGATCCAGCATGTCCCCTTTCTCCTTTCCCTATTGCTTGCCGTATCAGCTGGCTAGAACAGGTAGAGCTCAAGCTTGCAGCCAGGTGGCTAAACAATGAGGAAACACCAAACCTCAGTCTTTGTTTACATGCATGTCTGTTGTAACCACCCTCTGCACTATGAGTCTCTCCCTAGGCCCAGGCTTTTGTATTTTCTCCCAGGGCCCCATCAATCTGCAACAGTCCTATTTCCATGATTCAACCCACCTGCACTGGTTACATCCCTTCCCAGGCTAGCCAGTACCATGTAGCCAAAAGCGTGTGTGTTATCAATTAGGTTTGCCATAGGGACTTTTGTGGCAATCCCCCTTCTTTTGTCTCCCTCCTGAGGATGGAGAAGGAAGATTTAAGAACATGAAAAATTAAACATACCTTATTGTCACCCTGCACTTCTCCCAGCCTCAGTTGAAGTTCTTTAATTTCTTCTCCAAAATGTTTGTTCCGTTCTCGAGACTCACCCAACAGCTGTGCAAGATTTGCCTGCAAAAATGAAAATAACATGATACTTAGTATAAGTCTGCCTCCAGAATGGCACGTATTGTACTAGGATTGCTTCATAAAGATGCACAGAAGGGCACTACTGCATTATAATACTTCAAATTTGTCACTAGAATTTATGATTCAATACAAGCCAACCTCTGAAAAAGAGAAGTGGGTGCTGAGGAAGCGGATGATCAAAGTCCAAAAATTCATAAAGATAAGCCTGGGTATAAAATTTTATAAGAAAGAAAAAACTGAAAAAAATTGGAAAAGGGGAAAATGAAAATAATTGAAGGTGTGGTGTGGATGAAGGGCTAAGGGATTGGTTGGAGAAAAGTGCTGTAGATGGCTTGAATGGAGAGACAGCATATGATGCTGACAAGCTGTGAGGGGAAAGAGAGTGGCAGGAGGACCCTAGCTTTTGATTTGTCCACATTATCTGCCCTTCTCTTGACATTTAGATACACGCTGGTCATGGACTACCAGATGTATTTTGGTTTTCTATGTTGAGCGAGGGGAAATTTGTTGTGAATGTTGAGTTCAACACCCCAATCATTTTCAAAAGTTGGCTCCTATGAATCTTGCTATAAGCACCACATGAAATAGGATACTTGGCTTGATGGACCTTCGGTCTGTCCCAGTATGGCAATTCTTAATTACCAAGCTTCTGAGGACTAGATAAAAGCACATGGAGGGCCGGGTTCTGGCCCCAGGGCCATAGGTTGGACAAGCCTGTTATTTATTCATCCCTAGTAAAGTTTCAAAAAGACCAATTTATGAGTACAACTCTCAAAAGTTAGGACCATAAATCTTTTGAGAATCTGTCCCAAAGTGATTTAGGATTTTTCATGTATTGGTCTATTTTCATATTTCTTCCTTCCTCCTCCTTGTCCTCTTTCCCTCCCTCTCTATTCCTTTTGCGCTTTTTAAAAATTTTTCTCCTTTTGCAAAGGCATAATTTTTTAGCCTGTTCTGCTTCTTATTTCCCCTTGACCCAGACTTCTATTTCCCTAGCAAGCTTCAAAGCACTTTACCCTAACTAACTCATCTTCAATTTGTGACTCCCTATTGACCACAGGCTTGGATCATTTCCCTGCTCTCCCTGGCTCCAGGCACATTCCTGTTTTCTGGAATTGTTTCTCTATCCCCTTTTGCACTGCAGCACTTCCTCTGTTACTCAGAGCTGGAAGCCCAGCAAGGATGACAGTTTGAAACCTCACAGATTACCATGTCGAGTGGGAAATATATTTCAGTAACACCCACACACACACACACACCGAGATCCTCCACCCCAAAAAATACCAGGTTGGTCCCTACCTAGTTGACCCCTACCTGGCTGTATGGTCTGGGAGCACCAGGACCCCTCCCCCTCCCAACAACCTCGTACCTTTTAGCTGACAATCTGCAAAGGGATGTCCATTCCCTCATGTCGGCAGGCCCGCCTCTTCAAAATGACAGACCTTCCCCTTTCTGGTGCATTGGCAGCTTTTGGAAGTCTTGCCGGCAGTTGATTGCTCTGCTGTCAGGAGAGCAGGGTAGAGGCAGGCTATTGCCTGGTAGGAGTTGCCTGATGGGAGGGATGAGCTGTGCTTAGTGACTGCTCTTTCTGAACAGGTGCCAGGCACAGTTCCTCCCCCCCTTTTACTGGGGCTGCTCCACACAAATAGCTAAGCATATAATTTGCACCCTTTGTGGAAAAATTGCTCCTACCATGGTATTTTTTACCATGGCGTCAGAGCGTTGCACATCAGGGCCACAGAGTTTGTGAAACAATATATCCATTCTCCCCCTCCCTCCAACTTTGTCAATGATCTCCTGCCCCCCTCTTCCTACTGCTGCTACTGTGCTACTTTTTTAGGCTCATATAGACCAGTGCCCATTTCTACCTCCTGTGGGATATAATAGGGAATATTTTCAATTTTTGTGAGGAATTGGAGTGCTACTCTTCATTCCGTTTAAGTTCAATCCCTGACCATAGCTGCCAAGGGGAAGTAAGTTTTTAAAAGGGAGATTTCCAATTCATGGAATTCCATGCTTCCACAACCTTGTTCCCTTTCTCCATCCTTCTAATGAATTTATTTTATTTATTTAATTTCTATACCATTCTCCCAGGGGAGATCAGAACTGTTTACATTAAATTTATTCAGGTACTCAAGCATTTTTCCCTGTCTGTGAATACCTTATTTATCCCTGTGATTGCAAGGTTAGAAATAAGAAAAAAGAGCAGATATCCCAAACTGACCCAGCCATTAATGTCATGGCAGATAATGTGCAACACATCATCAAAGACATCATCATCCCTTTTGGTGGGAATTTTTATGCTCATATTATAAATATGAGAGAATTAATTCAGAAACATCGTGCCATAATAAGCATTTTAAATTAACATAGGGTCCATTGAATTGAATCATGCCTTTTAGATTGCATATCCAGGATGGGTGGGAGGGAGGGAGGAGGGGTTATATACTTAACAAATGTTGTCTGGGATTTTAATTTCATGCTTTTCTTTTTGTTCTCAAACCAGGGTGGGAGGGAAGGTGGGGATAATTATTTTGTATTAATATCTGATTGTAGGTGCTATCTCTGATGATAATTGTATATATAATTTGTAAGCACTGTTCTAGATTTGAAAATCAATAAAGTTAAAAAAAGAAGAAGATGTAGTTAACTGCAAAACAGGCAGATCACAGAATTGTTAACACAAATTAATTGCAGGGTGCACAGCCACACCCTTCCCTACATTATCCTAAAATGCCACATTCAGGGTAATTTTAGAACGGATTTTTCTTGACTCAGGAATAGGCATGTTTGGGAGCAGAGTTTCAGTATTTCAAAGATCCATGGTATCTATGGAATTGTACCAATTATGAGGAGGATGGTACAAAGTATAGAAATCACCATTTAGGCAATGGGTGATAAAATTAAATCAGCTACAGTGGGTGGAGCGAATCATTCAATCAAGAAGAAAATAATTTTGAAACATACGAAGAATTTTAAGGTGGATGTTGCTCTGCTGCAAGAAGTTAAACTGGCTTTGAGTAAAATGCAGAAGTTACAAGGGGAACCATGGGGTAAAATTTACTTTTCTTCATGCGATGGGGTCAAAAATCCAAGGGAGTAATGATATTGACTGGTAAAATGGTCCCATTGATTTACATCATATGCTTCAGGAGGGGGCTCCCAGGACAATATGTTTGGATATCGAGGGAAAACGGGAATTTACATTACTTAATGTGTATGTGTTCATGGGACCCAAAGGACCCTTTTTCAAAGAGCTGCAGTCCTATATTAGATCGAATTGTAAGGGAAATCTCATCTCATCGTTGGGGGGGGGGGGGGGAACATGAACTCCACTCTTAGAATTTGCAAAATATGCCTACATTTTCAATGGATAAAGTATCCACACACCTAGTAGGTACAGATTTACAGATTTAGGTGTACTGTGTAATTTTCTTCAGTCATAGAATCAGGAGGACATTTTTCAAAGTGTGTAGGTAAAGTACATGTACCCCGATATTCAGTGGTACTTAGCTAGCTATCTGCAGATATTCAGCGGGAGATAGCTGGCTACCTCCTGCTAAATATCCAATTCACTGGACAGGCCAATGTCCAGCTATGTCACCAGTCACTGTTAATATTCAGTGGCTGGCCGGCTAAAGCTAGCAGCTTGATAAACTCACCTAAAAAGTAGGTCTATCTTTGCCATTTTGCCTTAGCTAGCTAGCCACTGAATATCAGCTTGACTGGCTAAGTCTGAGGTGCCAACTTTGTCTCAGATATCCAATGCTGGTGGCCAGATATGGCTCCAGCATTGAATATCCAGAATTGCTGCAGACCACAGGAGGTAACTGGGCTACCTTCTGCAGTCTCAATATCAGGGCCATAGACTTTACATATATGTACTTTGTTTGAAAATTGTTCACACTAAAATCATAATGATACCTTACCTGTTTCCTCTTCTCTGGTGGAAGTGTTGGATCTCCATCCTATAAATAAAACATACAAGACACAAAACAAAGTTGTTGAGAGCAGTAGTAATGGGAATGTATCGCAACTGCACCTTGAACATTGTATTCAATTGAAGAGCTTATTTCCAAACTCTTCTGAGTCCAATGCAACTATTAAGGACTTAGAGGGTTTTGGAAATAAGCCCTTCAATTCTGGTCACCAAATTACTAAAAAAGATATAGCAGAATTAGGAAGGCAAAAAGAAGAGCAATAAAAATGATAAAGAGAATGGGATGACTTTTTCATCAGCACATAATTAAGCTTCAGAAGAGGGAGAGACTTAGAAATTAACAAAATGGTCTTGTCTAAGGAAGAGATTTGAAAACCTAATGCTAAATTTTTTCAAAGTGAAAGAGGATTTCTACTGAGACATAAATGTTGCTACAACCAGTTGATATTTAAGAAAGAAGAAGTCAACATGATAGGAATACCATGTCCCACAAAGTATTTTCCATTGGAAACAATATAGTTGAAAGAGAACTTTGGAGTTCATATTGCTTATTACAACAGGGGTTTTTTTTTTTTCTATTTACATTTTAATTGCTAGATGATGATGTAACTTCTGACTTTTGGGACGCAATTTGAGGAATGGGAAGGATTTTAAATTGGGGTAAGTTTGCAAGGGGAAGTCAAACCCAACCTCACTGCCCTGTTGTATATGGTGGCAGAGACTTAAGTAGAAGAGAGACCAACATAGGGTTAAAGAGGCAGATAAACAGTACATCTGTTTTAATCAATTTTTCTGTAGAAAAGAGGCTATATAGTTACTAGATGAGGGGAAGATCATATGATGAGTTTGTATCACAAGGAATGTGTGTGCAGAGATCCCATAGATTCTTGCTGTAGGACATCCTTCAACTCCTCCCCCCCCAATCTAAACTGCTGTCAAAAGTGAGTGGAAGCACTTTTATACCAGCTCCGAGTTCTGAACAAGCTGTAAAACAGGTGCTATACATGGCCACAGCAAAGAAATTAGGTTCCGAGGAAAAAAAAGACGCATGGGGAAAAGAAAGATTCCTCACCTTTCTCTTCCCAGTCCTGCAATGACTTGTCACAGATACACACCAGCCCACTTGCTGGCCTGGAGACTGCTTTGACAGAAGTTGCCAACAAAACCATGGGCGATATGGATGAAAAAATGGGAGGAACAGGTTGAGCGTGCCTATAAATTTCTTCTTGAAAACAGAAACTGCTATAATAACATCTCAATTAATGGACTACCAGAAAGAGCTCCAATCTAATAGATCTTTTTTGTAGAATGGTTGCCACTAATAAGTTATGTTCTTGGTCATGATCTGGAAGACAGTAATGATCAAAGTGTCATAAGTATCCAAATCCACTATAGTGGCGATAAACCTTAATAGCCACTGATGTACTGAAGTGCTAGAAATTATGTTATGGCTATACTAGATGTTAATTCTTTGTATTCCCTCTATTCCTCAAGATGACATTTTGATAATCAAAAATTTTTGGAGCATTGTCCTAGACATACAGGGCGCCAAATGAATTTTTGATTAATCTAGCAACTATAGCTTTGAGAAACAATTTTTTTCATTTGACTAATGAAACCAACTCTTTCTTTGACTAATTTATATATGGTTGCATTTAAAATGAAATTGGATCCAGACGACATTTCTGCACTTTGTACAGAACAGTAGCAGATTTATTAAGTTTTTCACGGATGACTGAATTCATGTAATGAATATATTCAATTTTTTTATTCATTATGATGTGTATTGGATTGATTTTTTAGACGGTTCTGTGATTCAGGACCAGTCTGGCTTTTCAGCAATAATATATTGGAAATTGAGTGACTAAAACACTTTTTTGTATTATAGAGTTCATACCCTTATCCTTTAAGGAAATAAACTACCATTTTCTCAATATCTGAGATTTAAGAATTATTTTGTTTGTTGGTGGAAAATGTTAAACCCCAATCAGAAATTACCTGCCACATTGTTATTATGAGACTACTTACTTCCAAGACTTGAGAAAAGCATAAGAATGGCCATCAAATCAAATCAAGAGCTGTTATTAGCATAAGAAGTTAAACCACCTGATATTTCAGATATTTTAACATGTTCTACAGGTCTCACAATTATTCCTAAATATAGTGTCAGTGTGCTGACTATAGCTCACTATACAGCTACAGCTTTACTGTACAGTCTTTGTAGATTTCCTCACTCTGAAGTTTCCTCAGGCTTTGTACTGAAAGCAAGGACTCCTCCGAGTTACACTTCTCCCTCCATATTCGTGGGGGTTAGGGGCAGAGCCGGCCCGCAAATATGGAAGAATCGCAAATAAACTTTTAGGGCCGACTGACCCACCCCCACCCCCACCTCCCTCCTGGACCAAGTTGAAGACAGATGGGGCAAGCCTTAAGCCTCCAAATAGTGTGTCCTGGAATTAAAGCACCACAGTGATTGCATAGAATAAAGGTCATCTTGATTGATTGTGAAGTGACTTGATTTGAGTAGTCCTGATTATTTGGGTCTCTATATATGAACAGTAGTCCCTGGTAAGAGCAGCTGGTTTTAAAAAAGGTTTGGACAAATTCCTGGAGAAAAAGTCCATGGTCTGCTATTGAGACAAAAATCAGGGGTTGCCATGGGCATAACAATGGCCCCCTCAGTTGCTAATTTGTTCATGGATAAATTCGAATGTGATTGGGTGTATCCCTCCAATTATTTTAAGTATGTAAGATTCTGGATACGATACATTGATGATATATTTCTAATTTGGGATGGAAGATTGGATAAACTAGAAACATTTTTGCATTACTTGAACACTTGCCATGAGAAAGTTAATTTTACCCACACATATAGGAGATCTAAAATATCCTTCCTAGATGTTGATATAGAAATTAGAGATAATACTTTCCATACTAAAGTATTTATAAAACCCACAGACTGCAATTCAGCATTGCATTATGCTAGTGCTCACCCCTCTACTCTAAAGAAAAGCTTACCATTTTCGCAGTTTCTGCGAGTTCGGAGAATTTGCTCTTCTACAGCTGAATTCAAAGCATAAGCTACCGAATTGAAAGAAAAATTTCTGAACAGGGGTTACCCCTTGAAAGTAGTACAATCTGCCTATAAGAGGGCGTATTTCAATCATAAGGAGACTCTTCTTGCCCCAAAACAACTTTCTGGCTTTCAGTCTGAACAGACGATTACATGTGTGCTTACATATTCTCAGAATAGCCATCAAACAGTACGCTCCCTCCGTAAACATTGGGAGATATTAAAAATCTCAGGGTTTTTAAAAAATCAAGATCTGAGAATATCATATAGGAGAAATCAGAATTTAAAGGAGATTCTATGTCCATCTATGCTCCCAGAAATAAATGCTATTATTGATGAGAACTGTCATGGACATCGGGCATGTGGTTCATGTCAGATGTGTAACATCATGATCTGTACTAATAACTTTCAAAATCCACAGGATAAGGCAATTTATACCCCGAAACATACTTCAGATTGTAAAACAGATGGAGTAGTATACATTATTAAATGCCCTTGTGAGCTACTGTATGTTGGTCACACTTCTAGGCGCTTCATCTAAGGCAAGACAGTTGTTAGGTTGCATCCGCAGGAGTTTCGTCAGCCGGAAGCCTGAAGTCATAATGCCATTATACAGAACCATGGTGAGACCTCATTTGGAATACTGTGTGCAATTCTGGAGGCCACACTACCGAAAAGATGTGCTGAAAGTAGAGTCGGTGCAACGGATGGCCACCAGGATGGTCTCGGGGCTCAAGGATCTATCGTACGAGGAAAGGCTGAAAAATTTGCGGCTGTACTCACTCGAGGAAAGTAGGGAGAGAGGAGACATGATCGAGACGTTTAAGTATATTACCAGCCGTATCGAGATGGAAGAAGAGATTCTCTTTCTCAAAGGACCCTCAGCCACAAGAGGGCATCCGCTCAAACTCAGGGGCGGGAAATTTCATGGCGACACCAGGAAATATTTCTTCACCGAGAAAGTGGTTGATCCTTGGAACGAGCAGGTGATCGAGGCAAACAGCGTGCAAGAATTTAAGATGCCCATGTGGGATCCCTTAGAGGGTTAAGCCAAGGGAACCTGTCACCAGGAGTAGGATCCCTAGGATAGAAGACTTGGGGGTGGGTCAGTAGAGTGGGCAGACCTGATGGGCTATGGCCCTTATCTGCCGTCATCTTCTATGTTTCTATGTTTCAATATTACACTTACCGAACACAAAAGCAACATCAAGTTGCAAGTATTAGGAGCGCCACTAGCTAGACACTGTGTAGGAAAGCAGGATGATTTCTAGTCCCTGAGAGCCTGTGTGATAGAAGTAATCCAAAAAGGAAAAAGAGGGGGGATTTTAAAAGATACTTGGCTCAGCGTGAACAGAAATGGATATATCATCTTGGCACACTATCCTCGAAAGGGTTGAATAAAAACTTTGAATGGCAATACTTTTATTAACCCCGTTTTCAGTTTATATTATGTAAGCTAACAAATTTGTGCTCCCCTGGCTTATTCCATTAGCCGATGGTTTAGCCCTTATGGCTTTTAGCCAATAAGATAAGAAGGGGGTGGAGCATGCGCTGCTGATTGGAGGGTGTACATAATGTGGGGTAAGGCCATCTTGCCAGCGTTTGAAAAACTTCAGATAGAACACTTGCTACATTTAAATGTATATAGATTGTAATAGCGATTTTTCTTGATAAGTTATTGTACTTGTTCTAATCTTTAGACATTACTGTGCTTTAAAATCAGCCCTGAAGCAGCGGACAAACCAACGGTCCGCGAAACGCCAGCAGCATCGGCTCTGGTTCTAGTCTTGAGAGCGTTGAAAAGCTCCAGTTCTGGTCCCGAGTACGAAATAACACAGAATTGAAGAAGCTCAGAAATGGAAACAGAATAACAAAAACACTAAAGATAAGTAATCTCCTGTGAGGTTTTTCAAATTCTGAAGCGGTCTGCACTCAATTAGTTAGTGTATAAAATAAGAGGTATAAGTTATAACGAAAAAGGTTAAAAAATAGTTTTAAAAAAAATAGTTTAAACATAATATGGATAATGAAGCAAAAAAACAGGTTTTTGGCCAGTGACTGTAGTACGGAGTACGTGTTTGGAATACACCTACGCTGGTAATGATTACCACTGAAACTATAAGCATTGTACTCTCTATTTCTGAGGCCTTTTCCTGAACGAATATTAAGCTCCAAGTATGAATAGACTATAAGAGTGGAGTGCGAGTGTTTGAGTATAGACTTCTTCATATGAGTAGAGATTTGATTTTTCTGCTATTGAGACAGACTTGGGGGAAGCCACTACTTGCCCTGGATTGGTAGCGTGGAATATTACTATTTGGGTTTTTGCCAGGTATTTGTGACATGGCTTGGCCACTGTGAAGATGGGATACCGGGCTAGATGGACCATTGAATTGTTGCTTTGGATCTGTAATAATAGCTATGCTGGATAACACCAAAATTAATTTTTTCTTAAAAGTCTTTGATGCTGCACTTCAGTCAGCTGATGGGTCTTGCAGCTCAAAGAATACCACAGGATGCTCGTTGCAGGCTTCTGGGTTTCGCTGCATCTTGTCAGGTAGAAACCAATGTTTCAGCCATCATTCTGTGGCTTTCTTCAGGCTATGCTGCCAGGTCCACTGAACTGATTGGTGACCAATGGACTGCCCTGTTCCCAATTTGAATTTTTGGTGGGAAAGTCAGTTGGTCTCTTTGTTTTTCCATAGAATAGAAAAGTCTTTGGCGAGTTTAAAACCACAAGATGTTTGAGATAATATGTACAATATTCTAAAACTTTGAGAAAGTTGCCTGAACGCCTTAAAACAATTTGAGGAGCATAATCAAAAGATACATCTAAGTCCGTTTTGGGCCTAAGTCCCTACTCGCTCAAAGTCGGCAATGCCTAAAGTCCGTTTGATCGGCCAGACTGCTAAGTCGTCTATATTTATACCACATTCTCGTCAAAAAAATCATCCAAGTCAAAAACGCCTAGAACAAGACCTTTTGGATGTGGGAGGGGCCAGCAAAGTGATGGACTGGACACCCACACATGGCAACACAGTAGTGGGGCACCTTAAAGGGCACTGCTGTGAACTTCAAAAAAAAGAGTGCCATATAAACGTCTCACCATGTACTCCCTTATAGGTCATGGTGAGCCCCCCATAAATACCCCCTAAACCTACTAGACCCACCTGTCTACAACCCCAATAGCCCTTATGGCTGCAAGTGGCATCTATATGGCAGTACAGCAGGGTTTGGGGGGTTTTGGGGGGGTGCATATGTTTCACCATGAATGTAGTGGTTAGAGTAGCTTATGGGCCTGTGTCCTCCTCTCTGTGGGTTACTAGCCCATCTGCCAGACTACCCCCCTCTGCTGCTCTACTAGGCTTTCCTATACCAGCTGCTGATATTCTGGACGTAGATTTGTAAATTTTTATTCTGTTTTTATGGAGGTGTGGGGGGAGGGGCCAGTGATCACTGGGGGAGTGTGTGGAGGCTTGTACTTTGTGTCTACAGTTGTTATCTGCTCACTTTGGAGACCTTCTGGGCACTTAGACCTGGTTTTACATGGCCTAAGTCACAATGCACAATTTCCGTCTAGGCAGTCTTGTTACACTTTTGTTTATTCTTGCAGTACGACTAAGTCTAGGTCAGCCCATGCCCCGCCCAGATCCCGCCCTCACCACTCCTCCTAAAATGCCCCTTTTAGCTCTGGCCGTACAGCAGCACTGAAAGGGCCTAAGTCGTTTTGAGATATGTCTAAAACTCGGTTCAATTATCAGCACTTGGACAACTTGTCTTACAGGCAGGTTTTTAGGCCGACTTTTAGACATATTTATGTTTTGATTATGAGCTCCTTTGTGTATTAAATGTGAAGAAATGCTCTCTAGTGGTAGGATGCATGAAAACACAGCATGTGATTACTAGGAGGAACTGAGGACAATTTGTAGGACATTATGGGGTAGACATACTAATAAAATTATATTATATATAAATAAAATCTATCATATCTCCAAATGCTTTCATTGCCCTGCACATAACTTTTGAAACTTTTGGGAAAGGATGAAAACAAAGAATGTTGCCTTTCTAAACTAAAACTTAGAAAAACATTATCTGTATGACCAAGGAATGGCCAATGGAATTTGCAACAATACAGAGAGAACACGAGCTAGCTCAAATCTTAAATCTTAAGGAATCAGTTTGGATCTTTGCAACCCAGAAGGCATGGAAACCACAGAGCTGCTTTTCAGGGCCAGCTCAAGAGATTGTGGTGTCCTAAGCCAACTTTGCCAAGGAGCGGGGGGTGGGGTGGGGGGGAGGTCTCAGAGAATTTTATTTTATTTTTTTAAAGTTTTGAGTGAAGCCTTGAAAATACGGAGGAAGCTAGCCAACATAAGAGAAGAAGGAAGAAAATGCCACCATTTTGGCCAAGGTAGCTAATGCTGACTCTCGAGAGATAATGAGATAAGGAAGTTCTTTAATGAGAGGGCATAGGATGAAGTTGAGAGATGATAGGCTCAGGAGTAATCTAAGGAAATACTTTTTTTACAGAAAGTGTGGTGGATGCATGGAATGGTTTCCCAGAGGAAGTGGTAGAGACAGAGACTGTCTGAATTCAAGAAAATATGGAATAGACACGTATGATCTCTTAGAGAGAGGAAGAGATAATGGTTACTGCAGATGGGCCATTTGCCTTTATCTGCCATCATGTTTTTATGTTTCTAAATACTGGTGTCTTTACTGGGGTAATTAACATCATCATTGGTCCATTTTCACTCACTAAAGCTGCTTATTGTAATTTTAATTTTCATAACAAAGAATAAAGTACTTAACCCTTTAATTTTACAAAATTTAACTTTACAAAAAAGTTATGCAAGAAAATTATTTGCAGTTAAATGGATTTTTTATGATCAAAAGACCAGAGTATCAATGGGTGATACTTTCGCATTGTCGCTGGTAAATTTGTATGATCGAGTATGAAAAATTTTGGATTTATAAAATCTTCTATTTTGAAAAAAATTTTGGATAGTACAGATATATTGATAAAATAAAATCTCATAAATAGCCTCACTCATGTCCAAATCATCTAATATAATAAAACGCTAGGCCGCGCATGCGCACTTCCTATGTATGCGCTGGTTTTCCGTGAGCTGTAGCGACACATAGGAAGTGCACATGCACAGCTTATGCTCTGTTCTGCTCCCTGTTGAAAGACGCAGCGTCTCCCTTACACTAACTTTGCCGTCGCCGCCTCTCTGCTCTCTCTCTTCCTCGCGCACCACTGCCTCTCCGCTCTCTCTCTTCCTCCCCCACCCCCCAGAGACGGATGTCGACCGCGGTGGCCCGAGTTGGATGTCGGCTGCGGCGGCCCGAGTCAGATGTCGGCCGCGGCGGCTGCTGGCCGCGGCGGATGTCGGCGGCTGCAGGCCGCAGCAGCCAAACTCGAAAAAAAACATAACTAGGGCATGCAGTTCAGGAGGAAAATACTGCACAGGGAAGTGGGGTGGGAGGGAAATGCTGCAACACACGGAAATGGAGGACAGAAAAGGGGTTGATGGACAGGGGAAGAGGTGCTGATGAACAGGGAGGGGGGGCAGAAAAATAAAGACAGGCCTACTGCTGGACAGGGGGAGCAGGAAGGAGGTGATGATGGACAGGGGGAGCAGGCAAGAGGTGGTAGTGGACAGCCAAGGGGAAAAAAAAAAAGACAGAAACCCGGAAAGCATTTTAACATAAGTAGGGCATGGAGTTCAGGAGGAAGGTATGGGGGGGGAGGAAAATACTGCACACGGAAGTGGGGTGGGAGGGAAATGCTGCAACACACGGAAATGGAGGGGCAGAAAAGGGGTTGATGGACAGGGGAAGAGGTGCTGATGAACAGGGAAGGGGGGCAGAAAAATGAAGACAGGCCTACTGCTGGACAGGGGGAGCAGGAAGGAGGTGATGATGGACAGGGTGTAGGTAAAACAAAGGGAGAAGGGCTTCTGCTAGATAAGGTGAGCAATGATGGGGTGGTTGAGGACACAGGGGAGGTAAAAGGGAAAATGGACAGGGGGAGCAGGCAAGGGGTGGTAGTGGACAGCCAAGGAAAAAAAAAAAAAAAAAAAAGAGACAGAAATACAGAAAGCGGCTAAGGAGAGAGAAAAAAAAATAGACAGACACACACACATATAGTCTAGCACCCGTTAATGTAAAGGGCTATACGACTAGTATAATAATATTCCCATTCAGTCTGCTAACTAAGAAAAGTTAATGATGGCATTCAAGTTGCATTGTTTATGAGTGAAGATAAGGGATGACCAAAGAAGAAGCTTGCTACAATAAACTTGAACTTCATATGAAATATACTGTTCGAGTGTAGCCGCTGAGGTCACAGTTGAAAAATGTTGAAAAATATTAAATATGCTAAAATGATGTGTTTATAAAGAATTGAGAAGAATATTATTATATGATTTGGACATAAGAGTGAGGCTATTTATGAGATTTTATTGTAAAGTTTTGCTTCACTCAGATTATACATAACTTATTGGGCCAGAGTATTTGGTGACAGATATATTGATGACATTTTCCTTTATGGAAAGGAACTAGAGAAGAACTTTTGATTTTGAAAAATTGGTTGGATTCCTGCAACGATAATCTGAAATTTACGATGTCTGTTTCAATGGAGCAAATTAACTTTCTTGACATTTTAATTTATCAAGAAGTCAAACATTTAAAAAATAGAAGTTTTCATCAAAGATTCAGATAAAAATATTAATTTTTTAATTATAAAGTTTCCACCCCCCAAAAAATTAAAAGAGTGCCTACCATTTCCCAGTTTTTAAGGGTTAAAAGGAATTGCATGTGTCCTAAAAGAAATCTAAATTCACTGAAAGGAATAAAGGATGTTGTTAAAAGATGTTATAACACAGCAAGACTTTATAAATAAGAGATTTTTTGTTAGAAGACTCTAAAGATAAGATTCATGTGTTCTCCAATATGGTGTGTAGGGACATCAAATTGCAAAAATCTTTAGAGATTGTTGAGAAGTTTTGAAATTACATCCTGTACTGAAAAATAAACATCTTCGGATAGCCTAAGTGAGAGAATGGAATTTGAAATAGATTTTATGCCCAGCTGATATTTCTTACCCTACTAATTTTAAAGATGGGAATAGATGGATATTATAAATGCATGAATTGCACCATTTGTAACATCACTAAACAAAATAAAAGCTTTACCAATCCAAAGAGCAGGAAGGAATATATTTAAGACACTTTACAACATGTAGAATTGAATATGTCAATGGTGGAGTGCCCTTGTATAAAGTTATATGTAGGAATGACATCTAGATCATTGAGGCTCAAGATGGCTGAACTCATATCTAACATCAAGAGAAGGAAAATAAATGAACTACTTGTGGCTCACTGCATTGAAGCATCTCATTCATTCCAAGATCTGAAATGTTTTGTGAATCAGGAGATTGCAACAAAAAGAAATTAGATGGATTTATATTTTAAATACTTTGGGACCCGATGGATTTAACAACTTTGACTGGAAGCCCTTTTTGTAGGAAGTGAACATTTTCATACAATTATATGAGCTTTATTGCATTGAATAACACTGATAAGCAATTAACACTGTAGCTCGTCTGCAGTAGTTTGTTTGTTTTTTTTGGGAGGGGTTGAAAGCATTTGATGGTTTTTCTAAATCCTTCTTTCTGGATGTCTTTAGATTAAATTACGGTTATCCAAAAATCTGCAACACAATTCATGTTTAAGGGCTCCTTTTACAAAGGTGCGCTAGGGCCTTAACGCGCACAATAGCCCGCGTTAAATTCCCAAGCGCGCTAGCCACTACCGCCTCTTTTTTAGGAGGCGGTAGATTTTCGGCTTGCACGGTAATTTTGTGTGTGCGCTAAAAACCCTAGCGCACCTTCGTAAAAGGAGCCCTAAGTATAACATTATTTTTTTTCACACAAGCCAAACACATGATTATTGTAATACACATTTGCTGACGTTTTCAATATAAACCGTTATTTTGCTCCAACAAAGTGTAGGGGACTAAATGCCGTACCATTTGAAGTAAGGTAAACATATTTCTGCTAATATACCAGCAAGTTACTTAACTCCAATTTGTTATCATGTGAATCATCAGTTGTAGATATTTATGCTATAAATGTTGTAGATTTTCACACTTTACTAAATGGAACCCCTGAAGAAGCCTTATGTAGTGAAACGGACCATTGGACTTTAAGAAATATCAGAAATTTAAATGCATAGCCACAATTGAATTAAGTCACAAAAAGATAAAAATAAAAAAATAATAAAACATAGTATTGTTTGAAGTAGGTTTTTTAGACCAATGAATGAGAATTTGGCCCTAACACACAGACAGGTTGATTGAGACTAAATTTCCTGCCATTGAGTCTCTGAGGTGTTTTTCCTCCTATATAAAAGTAGTACTAATGCAACCAGGAATTCATCAAAGGGTGCTAATCGCATTAGCGTGCATTAAACGCTAATGACACCCATCATATTCCTATGGGCTTCTTTGGTGTTTAGCGAGCACTAACATGAATAGCACCTGAATTCCCCCCTAAATTAACTGCATAAATGATACTTTAAAGACAATTATGTGGCAACAGATGTAGTTCAGACTATTTGCAAGTTCAAATAAATATTACTTAATTTCTACATATTTCAACTGTGATTTGATATAGGTAGGACTCACTTTAAGCAGTTTCTGAAGACGGCTTTAGATTCAGTAAGCAAAACTGCATAATTTGGTTACTAGTAGTTTGTAAAATTTGAAGAAAAAAAAGCTCTACTCCTAAAAAATTGACATGTCTTAGCGCCCCACGGTAGTGGACTTTACCCTGCAGTATACATACATTAATGCTTAACACAGCTTTGTAAAAGCCCCATAGTTTTTGATGCAAACATGGAGTCGTGCAGTGCTCTCTGAGGATTTCCTGAGGCCAAATTATTTGGGAACTACAAGTAGATTGGCACCTCATAAAATCTGCAGAGTAAAAGGAGTCTGTTTCATGAAAAAGGAATGAAAAAAAAGAAACAAAAAAAAACTTTTTCAAGCTTCCTCCAAAGTTGTTCAGTAAGACAAAATTAGAACTTATAACTACGTACAATCAGCTCTCGGTATTTCTTCTTCAAGGACTGATGCCGTTCCCGAAGCTGGTTGGCCATAAGTTTGTACTGGTCCCTTTCCTGCTGGCATGTGTCCAACTCCTTAGACAGGATCAGCAAAGCTTCCTTTTTACTTTCCAGCTTCCTCTTGCATATAAGATACTGCCAAAAAATATATATATATATGAGAAAAGTAATAAAATTAAAACAGATAATGACAACATTACAGAAAGATGTCACACATTCTCAACATCAATGTGCAAAATGTCAATAGGGGTGTCATGTTTTAGGCCTTCAATTAGATATTTCACAGTGTTGGAACAAGGACCCAAGAAAAATAAATTCAACCAGCTGTCTGCTCACTTCTGAAACTACTACTACTTTATAATCCACAGCACAAAGTGATGTGAAAACAACGCCCAGTACTGCCATATTATCTGAATTCAAAATGTGTGCAGTAAGCAAACTTGATCATTTACTTTGAGGTTTTTCTAGCAAACACAAGCCCTCTCTGAATTTTGGTTGAATAATTATAATGCCACGATGTGAAATTACTTAACTACCAAGCAACTGATTTCATATGGTGGATGAAACTTGGAGATCAGCTATTCCTGGGAAGGACATCAATTCTATCCCTACAAACCGTCTAGGGAAGAATTTTCCAAAAAAAGACCTAGCTGAATACTGCCCCTTCCCTGCCCAGCTAAAAGTTGATATGAGCTTTCACAGAAATGCACTTTATGCTGGATAAACAGAGGCATTTGCAGAGGCCTGTTTAAGTCAGGGGCAGAAAGCATCACCTATATGGGACATTTCTAGAAGTGTGTGTGCTATTTGATGCTCCTTAGCTCGTGGCATCCCCCCCCTCCCATACACACACACACATAGCAGTAGAAGTATGCAGCCACACTCTGCATTCAAAAACAACTAAGACCTGCCATACTGGGTCAGACAATGACCTTTTGAGCCGAGATCCAATCTCTAGTCCCTCAAAGTACCGAGCAGGAAAAACAGTACCATATTTTTTACTGCCAGAAGGAAGTAGACGCATCCGTTATCTCTCACACTAGCAACCATTTACCGTACTACTATACTATTTATTATTTCTATAGCGCTATCAGACGTACGTAGATTTGTCCACCAAAACATGGTCCAAACCTTTTCCAAGCTTCACTATTCTACTGGTTTGGGCTGCATCTCCAGCCATTCGTAAGTACAGGTGTAAAAAGGAGAATTCCTCGATTTGTTTCCCTTGTAGAAAAAGAAAAGTTTCAGACAGCAATAAAGAGGGAGGAAAAATGGGGAATCTGAATGCATATGCAAAACTGTTGGCTCATTAAGATATTCAGTAATTCTGCTTTTTGAAAATTGGTAGCACATTTAACAGTTTAAAAAAAAATAGTACAGTAGCTCTGAATATTTTAAGAAGATATGTACTCTCACCTGCTCTTCCACTCCATTTTCCCCTCTCCTACTCTTTCCAACTCTTTCCAATCCTTTCCTTTGTGTCCCATGCCCTCCACTTTATCCCTCATCTCTGTGCCTGCCTTTCTCATGCTTACCTTTTACCTCCATCAACTCTCTAGGTACACTGTCCCCAGCATCTGCCTTCTCCCTCTTGCTAGGGATATACATTCATTTAAAATGACATGGGATGTGTCAATAACATTTCTCATGTTAGGAACATAAGAATACCCATACTGGGTCAGGCTAATGGTTCATCTAGTCCAGTATCCTGTTTCCACAGGGGTGAATCCAGGCCATAAGTTCCTGGCAGAAACCCAAAAAGTAGTAACATTTCATGCTACTGATCCCAGAGAAAGCAGTAGTTCCCTCATATCTGTCTCAACAGTAAACTATGGACTTTTCCTCCAGGAACTTGTCCAAAAATTTTTTAAGCCCAACTACAATAACCACTGTTATCACATCCTTTGGTAACGAGATCCAGAGATTAACTATTCTTTCAGTGAAAAAAAATATTTCCTTCTATTTGTTTTAAAAGTATTTCCAAGTAACTTAATTGAATGTCCCCTAGTCTACATAATTTTTGAAAGAGTAACAAATTGATTCACTTTTACCCATTCTATACCACTCAGGATTTTGTAGACCTCAATCATATCTCCCCTCATCTGAAAAACCCTAAACTCTTTAGTCTTTCCTCATATTAAAAGAGTTCCATCCCCTTTTATCCTTTCCATCCACTTTTATAATTTTGGTCACTCTTCTTTGAATCTTTTCTAATTCCACTATATCTTTCTTGAGATACGGTGACCAGAATTGAACGGAACATTCAAGGTGAGGTCACACCATGGAGCGATATAGAGGCATTATAATGTTCTTGGTCTTATTTACCATTCATTTCCTAATAACTCCTGCCAGCTTGTTTGCTTTTTAGGCTGGTGCTGTACACTGGTTGGAAGGTTTCAGAGTACTGTCTTTGATGAAAACTAGATCTTTTTCTTGAGTACCCACTCCCAAGTTGGACCCTAGCACCCAATAACTATGATTTAATTTATTCTTTCCAATGTGCATCACTTTGCATTTGTCCACATTAAATTTAATCTGCCATTTGGATGCCCAGTCTTCCAATTTCTTAAGATCTTTCTATAATTTTTCAGTCTGCATTTTTTTTTTTAACAACTTTGAATAATTTATTGTCATCTGCAAATTGAATCACCTAACTTGCGTGAACACACACACACACACACACACACATGGTTCCCCCTTTTGCACACACACGCTTCCTGCCCCCTCCCTCATCTACAGTTCACTTCCATACCCACACCATGCACAACCTTTACCCCTAGAAACACAAACCCCCTGCTCCCCACACAAAGTACCACATTTAATTACCCTGTATAATTTTGTAGCATTGGAGCAATTTATCCAGAACAAAAGGTCACCTTATCAGATAAACTGGTTAGTAAAGATTTTACAGTGAAATGATACAATATTTTGTCACAACTGCATTTTTAATTAACTTCCAAACGAACAAATAAGAAGGGAAAGATCCAGGGGCAGGATGGTGCTGTTGGACCCCAAGAAAATGCACTTATCCAGGAACTAAAGTTGCTTGCTGTAGCTGGGACTAGGAAATACTTGTTCACTCACTCCATAATCCCCTGCAGCCATCACACATGGAGCTAATGTGCCACACATTTTGCCCACAGCACAGGAAACAGCCTTTAAGTAGGCCAGACTCAGAGGAAGTTCTAGGCCAGGGGTAGGGAACTCCGGTCCTCGAGAGCTGTATTCCAGTCGGGTTTTCAGGATTTCTCCAATGAATATGCATGAGATCTATTTGCATGCACGGCTTTCAATGCATATTCATTGGGGAAATCCTGAAAACCCAACTGGAATACGGCTCTCGAGGACCGGAGTTCCCTACCCCTGTTCTAGGCAAACAAAAGAGAGACTGAACTCAACAGTCCCTATTCATAGCCAGAATGTGCTGTTCAAGAGGGTTTAAATTAGCCTCGCAGAGTTTATGGGGCTGATATTCAAAGTGATTTAAGCCAGCAGGAGAGTGTCGCTGACCACCTAATCAAAGTGAGCAAGTCAGGGGCAGAATAGGGTGTGAATCTGGGGAGGAGCCTGGGGTTATGCAGGTGCAAGCAAAAGCTGTTCTAAATTAAGATGCTTAGCTATGCAGGTTCTGGCTCAGAATATCAGGATTGGGACTTGTAAAACTACAAAAAGGCGGTATACCACACTCAAAGCAATTTACACACAGGTACTCCAAGCATTTTCCCTATCTGTCCTGGTGGGCTCACAAGCTCTCTAATGTACCTGGGGCAGTGGAGGATTATAGTAAGGAGCTGCACGGGATTTGAACCCCCAACCTCAGAGTGCCGAGGCTGTAGCTCTAACCAGCAAGTAGTACAGTAGTTTTCCTTTAAAACCTGTTACCCTACTGCTATTTAAATTTCCCAAAGAAACTTTATAATAGTTTCCAACTGCTACTATTAATCATTTCCATAGCGCTGAAAGGCATACACAGCGCTTTATATTTGACATGTAATAGACCAGGGGTCTCAAAGTCCCTCCTTGAGGGCCACAATCCAGTCAGGTTTTTAGGATTTCTGCAATGAATATGCATGAGATCTATGTGCATGCACTGCTTTCAATGCATATTCATTGGGGAAATCCTGAAAACCCGACTGGATTGCGGCCCTCAAGGAGAGACTTTGAGATCCCTGTAATAAACTGTCTCTGCTCTGAAGAGCTTACAATCTTATTTGGATAGACAGAAAGGACATATAGAGGCCGGGGAATTTCTTGCAGAGAGAATGATAGGATGGACATATGTAATTTTACAGAGAGTGGGAGTTGAAAGCAGCCTCGAAAAAGTGGTCCTCTGTGACACTGTTCTGAATATGGCTGCTCCCGATGGGAAGGGGGGGGGCAGGGGAACCACAGGACTGTTTAGAGATTTTTAAATAACATTGTATTGACAGAGGAAAGCTTATGTAAAGAATTTACAACTTACGTAAAGAAATTATTTTCCTCAAACTTACGACAGAAGAGTAATTCACATCACAACCCAGAATGCAGAGATGAAACCTACACACCTCCCATAGATAGATAGCATATAGCTTTCTTTTAAATAATACATAAAACAGAGAATTCAAAAAACTTCAATATGTCTGCACTTTGCGAGATAGTCTGCTTCCATGTCATGCGCAGCCAACAGTAACCTAAATAAGGGCTGTTAGGTCTTTCCTGACACAAGCAAGTGGTATGTAAACGCGAGTTATATGAGTTATATGTTATTTAGCTATTTTACTATGATAAAAATATGAAGCTAATGAAAAAAAGCAGAGATACTAGTCAAGGTTGATGCACTGATAACCGAGTACTGCTCGCAAGTTTGAAACTTGTGCTAATTTGACCCCTTTTTATTGCTGCCACTATCCCCCTCCTTTACAAAGCCACACTAGCGTTTTTAGCGCCGGCCGAGGCAGTAACAGGTCCATCACTCATAGAATTCCTACGAGCATCCGAGCTTTTACCACCACGCTAAAAACACTAGCGCGGCTTTGTGAAGGAAGGGATATAGTCCAATACAAAAAACAGTAACCTACAAGGGAATCTGGACGTTACAGCTTTGCTAGAAGTACAAGAGTGATTTGAAAAGTCTGGTAAACGTCCATGAGATGAAGCCACACAGTCCATTAAGTCATCAATGAGTATTTTGCAGAGTTTGACAAAAGCTCTTGAAACGCGCTGGAAACTACACTGTTTAACTTGCGCTTTTTTTTTTTTTTCAAACCAGACTTTTCAAACCACCATCTGAGGAACTCTCCAGCTGACTTATGTATTGGAACATGATAAAATATGGATGTTAAAATTGGTTTGCTTTTTTAAGTTTAGGAATAAGTTATTTTTTGATCTAAAATTTTTGTTTTTACAGACATTTCCAAGGCTTCTCAAGAGAAGCTAAAGTGTTTCTCAACTATGAGGCAATGTGCTATTTCCTCTGAAGCATCTTTTATACTCAAATTTCCTTATTTACATGCAGTTAATTATGGTTTATTCACTTATTATGGTAATTAAAGAACTCCATAAAATCAAAAGAATTCCCTCAGTAATTCCCCCCACCTGATCACTTTGTATAGGTGCACCTTCTTGTTCAGTCTGTCTGTCTTGACTAGATTATAAGCTCTTTTGAGCAGGGACTGTCTTCTATGTTTTGATGCACAGCACTGCGCATGTCTAGTAGTGCTATAGAAACGATAAGTAGGAGGAGAAAAAAAGGCTTTTGCTGCTGGCTTGACCTAAAGCCTTCCACAACTTGGTTTCCACCTCTGTCCCTCCCCCTCGTTTTAATGCATCCTGGTTTAGCAGGAACAAGAGCTACTGGGCTTCCTCCCCCTGTGCTTTCAGAAATGCGGGGCCGGAAGCCTCAAACACCTCTTGTTTTAAGCTTTCTAGTCTAGAAAACGAGACCAACCCTTCCCCGCAGCCATAATTTCGCAGACACAGCCCATCTCCTCCTCCAGCCCTCTCCCAGCTGTCACCGCAGCAAATGAGGCGCTAGCAGGAGGTTCGAGACGGTTTCTTCAGAGGATTCTCCTATTTTCTGTGGCGATCTGTTGTTTGCAGCGCCTCTGGGGCAGCCTGATCCCTCCCACTCAGTTGCACGGAGATCAGCTCACCTCGTTCACCAGTCCCTGCCAATCGCTCTCAGTGCGCTCGAAATTCATCACTATAGAGGCGCTCCAGGCTCTGGAAATAAGCGGATAATCTGATGGCGCTGGAGTCTGGACAGGGACATTCATACAGTCAGCCATAAATTGCTGCTGCTTCCCTGCCTCGCATGCTCCCGGCTCCCTGCACTGTTTACTCTACGTCAGCTTTAAGCAGCCCTGCTGCAAGGGAGGAGCCTGTGTGTGCGAGCAACCTGTTTCCCTCTCTGCCTGGATTTACTTGAATATCTAGGCCGTTTGGCTGAACTGCCTCCCAGTATGAAGAAGAAAGACTTAATTCTTAGGTATTTCCATGTCCGTTTGGGATATATGCCTAGGATCCGCTTGCAAAGCACTGGTTAAGTTTTTTTCAACCCACAGCTATGAAACACTTCACCATACAGAGACTTCTTACCTGAAATATGGTAAGGTAGCCAAGACTTTGCTTTTCAAATGAGATTTTTCCTATATGGTGTACACAGAGCAATAACGGGAGGAATGAAGTATAAAACAAGATAACTCGGGCCCACTAAAGTATTTGACTTTGGGGTGTGGCTGAAAATGGCTAAAATATTTGGTGTTTTTATTTTTGTATAGTAATTATTTACTCATAAGCTTAATTTTTATTGTAACTGATATTGGCTACTACAGGATAAAAATAAATGTAAAAGTTGACAAAAAGCCAGAAAACTAGAACTCAAAAGTGGAATCGGCCCTTATGTTGTTTTAGGTAGGGCAGCTCCAGTAGTCACTTTTTTTTAAAACTTGTATTTAGTTTTTAATGCCAACAAAAAGTGCAATACAATTTACATACAAATAATAATAATCAAATAAGCACTTATAAACTATCAGAATCTATACAAAAGATAAAAATTCCCTCCTCCATCCTTTCTTTCAGCACCTCTAACTTGAAATAGGGGTGGTACTCCTGTTTTCCCTATGCTTCTCTATTTCCTACTGATTGCAAATGTAGCCCTGGCTCTGCAAGAACAGCCATCCCATGGGCTCTAGCTAGCTCATTGGGTCAAGGACCTGCAACCAGGTCTCACAAAAAGTTTACAACAGTCACTTCCTTGCACTCGCAGTTCTTACTGAGCTTGGATTTAGGCCGCGCCAAATAATTCCAATAGACTGGAGGAAATGATGAATCTGTCTCAATCAGCCCACTTGGACCTAGCACTTCTTTCATGCTGGAAGAAACAGCCAGATGCAAGGTGTAACTGAATAGCTGGAACTCTTTATTTAACCCAAACTCAAGTCATAGGTAGAACTATTTGCAGTCCTTCAGATGTATCAGCAGTCAGCAAGTTCAAAAGACATTTAATAAACAAATTTTTTCCTTCTTGTACTCTGGTTAGAGTAACTCTCTGTCCTTTCCCCTCAGGGACCAAAAAGGGGTCTCCTTCAGTGAACAGGGTCTTGGCATGAGAAACAGGATACCAAGCCTTTGAATTTCAGTCTCATTTAGCCAGTAGTCAATGTCAGTTTCTTCTCTTTCTTCCCCTACCAGGAACCACAGGAGTCCCCCCTCAGAACAGATTGGCGGGAGAAAAAGGGATAACCAAAAATCTTGAGTTTCTCATTCTCCTTATATATATGCCCCCCTCCCACTAAGGAACAGGGACCTCCTCGAAGGCTTGTTAACCATAGTCACCAATCTCAGTGACCCCCTGAAAAATTCCATACCACTGATTTTATTAGCAGAGGCATTTTTCAGGGGGTTCACAATCACCCCCTCCTGGGACAAAAAAAAAAAAGATTTACCAACCAGAAATAATTTTTTTTCTTTCCCTCAGAGGATATAATTTTACCTCCCCTCTCTCTCATAGGAGCCTTGGATAACTCATATTATTCACACCTGGATTCTCACTCACCCCAACACATTTGTTATTGAACTCTATATCATCATCGACAGTTATCATGCCTCCTAATTATATTATCTCAACATAACTTTTTACTCATCTAAACTGTACATACACTCTGACCCTGGTAGGTCTACTATTCCTTTTCTCTACATAATAATACATTTTGTTTTATGCCTAACTTCATCTCCCTTAATACAACACTATGCTTCATTTTTGTTTAAGGAAATAAAACAAAACTGCAGATCTGTACAAGACGTAGGCAAAATTTATTGTGACAAAATAATTATATGCAAACCCTTTTACCAATCAAGGAACCCGACACGGTCCGTGTTTCGGACAAACCTTCGTTAGGGGTCCATGGTAAAAAAGGATAACAAGAAGTCACAAAAAATTGTAGAGTAGCAGCAAAGTATAAGCGACGTCGAGATTCACCAACAGCAATGAACCATTGGTGAATCTCGACGTCGCTAACACTTTGCTGCTACTCTATAATTTTTTGTGACTTTTCTTGTTATCCTTTTTTACCATAGACCCCTAACGAAGGTTTGTCCGAAACACGGACCGTGTCAGGTCCCTTGATTGGTAAAAGGGTTTGCATATAATTATTTTGTCACAATAAATTTTGCCTACGTCTTGTACAGATCTGCAGTTTTGTTTTGTTTGCTCTCGGTTGGTTTTTTACTGCAGTTTAGGTTGGGACCTCCCTTTTCTCTTTGTTTTGTTTAAGGAAATACACATCTCTATTTTACCAAAATATTATTTTTCTCCTTCTTCTCCATACCCTATTTCTTTAGTCTAATTATGAATTTACTTCTGAAATTTCACACAGTGATGTGCTAATAGGGGCTGTTTCCCCATTAGCAGCATATCATGTTCCTCTGCTTTGTTTTATCAATGTGATAGCAGAAGCCTCTCTCTTCCTCTGTTAGCAGCACATTGATCTTTTTTTTTTTTCCTCTGTAAACATTGCCAATGTGATAGCAAGGATCTCTACCTCATTAGCAGCACATTAACTTTTTTTGCTTTTCTCTCTTTCCCCCCACATAAATCTCACAATATAGTTCTACATCTTTTTGGTGTAGCCACATTTATTTTCTCTCTACTTTTATATTGATTTCACCATGCTATGACGCATTATTTCAGTCAGAATTCCAAACCTTTTTAACTTTTTTTTCTTTCACGTTTCAAGTTTATTTTAAAATTTGATTAATCGCTTATCCAAACTTCTAGGCGATGTACAATAATTAAAAAGGAGGGGAGAGTACATACGACATCTATTGAACAAACAAACATAGGTGCCTTAGTAAAAGGACCCCAGAGTTAAACGCAGACAAAGACATCAGTGGACGTACAGAAACACAATGGGAAGTGGAATGAACTACAATAAATAAAGGGAAGTAAACAAATAAGGTGAAAACATGAGGAGGGGGTAGATTAGTTAAAACTCCTAAAGAGAATAGGCAAGAAAGTTTATAAATACTGCAGATTGGTATTAAAGATGTCATGCTAAGGTTTCTATGATTCAAAAGCATCTTTGCATAAAAAAAACTTTTCAGGAATCCTTTAAATCTATCTGTTTTTTTCTTCCCTCAAATGGGCTGGCAAGGAATTCCCTGTAGACACAAACCTTAATAAGACCCTATCAATGGGCTAGATTCACTAAGCAAATCGATTGTGTACCGATCAGTTTGCAACCCTGACCCGATTCACTAACCTCGTGGCCGATCCGCGCATGCAAATGAGGGTAAGCGGCATGTTCTTTCTATCGAGTTCCTAATTTGGGGGGGGAAAGGGGGACTAGCCAACTGTCTCCTCTATAGGCTAAGTAGTCTAAGAAGAGAATGGTCTTTATCCCTTTTTTTGAACTTTCTGGTATCTTTTTCTAGTTTTAGATCCTTCGGGAGGGCATTCCACCACCTTGGAGCTGTCACCGAGAACATTCTTTTCCTGACGCTTTTGTATTTGATGTCTCTGAAGGAGGGAATTTCCAGCAGGTGATTTTGGCTTGAGCGTAGTGTTACATGCCAATGCAGTCTGGCCGCTAGATATTGTGGTTCAGGGAAATGAATGATGATGTGTGTTGGCAGTAGGATCTTGAATTTCACCCTGCTTTCAGTCAGGAGCCAGTGTACGTTTACAACTCTGTAACCATGGGCAAATTGTATAACCCTTTATTGCAGTGGTTCCCAATCCTGTCCTGGAGGACCACCTGGCCAGTTGGATTTTCACGATAGCCCTAATGAATATGCATGGTGCAGGTTTGCATGCCTGGCACCTCCATTATATGCAGATCTCTCTCATGCATATTCATTAGGGCTATCCTGAAAACCCGACTGGCCTGGGGGTCATCCAGGACAGGGTTGGGAACCACTGCTCTATTGCCCTGGGTACAAACTCAAATTGTGAGCCCTCCAAGGACAGAAAATTACTTACTTTATGTTTAGTGTTCACTTGATATCCCATCAACGCAAAAGATCTAGGTGGCTTACAATTTAAAAACAATAACTTTTGGGCTTGCAGGAGGCACAAAAGAAGAAATAAATAAGTGGTTCATTACTACTTTCAGAAGTGATTTTCTACTGCATCACAGACTGTGATCAAGGGTAACATTGTTATCTGTTTGCACTCCTTTGGAATACAAACGTGCCAGTTCACACACAAGGGACTAATTTTCCTGCTTAGGGGAGTCAATAATCAATTTACACAGATTTAGTTTTAGGAATAAGCCTACAGACAGCTTGTTGATTGAGGCAGCATGTTTAGCTGTAATTTTTTTCCAGCTGACATGAATTGTTCTCCAGGGTGGACACACCACCATGCACCACTACACTGTCTGAACAAAATATATTTCCCTTGAAAATGTTGGCTACCATGGGCTGTTGCTTTTAGCAACCAGACAAATGTATAGAATACCTAAGCTCAAGAAAGGATATTAAATCTTCAGGCCCAGTCAAGTGCTGTGGCAGAGATGCTAAGTACTTGGTTCCAGGCTAGAGAGTTTTTTGACTAGCCTTGGGTTTGAACCCAAAGCAGTGTGGGATTTGTAGTGTTTGATCCTGCCTGTTGAAACCAGTAAGGCCCATAATGCAGCAAGATGGAGTGCCAGAATTGCAGAACTGTCCCAAAATCTCCAGCCTTGAACTTGATAACATCAGAGCTGCCAAGGGGGGGCCTACTTTTTTCCATGGTAGTTTTAGAGCATACCCTCGGCTTTCCCACAGCTCCATCCCTGTTGTGACACCACAATTCCATGACCTGTGGCACTAAAGGTTGCCTCCCTTCCAGTGGCAGAAGGAGATGCTTTAATAAAACATCATCTCCTGCTGCATAGGAGCAAGTTCTGTGGATACTTGAGTACCCCAAATATTGAGCAAACTCCTTGAGCGTATCCAGGGGCCAGTTTCCATTGGGGTTAACACTCCCAATCATTTTGAAATGTTGGCTGCAATGGTCACAGCTCTTATAGCAGCAGGAAACAATATTTTATTAAGGTGTCTCCTGCACTGGCTTACCAAGGGGGGGGCGGGTGTCCGGTCCGCCCCGGGTGCAAGCCCTGAGGGGGTGCTCCCGGCCTGAAGTCATTGGTGTCCGGTTCCCCCCCCCCCAACGTCCGGTTCTTCCCCCCTGGCGTCTGGCATCCAGATTTCCCCTCCCTGGTCTCCCCGAAAAAAAGGAAAGATGCCAGACCTCCTGGGGAGGGAAGGGAGACGGAAGGGGAGGACAGAGATGGTTAGCATGCAGAAAGAAGAAAGAAGGAGATCCTGGCAAGCAAGTTATCAGAAGACAACCAGAACCTTGGACTAACAAGATTTGAAAAATAACCAGACAACAAAAGATAGAAAATCTAAATTTATTTTCTGTTTTGAGATTACAATATGTGAGATTTGAAATGTGTATCCTGCCAGAGCTGGTGTTAGACCGCAAACGTGAGCTAGGATTTAACAGAGAGAGGAAAAGTCCTTTTTGTTTCTTTATTTTATTTACACCACAGCACCAGTGTGGTTAGGAGAAGCCAAAGGGGGTGAAAAAACTATAAAATAAACCCACCAGAATTTTTGAAAAAAACACCCAATTGGGCAGGAAAATCAAATTGAAAAACCAATTCAATAGGCTAAATTGAAATTTTTTTCCCTGAATTGGGGAGCACTAGTTTGCGCTTCTGTCTTAGACTTTAGGACCTGGGAATGGGGAGAGATGGTATCCTCAGTACTTTATAATGCAAGTGAAACGAGGATTTGGTCAGACTTTTGAAGGGTCTGCAGAAGAAATATATTGTATAGGCCAGGGACATGAGACAGCAGGAAATGGGAACTTTTCTTCCTTCTATTTTTGTGAATGGCAAGGCTGAGGATGTCAGAGAGTTCAGTTAAAATATGTGCTTTATAAGAAAATATAATAATGTGTTTTATAAAGTTTATAAGCATTGCTGGCATACCCGAAGAGGTGTTCCTAGTGGTAGTGGTGATGGCAGCGTGTCAATGTGTTGAGAGGAAGAGGTGGTCTGGGAAATTCTGCTGAGCAAACTCCGGGCCCATTTCCATCCCCCAGTTAGTCCACTCCACTCAACTGGTTCACACACTGAGTGGATCTTTGGGTGTTGTGCCTGGGTAGTTGTTTTGGGATCTCTTCCAGTGGTTTGTCAGTATCTCTTTGTGGTCCAAGGAAGGAAACTTTGTTAACCTTAGCATGACCTTCAGAATATGTTTGTAACAGCTATGTAGTGATCGAAAGAAAAAAACAGACCTTTGCACATTTTTGCACTATATGGTGGGTGTATGAGGAGATTCACATTTCCTGCACAGCTAAGTCCATGTGAAGTTACCTTGTGTTGTATTTGGCATCTAGCAAGGTCTCTGTTTGGAAGGAAAGATCTAAGCTTAAAATTGAAGTGGCCAGAAGTTATGGTAAAAGCAGATAGCGTAGCTGGTTTTAAGAAAGGTTTGGACAAATTCCTGGAGGAAAAGTCCATAGTCTGTTATTAAGACATGGGGGAAACATCTGCTTGCCCTGGATCGGTAGCATGGAATGTTACTACTCTTTGGGTTTTGACCAGGTACTAGTGACCTGGATTGGCTACCATGAGAATGGGCTACTGGGCATGATGGACCATTGGTCTGTCCCAGTTAGGCTATTCTTATGTTATGTTCTCATCTGTAGAGGCCTTTGTTTTCACTTCTTATTTTAATGTATTTTTTTTCTAGGAACTTATCAGTGTTTTTTATAATGAGAACAAAAATGGAAGAGAATTAATGTGTGTGGAACGGGGGTTAACTAATTTCTTCAGCTAAATAATTCAATCCACCTCAACCAGACATAGGAGAACTCACGCACCATTCACACACCCTCTAACCAAAAACATCAAAAGAAAAAAACTGTTCGACAACCTCCTAGCCATTCGAGC
Source organism: Geotrypetes seraphini (assembly GCF_902459505.1). NCBI lineage: Eukaryota > Metazoa > Chordata > Amphibia > Gymnophiona > Dermophiidae > Geotrypetes > Geotrypetes seraphini. Next base: position 238,174,664 of record NC_047084.1, on the reverse strand, counting down.
TGCAACACTCGACCCCCAACTCTACAACCTATTGACCTCGACCATAGACTACAAAACTTTCAAAAAAGAAATAAAAACCCTTCTATTCAAAAAACCTGCTTACTGGCAATTCTTATGGTGACATTGGAAACACACTGATACAGCAAAAACTGCATTCTCAAGAGGCTACAACATAAACCATTTCACATCATGGTTCTCTCAATTTGTGAATAATAGTACAGAGTGCGCGTGCTTCAAAAAAGTCACATCTCAGTTGAAATGTACCAATGTTTCTCAATATTAAATGCCAAAGTAACACGTAGCTTCTTAAAGGCCAACGAGGGATCTCATTGAATATCCTGCTTCAGGGACCTGTCTTACTCTGAACCAACCAACAATCTTCAAATGTTGGGAAGTGAACCATGCACCAATTGATATTCAGATTGATGTCCAAGTGTGTGCTCAACCATATAGATCTGGAGAGCAATTGGATAAACGAACTATTGCAGCAGAAATAATACTGGATTTATATTAGGGTCTGCTCTATATTACCTTATTACCATTTTACATGATTTTCTGTCATGTTTTTAGAAAAGCAGTCTATTTTTTAATAGACTCTTTTAAAAAGGCTTTTCATAGGGGTGATGCACTAAGCAGGCAGTGATGTCATTTAGCTATTGAAGGTGTTTTGCAGCTATGTTCGAGAACCAAGAACTGAAGAGAGGCAGTGTCGACATTAAGGTTTTGCACTTAACTAAGATCAGTTTCTTAACTGAATGTACTTAATGGTTTTTAACATATTTGGTGGCTCACTGTTTACTCCAGGGATGTCAAAGTCCCTCCTCGAGGGCCGCAATCCAGTCGGGTTTTCAGGATTTCCCCAATGAATATGCATGAGATCTATTTGCAAGCACTGCTTTCATTGTATGCTAATAGATCTCATACATATTCATTGGGGAAATCCTGAAAACCCGACTGGATTGCGGCCCTCGAGGACCGACTTTGACACCTGTGGTTTACTCCATCACCACTTACATTCTATTGGCTTTTCTAACATGGTTTTCACTTGATTCTCCAGTTTTCTTAACACACTTTCTAGCTGTCTTATCAGCAGTATTTCTCTTCCATCTTCCCTCACAAATCTATGCCCCCTAGGGTTCTATCCTGGCACCCATCCTTTGTAATTTATTTATTTCCCCTTGTAAGGGAGTCTATAGGATGCTACCACTCCCACTGCTGGATACTCCCTTACAATGCCAGAGCCACCTTAACATAGAGAGCTTCTCCTGAAGGGGAACTGATACGGGAAGGAGGAGTCAAGAAGGCAGCTATCAGGAAGTATAAGAGGTAAGGCCAGAGCTAGGTTAAGGAGGCCCAGGGGGAGAAGAAGGAAGAGGTGATTCTTGTATGTGCCATAACTACAATTACTAGACACTCTGCTTGGCTGAGGCAAGTCAACCTTTTCTTTGCTAAACACCTAGGAGTCTTGTTCTGAAGTCTGGCTGGGACCAGACCTTGTTACCTGTCTCAAGAAGGACTTTTGCAGACTGTGTTTGGGGGTGGCAACCATAAGCCTTTTTCAGGACTTTTGCTTTTTGAGCAAAGAGACTGTTCCTTGTATATTTGGCCCTGTGAAGTAACATGGTTGAGGGATTTTCTTTTGAGTTAATAAAGAGTTTTTCTTTACTGCTTGTGATTGTGTCTGGCTATGTTGGTGCAGGCCAAAACTCAAACCCTGCTCACGCTGTAACACCCCTCTATTGACTTTTAGCCAGGATCATAGTTTGTCTCTGTCAGATCTTAAGATGGCTAAAAGACAACTTTTTATTCCAGAATGCTTTGAAATGCAAGTCTGTCATCTTTTCCAATCCCTTCCAGTCTATGCCACCATGCTCTATTATGGCTGATCTATTACTTTCCTTTCGAGACTCTTTGTACATAGGACTTATGCAAGAAGCATTTCTTCTCCCCCTCCTCCATTACATATGCATAGCCATATACACAGAGCCTTCTAGATACAAATTATATACATTTATTTTCAAGGTACAACTGGCTATGGGAGTGGTTGTTACATTTGGGCTGGCTTTATTTGATGAACCTACTTTATTTGAGGAACCTACTTTGCCATGTTTAATACAGGGCATCGCTCTGTGGTGCTGACATCATCCCTTGTGTGGTAGCTTATCCCAGCTGTGGCCATGTACATGATATCATTTTTAGGTAATATGGCTTGTGGCTCTGACAGCAGCCTGGGAGAGGGAGGTGACAGGATGGCCATACACCACCATGTCACAGTTGGAATGTGGATGCAGCAGCCGCATGGGCCGAGCCCAGGTGTTTTGGCTTAGCTGACAGATAACAAAACATAACATAAAATTGGATTTCTAGACCACATAGCCATAGAGTTCAATGAGGTTTACAAAATTAAATAATAACAATAGAAAGGGGACAATAAAGGTCTGAACAACAACATATTTTGAGAAAAGATAAGTTTTCAATTGCCGTCTGAAATGTATATAGGAATGAGATGAAAACAGCAAATGTCGAAAGTCCTTGTCATAGGAAGCAGTCTGGAATGAAAGAGTATGATCATAATATTTCATGCTTTACAACCCTTGACTGAAAGGGCATGAGATCTTCTATTGTTCCTTTGAGAAGCTAATGAAAATCGATCAACTAGGTAAAGTAGAGCATGACCAAAGGTGACCCACTTTAAAGATTATATGAGCTTCCACAGGAAGCCAGTGCAATTTACGATAGAAGGAAGTTATATGATCAAATTTCTTCAGATCATAGATGAGTCTTACTGCAGTATTCTGTATAAGGTAAATCGTGCCAAACAAACCTGATTGAATTTTTTGATTGGGTGACCAAAGAACTGGCTTGAGGACATATGCTAGATGTAATTTACTTAGATTTCAGCAAAGCCTTTGATACAGTTCCTCATAGGAGGCTTTTGAACAAACTTGAAGGGCTGAAGTTACGAAACTGGCTGTCGGACAGACGCCAGAGGGTGGTGGTTAATGGAAGTCACTCAGAGAAAGGAAAGGTGAGTAGTCAACTCCCTCAGGGTTCGGTGCTGGGGCCGATCCTGTTCAATATGTTTGTGATGACATTGTTGTAGGGTTAGAAGGAAAAGTTTGCCTTTTTGCGGATGATACCAAGATTTGTAACAGTAGACACCAAGGAGGGAGTGGAAAACATGAAAAAGGATCTGAAAAGTTAGAGGAACGGTCTAATATCTAGCAACTAAAATTCAATGGAAAAAATGCAGAATAATGCATTTGGGGGATTAATAATCGGAAGGAACCGTATATGCTGGGAGATGAGAGGCTGATATGCACGGACGGGGAGAGGGACCTTGGGGGTGATAGTGTCTGAAGATCTAAAGGCAAAAAAACTGTATGACAAGGTGGTGGCTGTTGCCAGAAGGATGCTGGGCTGTATAAAGAGAGGCGTAGCCAGTAGAAGAAAGAAGGTGTTGATGCCCCTGTACAGGTTGTTGGAGTATTGTGTTCAGTTTTGGAGACTGTATCTGGCAAAGGACATAAGAAGACTTGAAGCGGTCCAGAGGAGGGCGACAAAAATTATATGAGGTTTGCACCAAAAGACGTATGAGGAGAGACAGGAAGCCCTGAATATGTATACCCTAGAGGAAAGAAGAGACAGGGGAGATACAATTCAGACGTTCAAATACTTGAAAAGTATTAACATAGAACAAAATTTTTTCCAGAGAAAGGAAAATGGTAAAACCAAAGGACATAATTTGAGGTTGAGGGGTGGTAGACTCAAGAGCAGTGTAAGGAAATTCTACTTTACAGAGAAGATGGTGGATGGGAAAACGGTGACAGAGTTCAAAGAAGCATGGATGAACACAGAGGATCTAGAATCAGAAAATAATAGCAAATATTGAAGAACTAAGGCCAGTACTGGGCAGACTTGCACGGTATGTGTCTGTATATGGACTTTTGGTTGAGGATGGGCTGGGGAGGGCTTCAATAGCTGGGAGGGTGTAGATGGGCTGGAGTGAGGCTTTGACAGAGATTTCTGTTGTTGGAACCGAAGCACAGTACTGGGTAGAGCTTTGGATTCTTGCCTAGAAATAGCTAAGAAGAAGAAAAAAAATTAAATTGAATCAGTTGGGCAGACTGGATGGACCATTCGGGTCTTTATCTGCCATCATCTACTATGTTACTATGTCTTAATCTAATCAAACACCAATTGGATACGGTCCTGAACGAGGGGAATCTGAAAGATCCCCGTCAACATGTCAATCCAACCTGATCAGCTTCTTTGACTGGGTGACGAGGAAGCTGGATATTGGGGAGTCCCTGGACGTCGTGTACTTAGATTTCAGCAAAGCATTCGATAGCGTACCACACCGCAGGTTGTTGAGCAAGATGAACTCTATAGGTTTGGGTGATACCTTGACTACATGGGTGGGGGACTGTCTAGGAGGTAGACTTCAGAGGGTGGTGGTGAATGGCTCCCCCTCAGAAATGACAGAGGTGATCAGTGGAGTACCGCAAGGCTCGGTCTTGGGCCCAATCTTATTCAACATCTTCATAAGGGACTTGGCTGAGGGGATTCAGGGTAAATTAACGTTATTTGCCGATGACGCCAAATTATGCAATATAGTAGACAAGAACCCAACAGGACCTGACATCAAATCTAAGACCGATAGTATGGCACATGACTTCCTCCTACTGGAGAATTGGTCCAGGACCTGGCAACTAAATTTCAATGCCAAAAAATGCAAGGTCATGCACCTTGGCAACAAAAATCCATGTAAGACTTACACTCTTAATGGAGAGAACTGTAGCGGAACGAGACTTAAGGGTAATCATCAGTGAGGACATGAAGACTGCTACTCAAGTGGAGAAAGCTTCATCTAAGGCCAGACAAATCATGGGTTGCATACACAGGAGTTTCGTTAGCCGTAAGCCCGAAGTCATAATGCCATTATATAGGTCCATGGTGAGACCCCATCTGGAATACTGTGTGCAATTCTGGAGACCACATTACCGCAAAGATGTGCTGAGACTTGAGTCGGTCCAGCGAATGGCCACATGGATGGTCACAGGGCTCAGGGATCTCCCGTATGAGGAATGGCTGAATAAATTGCAGCTCTACTCCCTAGAGGAACGCAGGGAGAGGGGGGACATGATTGAAACATTCAAATACCTCACGCGCCGTATCGAGGTAGGGGAGGATATCTTCTTCTTCAAGGAACCCACGTCAACGCAAGGGCATCCGTGGAAAATCAGGGGAGGGACATTGCATGGCGACACCAGGAAATACTTCTTCACCGAGAGGGTGGTAGATCGATGGAATGGTCTTCTGATACAGGTAATTGAGGCCAGCAGTGTGCCTGATTTTAAAGCTAAATGGGATCAAAAGGTGGGATCTCTTCACAAAGGGAGGTAGGGGAGGGTCATTGGTGTGGGCAGACTTGATGGGCCTTGGCCCTTATCTGCCGTCACTTTCTATGTTTCTATATTTTTCTTGGTAATGGAAATGTAAACTATGTTACAATAATCCAGTTGACTTAATAAAAGTGACTGGACCAAAACTTTGAATGCAGAGATTTCAAAGTATGGTCTAATGGTACACAATTTCCACAGTGTATAGTATCCCTTCTTAACTACTGGCTGGTATCAGCGTGATTGTGCCGCTGTGTGAGTGGAGGTGTGGACCTCTCATTGGGTTCTCGCTCCCAGGATTGATGAACTTAATACGGCAATTTTTGTTATTTTGTTCTCCCTCCTTATGAGGATATTGAAACAGGACCTGTCGAGTGGAGATACAGCACGGACAAGCATCCGCACTTGAAATGATAACTCCAGCTGTCAGAGCTAAGTACGGTAGTTTGATTTACTTAATCAACGAGGGGTGGATTTTTCCCAGCCCAGCGTTGTGTGTTCTATTACGAACCTACGACCCTTGTGTTGGGTGGCTCCGGCTGGATGTTCTATTGAGTTTTAGAGTATTAAGCTTCATATTCACGGTTTTATCTATGTTTATTTTTTCATTCACGTTTATTGTTTTTTTTTACATATCCTGCATTTAGCTTGGACACTTAGATAAAGATTTTGTTCACTTCTTATCATCATTGGGAGATGGACATTGATATGGACTCTTTCATGGATTATGATTCTTTAATGGACGTTTATTGTATGTGTGATTTTTTTTGATTGATTTTTCGTTATTACTTTCGTCACTATTTTTTGATTCTTGATATTTTTGTTGACTTTTTTAAAATTTTTCTTCACTTTTGTTCGAGTGTTCTTCCGGAAGGGCTTTTTCTTTAACTTCCTGTTACACTTATATTTTCTCCCCCCTGTTTCACTCCAGACGTGTGTTAGCACTTCATTTTTACCAGCTTATTTATCAACAGATATAAAGGTACGATGATGTACGGGGCAAGATTCATTTAGACTTCGGTCTAAGTGCTTGTCATTTCATGAATACCTGCCCGGGGCTGTTGGTTACTGCGAGGGATGAATTAGGCCCGTACTGATTATTGCCTTTTGCTTCTTTAAAATATATTTTTTCCTTATTTAAGAATTAAGCCGGTGGTGCATTTTTCACGCCATTGTTGTTCTGGTTGGGAGACTAATATATTGTAGTACCAATTTTTGTGACATGGTTCATAAACCAGGGGCATCCACATTTTCTCAGCAATGGACCATATACCGGTAGTCAGAAATCCATATGTGGGTGTGCCACATGAGAGAGAATCTCTTTTGAAATTGTGACTTCATATCTACCAAAGCAAACAGCTTTGGAGTTCTTCAAAATCGTGTGTAAAAATTTGCTAAAAATCGCAAGTGGGCTGTACCCCAGTCAGGCAGTTTGCACATTGAATACCCCTACTACAGTATATCCTATAAGAAATACAAGGACCCCTTTTTAGGGAAGGCTGTCATTTTGCTGTGAGAGTCATATGGAATGCAGTTTAACTGAAGTACTGCAGACCTTTCATAGGGAAAAAAAAGCACCAGCTGGAATTAAACTGTTATTAAGATGGGAAAGCCACTGCTTATCCCTAAAAGTTGGTACCATGGAATCTATATACTTCATGGGATTCTGCCAGGTGCTTGTGACTTGGGTTGGTCAGTTCTAGAAACGATACAGGGCTGGATGGACTTTTGTTCTGAACCAAATATGATTTTTATGTCCTTATGCTCTATTCTGAATGTAGTATGCTCATAGTGGATATATATTTGTTATCAGTTCATAGATAGCTGTTTTAATTTTCTAGATAAATGAATGTCTTAAGAGAAATTAAAGAAAATACATAGATGTCAATAACTATATTTTATTTATATAGTTAAAAGAATGCACATATTTCTAGCAGTACACCTCTCGCATTGTATTCAACATACAAAAAAGATATATATATATATATACTGTATATATAACCTTAGAATGCTTCAATAAGAACTTGCATATATCTGTAGTAAATGTAGATGTTTTCTTGTATATAAACTAAGACAATTTATTCCTTGTTTGCACATTTTAAAATGCATACAACTGTTGCACACAGGATATTGTGATGTTTTACCTCTGTTTTTGCATATCCTTGAGTCTGCAGAGAGAGGTTAAATTATTAGATATGCTTAGTTCTTTCTTAGTTTGCTATGTTTGGCTTTTCAAATTTACCATCAAGGAAGAAGGCATAACTCTCTGACACGAGTCTGTTTCAGCAGTTTGCCCTCACCATGACTTCAACCAAGTAGTCGTCGTTAGGTGCCATCGACTCATGTTCTAGCGACAACAATAACCTTGCAAAGTCTGCAAAATGCTTTGAGGTTCTGCTCCCTTATAAAGTGCAATAAAATCCCAAGTTAACATAAATTTAAAACTGGGATATACTGTCCTTTCTAGTCTGCTCTTATTGGATTTGCTACTTGTCTGAGTCTTTCTCTGTACTTTAGAGCGGCTATTGATAATTCACAGTGGCATTACACAGCATTGAATGACTGAGTGACAGACACTCCCTTGCACAACAGAAGGCAGAAAAATTCACATGTCCCATTTAGCATTAGTGTTTTTGTCTCTCATCCTCCTCCCTCTATTGTTTAGAGTCTCCTTGCAATGGAAATATAACTCTAGAGATGTAGAGCCATCATAATTTGAAAAACACAGAGATTGTGCAACTTGTAGTTGAGGTGTTCCAAGTAGTGAGTTGCACAGGGACAGAAATGTCACCCATCCCCACCGTATTCGCTAAGATCCCCCATAATTCATCTCCATCCTCACCCATATCTGCAGAAGTCAACGCTATTATTTACTTGCTCATAGCCCGCTGTTTCTTCCCAACCCCAATGGCCTCCCATGGTTTCTTTTGGATGGTATTCACTATTCAAACAATGAGTGTTTCAAGCCTTAGTTTGGTGTTCTGGCTGCCTCTCTGGGCATTCCAAGCTTCAGCTTCATGCTGGTGCTCCAATTGCCTCACTCAATGCATTCCGATCCTCATTTTGGAGTCACCAGAGATTTTGTCTATACTCCTGTGGGAATCCTACAGCAACTTCTCTTTCCATTGGAGTCCCATGCAATTTCTTTCACACCCATGTAAATCCCATGGGTTCTGTAAAATTCCCATAATTTTTGATCCCATACAACTCTCTAGTTCCATAATCCTCAACAGCTTAATATGTATGACTTAAAATGAGGCTGTTTAGTCCTTTCTCATTGCACCAAGCTGGATATCTGTCAATAAGGTTGACCTTACAGAATGACAACTGGAAAAAATAAAATTAGCTGGGGCTGAGAACCTCAGTTCTTGTGCAGCCCTCATAAAAGGTTATGTAATTAGCATACATGTGCATCCTTTGATAAACTGATAAAACATGCAATTAATGCATTACTCAGGGAGTGCAATTTACTAATTGCTACAGATAAAGTTCTTGAACTAATACCAGTCAAGCAGTAGAGTCAAATTAATCTGATTATCAATCATGCTGTTAAAAAAACAGTCTTGCAACAAGAACACATTTTATAAAAATCAATTATATAAAAGTGTAGTTGATTTTTATAGAACTGTTTTTTGTAGAAACATGTTTTAAATATTCTAATTGATGGGTTGGATTAAATTGTTTTAGTAATTGTAAAAAAAAAAAAGACATGGTCTAGTGCTACTACTATTTATCATTTTTATAGTGCAACTAAGATGTATGCAGCTTTGTAAGAAAGAAGAGCAAAGAAGGACGAACTTCACACAAAGTCAATCAGGAAAAACCAAGCAGAGATGACTAAGTTATCCAAGCTGGCAAAACTTTAATTGATAATTCTTGTGGAACACACTTTAGATGAACCCAATATCAGGGATTCACAATCTATAATATCGTACAATCATCAATAAATATACAACACAATATTCACAGTAATAAAATTGAAGGAGATATGTATGTGCATATATGTATATAAATATGTATATTTTTATTCTTTTGTATCCACTATTTGGGGATATATTCATTTTTAAAATTAAGTGGTAGTTGATTATTATATTCTTAAAGCCAATTTAGTTATCAGTTTTTTATTTTATTCCTTCAACTTTGTCACTTCAGTGTGTAACTTTTTAAATGCTTTTTATGTCATTTATATATCATATTTAATATGTGCATGCATCAGCATCTTTTGTTTTTTACCTTACATTTCACTGAAATTCATGTTTTAATGTAAATTATGTTGTATATTTATTGATGTTTGTATGGTAGTATAGAATAGACTGTGAATTAGAGAATGGCACGGGAACAAGATTTCCCCATCTCTGCGGGAACTCATTTCCCTATCCCATCCCCATAAGTTCTTTTCCTGTTCCTGTCCCATTCCTACAAGCTCCATTCTCATCTGCACAAGCCTCAAACATTTTAAAACTGTACGTGTTCGAGGCTTGTATGGTTAAGGCATATCTTACAGAATAGAGCAGGGACAGAGACAGCGACAAAACTCGCAGGGTCGGGCTGGGGACAAATTTGTCCCCATGTCATTGTCTACTGTGAACCCATGATGCAGGCATTTGCCAAAACACAGCCCGTGTCAGGTGCGCTCGAAGTGTGGTCCACGCAAGCTATCCATTAAAGTCTTGCCAGTTGGATACCTTGGTCATCTCTGCTCGTTTTTTTCCTGCAGCATTGTAAAACACATATATGAGACATAATCTAGTCAAGACACATATAGTATAAGACAAAAAGACTCCGTGAATGTCATTTATTAAGAAAATGGTTAAAACTAATAATGGACTGAAACCCCTGTCAAAGCAGGTAACACCATGATGGATATGTGACTAAAGACTTTAATAAACTGTGTTTTTCATCCAAAAATGAATAATACTACTATACTGCAAATTCCAAAAAGCTTGCTCAGAAGGTCACCATGTGTCATTGCACAGGGTGCACTGAAGAAATATTAGTTCAAATTTTAAAATAAAGAGCAGAGTGCAGACCAGAGAAATCATGTTTACATGGATTCTGTCTCATCTTGCAGATGATACATACATTCAGAAGGACCAGCTCAAGAGACAGTGATGCACTGAGCCAACTTACTTTGATAGTTTTCTCCCCCATCTCCCCCTCCTCTGTGGGGTTTGGCATCTCTCCCTCTTGTGAGCAACCTGTCATGCTGCTGCTGCTGCTATTCCCATCAGTGAACAACATACACTTTAAAATACGGGGGGGGGGGGGGATGAGAAAGGCGAGGGAACAGTGGCAGATCCATAGAAAGGAAGAACAGAGAAGTGGAGAGATCAGACCTGGGAATGGGGTGGGGAAGAAAAGGCATAATCTGTAGACCAGGTGAGATCAGAGACTGGGTATTTTGGTGCTCTTAGTCGCTTATGCATACATTCATAAGGTTATCAGGCCAACTAACAAGGACTCTCATTCCAGGAGCTGTCATCTAGACTTTAACCAATAGCAAATTAGTAATTTGGATATACTTTTATAAACAGATTACAATGATGTAAAAGCATCTTTAGTTAAGTAATAGATTTGGGGGAAGTCCTGGGCCTGCTGCCAATCTCACTGTTGCTCTGTGAGGAACTCATGGCTGCCGTTTTCCTCCTCTCCATCTTCTCCAGAGGCAAGAACAAATAGGGTGGGGGTGGGGATCATGCTAAAAGAGCAATTAATAAACTCTAGCCCTGAAAACTCTGTATTCTACCCAACTGTTCAAGGGGTCATTCAGATCTAGAGCTTGTTATAGCATGCCAAGAATCACTGGACAAGAAGTTCATAGATGACCTGTATGGGATCATGACAAAATACAAAATATTGTGTTTTAGCAGTAGCATATGGGAACTGGATGACTTGGAAAAAATATCGGAACATTACATAGCCTTTTGCCTCCAGGCCACTGGTTCACATTGGGTCAGCTTGGTAGGGGCTAAAAATTTACTTATATGGAAGGAGCTGGTAGTTGCAGTCCAGTTCCAGGGCTTCATTGCAGTCCATTTAACTCTTGAGTCCTGCATACTGTGCTTTGGCACTTATTTACAAGAAGGATGCACCAAGATAATTATTAATACAGGAGTCAATAATTACAATCAGCCAATGGCGGTGAGTGGTATTTTTTTGGCCACCACCGGCAGTAGTCCTGGATATTCAATACTGGGCTATATACAAGCACTGGCATTAAATATCTGGTTATACATAACCAAATAATACTGATTCGGTAACACCCCCCCCTTTACAAAAGCAAAGGGCAGTTTTTAGCGCTGGCATTGGCAATAACAGCTCCGACACTCAAGGGAATTCTATGAGTGCTGGCGCTGTTACCATCATGGCCTACGCTAAAAAACTAGCACAGCTTTGTAAAGGCGTGGGTAAGTGCACTATTTGGCACTTAACTGCATAAGTTAAACTGGATAAAGATAGGACTGTGTTATATGTGGTCCTATGTAGCAGTTTAACTTAACCTGACAAGTAATGAATATCTGCACTAGTTTTAGGTATTTTATTATTGTATGTTTTATGATGATGTGTGTTTAGAGAATATGTATGTTTTGTGTTACCCGCTTAGAACTGTAGGATAAGCGGGATGTAAATTTTTTAAATAAATAAATAATCGGATAAGTGCTGACTCCACAAAGTAGCCGGTTTTGGTTTAGGCACTAACACGGTATATTCAGTGGTACTATCTGGTTAAGTGCCACTGAATATGCCCAATTACACATGGTCAAGCAAATTAAACTGCCCACAGCCCTCTACTGGTCATTTAAATTGCTTTGAATATTTACCCCACAGTGTTTCCCTTCCCAATCCTGGAGGTACACCTAATCAATTGGGGTTTCTGAACAGCCACAATGAATATGAAAGAAATGTATTTGCATATACTGTATAATGTATGAAAATCTGTGCTAGGCATGTCCTGAAAGCCAGACTGGTAAGGTATGCTTCCAGGACAGGGCTGAAGCCCCTGTACGAGGAGCATTTGTCAAGCATTTGAAGTTGCCCTCCTTCTGGCATCAGTATGAATGAAAGCAAATGACATTTTCTCATGAAAAATGGCGGTGATACTAGGCTTTCCCATGAACTGAAACTGATACTTACTCTTTTCTTGACGTGAAAAGTTCAATACTGTGGGACATTCTTCAAAATTCTTCAGCACATTTTTGGAGTTCACTTCATAGAAAACTATCTGGTTTCTTCAAGATGTAATCTGAAACCAGATTCCTGATCCTCACTTAAATGTTCACATTCCTTTCTGATATTTTAAAATCATTCGAAAACATTTGCTGAGTACTACAAGTTTTTAGAAAATTTTTCTTTTAAAAAATATTAAAATGGATGTGCCATGCAGTTAACCAAGTAAATGCAATCCCTGATTAAAATGTAGTTTCTAACAGTTTGAAAAAACTTTGCTAAAATAAAGTTCAACCTCATTTCAGGTGTGCATCCTAATTTTCAGAGATCAATGTGCAGAGTGTAAAGCCTCAGTGTGCTCACCCTTCAGCCCATCACAAACTCAAGTCAACAATAATATGCTCATAGATTTGTGTGTTTCCCTTGAAACTGGAGGCAAACAAAAACTCTCTACGGTCAGTTGACACAGCTGTGAAGGAGCGTGGTGCCTGCACGTAGATCTCTTTAAATTTCTGAAAGTTCTTCAACTCACTATCCCACTGATATATTTGTGAGAACGCATAGTCACTTCCTAAAGCTAGATAATGCTTGTCCTTAAAGGAAAATGGCTGTAAAGTCATAGCTCCCCGAGATGGGAGAGCCTGAATCTCCACAAACTGCTTGGCATTCCACTTCATGATTCTGGAGTCGCCAATAAATCTAGTCAGGGAAATATAGAGGTCATTCTGTATTTTGAAGCTCTTCACAGCCAGCACATCCTCCATGTTTGGGATTTCACTATAAGGAACAAACTTCTTTGAGCTCTTGTTCCATTGGAGTATAATGGGCACTTGTGATCGACTTGACAAAATTAGGTGGGCTTTTCCATCTGTCTCGATAAACTCTGCATCTGTGTCTCGGAACCATTCATGCAGGGACTGGTATGAGTAAAATCCTTTGCCATTCCATTTATAAACTGTTGACAAACCAGCTTTGGAGCTATCTGCTATGACAAAAAATGTCTCCTTTTCAATCTGGAACAACTCTATATCATTTGGTTTTGAAATTCTGGAAACTTCAATGTCCTGGAATTTTACAAACTTGGTCCAACTTTCATCATACTTGTAAATATGTGATCCTCCAAAGAGCTGGGCCACCACAACAAAGATTTGGCCATCAATCAGGATTGCTTTGCATCCAACTATTGATTGAGCTGGGCACAAAAGAAAAACAAATGTTGAAAAGATTAGCACAAAACTAGCTACCTTTTTATAAGAGATACATAACTGAATATTGAAACTTATGGTTTTGATTTTTAATTTATAGCCCATCTTTTCCATGCAGAGTACAAAATAACATACATATCAATATGCTATACATAACACTATGTAACAATTTTTTTTTTTATTCCTGGGTAATAAGAGTGGCATAATCAAAAGTGTGCCTAAGTCTGAGGTTGGATGTTTTGTGCAAGACGTCCACAAACCCAGCAGGAAAAATGTCCATTTTCAAAGCTGCCAAACATCTATCTTTTATTTTTGAAAATGAGCTAGGTTTAAGTTTTGGTCCATAGGACGTCTACCTTTTTTGCCCATTTTCAAAAATAAAAACGTCCACATGAAAAACATACAAAAGCAAGTTTTGTAGACATACCCACCAACTACCTTGTCTGATCATGACAGAAGGAATTCCCATCAGCTGACCGGTTTCAGGGATTCCTGGTGGCTCAGCTGATGGGGATTCCCCCTGCCAGGATCAGCTGTGGAGCCCTACACCCCTTCCCCTGACATCCCCAACCTCTCCCTCACATCTCCGACATCTGTAAGACATCCCATACATCCTTCAACATCTCCCTGACATCTCTGCCCCAACATCCCCCCAACACTCCTGGGTCCCCCTCCCACATCCCTGGAACACCCCCCCCCTCCCTTACCTTTGGAAGAGCAAATGGCAGGAGGGAAGCTCACTCCCTCCTGCTTACAGAGCCATATGCTGCCAAATGATGGGGCTTCCCCCTCCCATTGCATCTTGGGATGCAGTGGGAGGGGCCAAAGGCCCTGATTGGCTCAGAAAGCTGAAGGAAATAGAATAATTCACAAGCCACAGTAACTTCTTGTATTACGTGTGAGCTAAACTAATAAAGAAAACGCTTTTGTTAATGTTAAAAGTGTTTGTGTAATGTGTGCTAGCTATTCCTGGTAATTCAGGCCAGCCTGCTCCACTAGGCTAGCTGGCCACCCTAAGACACTCTGCCACAGGATCCTAGTAGTGTGCTCAGAAAGGAAGGGTCAAATTTTGGCAATGTTGTAAAGAAAGTAGCTACAAATTTTGGTGGTCTATTGGAGTTGTGAAGAGAAGGAGAGGGATGAGTCAAAGATCACCCCGAGATTGCGAGTCGATGGGACAGGGTTGATGAGGGCATTGTCTACAGAAATAGAGCACGGGGGAAGAAGACAGGTGGGTTTAGGAAGAAACATATACATCGGAACAGGAGGAGGGGGCATAGGGGCTATGGCTTCCCTAAAAATTGGTGGTGGCTCTGCTCCCCTACCTACCTCTTCTGGCTGCTGTAACTTTAAAACGTCGGTATGTAGCGCATGTTCTTCTTTCCTTCCTTCCCCCCTCCCTCTAGCAGGATCCTGCCACATGATCTCTCTCTTCAGCTCCCAACTCCCCCATACCGGGATGTTTGTTATTTTTAATCTTCATGCAGCATCAATGAGATCAGCATGCTGCCATTGGCCTGCCCCAGAACCCTTCATTCAGCAGCAGCCCGCCTATGTGGAAACAGGAAATCACTGCTGAATGAAGACTTCCGGGGCAGGTCAATGGCAGCATGCTGATCTCATTGATGCTGCCCGGTGGTTGCTGAAAGATTGAAAATAACAACAACATGAAGAGGAGGTAGGTGTGGGGGAGTCGGCAGCTGAAGATAGAGGTTGTGCCGCAGGGTCCCGCTGGGGGTGGAAAAGAAAGAGCATATGCTACACACCACAGGCTGGGGGTATGGGGTTGTGAAGGCAGGGGGGGACAGATGTTACACAGGCTGAGAGAGGTTTGGGAAGGACAGATGTGCGTAGTGGGAGAGGGTTGGGAAGGACAGATGCATGGGCTAGGGTTTTAAGAAAGGAGGAAAAGAAATCTGTAGCAGTTAGTGAGGTGACATTGCATATTTTAAAGTCATCTACCTTGACTTCTCTGAAAAAAAGCAGAATATAATTGTTAATTAAAATTTTATTCGCATACAGTGTGCCTTATGTAGTTTAATTTTGTGGTTACCATTATGTATTGTTAATAAGATTGTATTGTGTGTTTATGAAGAATGAATTGAAAAAAATGGCACTGATTAGTACTATTATGGGTTGGGGTTGTGGGAGGAGCTTGGGTGGAACTTTTGCTGCCCCCCCCCCCAACAACATAAAAGTGTTCTGCGATCTATGGGAGGAAAGATAAGGAGCTCAGTCTTGGCCATGTTTAATTTTAGATGGCGGTGAGACTTCCAGGTAGCGATGTCAGAGACAAAATATATATTACAAACACACACACATACATGCGAAGGGATTTGACAGAATTTCGCGAACCATGCTCCTCCTGCTTTCTCCACTTGTTATGTAGCATTGTGCTTCAGAGTGTTAACAAACTCTGCTTACAGTGTGTGTTAGAGAAAATGTGTAATGCTAATGACTATGTCTAAGAGGAGATGTCGTTGTTGGGAACTGGGCTATAAAACCCTTCATAAGGTAGGAATCTGTGTTTTTTTTCTCCACCATGTTTTTGATAGTGCTGCTGAACATTGGCGGTTAGAGTCTAAGCTGAAACCAACTAATTTGTGAGCAGTCTGAGGGGTGGAGCTGGCACTTATGTAGTTAAGTGCTTATATTCAGCATATTACTCCTTTCTATCAAAAATTGCACTGGCTGCCAGTGGAATCTAGAGTTATGTTTAAGTTTTCATGTATTTGTTTCAAAGTAGTTTTTGGTATGTCACCAGGCTACTTGCTCCCTCATTTTTCTTTGAGTCACTTTAACAAGAATACACGGAGAGTGCATCTGTTTACATACCCTTCCATAAAATCTTGACACTACAAGAGGTTTCGAGAGAACGTTTTCATTTCAGGCCGCCAAATTGAATACATGGCTCAGCAAAATGATGTTAGAAGCTGCTTCTTATTTAGATTTTAGAAAATTGCTAAAGACACAACTATTCAACAGGCTGGTATCTTAACGTTCTTTGCTTCTTTAACATATCTTTCCAATTTTATGCATTTTATTCACATGTTTATTTTATCTTGATGTATTTATTAGAATTGTATGTATTGCTTTCCTGTTAGCCGCTTAGAACCTTCCCAGTATGGCGGCATATAAATAAATTATTATTATTATTATTCATCGCATAAGGCAGTGGTCTCCAATACATGACCCCAGGGCTGTATGCAGCTCCTGAAGTCATAGAAACATAGAAAGATGATGGCAGAAAAGGGCTATAGCTCATCAAGTCTGCCCACTTTACTGACCACCCCATTAAGTCTGAGTACTAATGACCTAGTTCCTTAACTTGACCCTCGTAAGGATCCCACTAGGGCATCCCATTTATTCTTAAAGTCAAGCACGCTGGTGGCCTTGATCACCTGCTCTGGAAGCTTGTTCCAGTGATCTACAACCCTTTCTGTGAAGAAATACTTTCTTACATCACTATTGAATTTCCCTCCTCTGAGTTTGAGCGGATGCCCCCTTGTGACCGAGGGTCCTTTGAGAAAGAAGATGTCTTCTTCCACCTCGGCACGTCCCGTGATGTATTTAAATGTCTCAATCATGTCCCCCCTCTCCCTGCGTTCCTAGAGTGTAGAGCTGCAATTTGTTTAGTCTTTCTTCGTACGAGAGACCCTTGAGCCCTGAGATCATCCTAGTGGCCATCCGCTGAACCGACTCAACTCTAAGCACGTCTTTACGGTAATGTGGCCTCCAGAATTGCACACTGTACTCCAGATGAGGTCTCACCATGGTTCTGTACAGTGGCATTATGATTTCAGATTTGCGGCTAACGAAGCTTCTATTGATACATCCCATAAGTTGCCTTGCTTTGGATGAGGCCTTCTCCACTTGTTTGGCGGCCTTCATGTCTGCACTGATGATTACTCCCAAGTCTCTTTCTTCTGAAGTCCTAGCTAGTGTTTCTCCATTTAAGGTGTAAGGTTTGCATGGATTTCTGCTACCGAGATGCATAACCTTACATGGCCCTCAAACAATTGACTTAAATGTTTCTCAAGTCCTGCAAATTCATTAAGTTCAATCTTGTCCATTCAGATAGTGCATTAACTAACCCCCCCCCCCACCGCCTTTATACAAAACCATAGCAGTAGCAGCTCTGATGCTCATAGAATTCTATGAGCATCGGAGCTGCTACTGCTTTGGCCGTTGCTAATAACGGTTCTGTAAAAAAGGGGTGGGGGGCAAAATGTCTGAAAAAAGGATTGCCATAGGCCAGTTATGGACGAAGGATAGCATACTTTATCTCAAACATTCTTTCTTACCAAATTTTTAGGAAGTCAGTTAAAACTTATCTCTTTGACAAATTTCTCTGACTCCATTTCTACCACAATGTATTTCTAAAACACTTCCAGGAAAAATTGATTAATCTTACCATGTTAATGTAATTTTGAAAGTTTTTTGTAATATCGCTGTCTGTATACAGTCTCTTCCTCTGTAAACCGCTCTGAACTGTTTGTGGTATTGCAGTATATAAAAATAAAGTTATTATTATTATTATAGGGCAAATATAGGACCTACTATGCCTTCACCATATATACGTACATATGGCCCGTTCAGAGAATTGTGGAAACCATGTGAAAGTTTTTGTAAATGCTGTAATTCAATGCCACTTAATCAGTACTGAATAATACACCTTCCAACAGAGAGTACTAATTTACATACTGCAATCTTATTACAATTTCATACAGCTTCATGTAAACTGCTTAACATATAGCAGCTACATGTGTAAGAAATTTTTTTGTATGGACCTTCAGAATGCAGTTGGGCACTGCTAAAGTCTTCATCATCCTTTTTGACTTTTTATGTGAAGTTTTAGCTGTGCAACTACTCACATAAAAGTCAATTAAAACCACTTAGCTTTTGATTTTGTTTTTTCAAATCTCAAACAAAATAAAAAGCTAAGTGGTTTAAATTGATTTTTATACGAGTAGTATGCACATCTCAAATACGAATAGCCCTTCTAAAATGGCTACCATATTGTTCAAGACTGTGCTATATATAACTGCCTTTATGTGGTTGGTAGAATGCCAAATTGCCAACTGTCCTCTTTAGGGAATAGTTCTACCAGGGTTTAACCATGAAGGACTACTACTGCCTGGAATAGCAGGTGTGGCTCTGACCGCCTTGTTGGGCAGACTGGATGGCCTATGCAGATCTTTATCTGCTGTCATTTACTATATTGCTATTATTCCTGTTTTGGATAGCACTTAGTTCTTTGAGTACGCTTCTTAATTCTTTGGGTTATGGATTTAGCCTTAATCCTAAAGCTGGCAAAGACCCAAAGATATCATATTTATTGTTTGTAGATGACTTGAAGCTCTAAAGTCCCGACGATCAACATTTAGAAGAACAACTCCATTTAGTAAAGAGGTTTTGAAATGATATCAGGGTGACTTTTGGCTTGGACAAATGTGCTAAGGCAGCCTTCTAAGAGGAAAATTGAGCAAAACTGAAAGCATCTGTCTCCAGAGAACTTGAATAGGTAGGTGTATATATCTAGGAGTAGAGAAAGAAGCAACAATCCAGCATAAATTCATTGACTAAAACTGTCCTCTCCCTCACTAGGATTTCCCCCCTCTGTAAACGCCTTTTCTTTCTCTCAAGAAGCTCCTTTCATGTATTCATGTATTCTTTACCCATAGAACTCCAATTAGTATGTAAGTTTTCCATTTAGACTAATTGTATTGTATTTAGACTTATTGTATTGTATTAAGACTTTTTGTTATTCGCTGAATGTCCAGCCTTCTTTCAATGTGAACCGCCTAGAAGTCGCCTGACTATGGCGGTATAGAAAAATAAAGTTATTTTTATTATTATTATTATTATTAAAGTACCAAGAGAAAAGACCAGCAAACAGTATTCCAGGAGATAAAACTGAAAGTTAAGTGCTTTAACATCAAAGAATAAAATACATCAACCTGCTTACAATTCCTGTACTCATATACAACTTTGGAATTGTAGACTAGCCTCTTAAATACGAGTCCTTGAAAAATATAAATGTACTAACAAGAAAACATGAAGCAGCTGACAACTTGCTGCCTGCGGCGGCTTCAGCACTCTCTTCAATGTCACTTCCGGAACCTGCACCTAGGAAGTAACATCAGAGAGAGTGCCGAAGCCAACACGGGAAGTTGGTGGCTACTCGCTTTGAAGTTAAAATTATATACAGGGGAGGGGCACATTCTGCATACACTGTATATATCCACTCAGTGAAAAAGTGCCTTTGTGCAGTGCTTTAGGCATGCAATCTCTTGTTCATACCTGTAATATTGTCATAGCTCCTGAAGTTCATTTCAATATGATCCCATTCTAGCACCATGCAGTTCTCCATGCTTGGCTGGGCGATTGCTACATAGACATCATTCTTATAGTTAAACGTGTCCACTGAAACTGACTGGTATGGTAAAATCTGATGAACTACAAAATCTGAAAGCAGAGATTTCAAAGCTGCATGTTACTTCTTGACCAGGAAATACCAAACTTTTGGGTACTGCTGTGGGCTTAAAAATGAAATCTAGAGGAACAATGCCAAAATTAGAACAGAAATCTTTTTTTTTTTTTTTTTAGGGGTGGGGGCCCTGGTAGTTTCCTTCTACTCCTTTAGACTTTTATCTCCATTGAAAGAGAGTGGATCTGACACCAGGAACTTCTATTTGTTAGTTCTCAGGAAATATATAAGCCTAGTTTAGTCATTGCACTAACCCCCTCTTCTACGAAACTGCACTAGCAGTTTCTAGCGCAGGAAGCCGCGTTGGATGGCCCGCGCTGCTCCTGACGCTCATAGATTTCCTATGAGCGTCAGGAGCAGCGCGGGCCATTCAGCGCGGCTCTCTGCGCTAGAAACTGCTAGCGCAGTTTCGTACAAGAGGAGGTAAATGTCATAAAAACATAAGAGCTTCCCTACTGGGTCAGACTAGATAAAGTCCAGCATTCTGTTTCCAACTGGGGCTAGTCCAGGTCACAAGTAAAGTCCCAAAATGTGATTATTATGTATATTTATTGTATGCTGCCAAGGACGAGAGAAAGAGAACACCAGAATAAATAGTGGCTTTTCTCAATAAACCATAATATTGGTTTTTTAAACCCAGCTACATTAACTGATTTTACCACTTACTCCAGCAGTGAGTTCTATATATTGGATGAAAAAAATATTTTCTCCTACTAGTTTTAAAAGTGCTACTCTGTAACTTTATGGAGTGTCCCCAAATCTTTGTACTTTTTGGAGAAAGTAGATAATTGATTCGACTTCACCTATTCTACTCGATTAAGGATTTATAGACCTCTGTCATATCCATCATTTATCTAAGCTGACAAGCCCTAACCTCTTTAGCTGTTCCTCATATGAGAACTGTTCCAGTCCCTTAATTATTTTGGTTTTCCTTCTCTGTACCTTTTGCAGTTCCACTATTTTTTTTATTGAGATGCAATGACCATAAGAACATAAGCAGTGCCTCTGCTGTGTCAGACCGGAGGTCCATCATGACCAGCAGTCCGCTCACGCGGCGGCCCATCAGGTCCAGACCTGTTACATAACCTTCTATCTATACCCTTCTATCCCCTTTTCCTTCAGAAAGTTGTCCAATCCCTTCTTGAACTCCAATACCGTACCCTGTCCTATCACACTCTCTGGAAGCGCATTCCAGGTGTCCACCACCTGTTGGGTGAAGAAGAACTTCCTAGCATTGGTTCTGAATCTGTCCCATCTCAATTTTTCCGAATGCCAGATACTCATCAGCTTGGGCAAGACACTACTCCCTGTCTGAACTAGAGAGTTGCGCGGGGACAGAAATCCCACCCGTCCCCGTGAGGAATCCCTCCGTCCCCACCCATCCCCGCGAGGAATCCCCTCCGTCCCCGCCCGTCCCCGTGAGGAATCCCCTCCGTCCCCGCCCGTCCCTATAAACTTCAGAAATAGTTATTTCATTTAATTATGCTACTGAATTAAAGGCTCTGGTAGAAACCCATTTACAAATAAGCAAAAAGAATTTATTAATTTGGAAATATTAATTGGGAAGAATACATACTTTGTAAACGGGTTTCTACCAGAGCCTCTTTTGTTTATAAATTTTTATCAACACAACTAATGTTGTTTAAGCCCTCCCTCCCCTCCGACGTCAGCGCTGACATCGGGAAGACTTCCGTTCGGCTCTGTGCTGCAAGCAGAGCAGGTAGGGAGAAAAGCCGCGCGACTTAGTACATCCAGCCCCACAGGAACCCCGCGATCCTTGGAGGCGTCCCCACGGGATCCCCGCAACCCTAGGGGGCGTCCCCATGGGATTCCCGTGACCCTAGGGGGCATCCCCACAGGATCCCCGTGACCCGAAGGGGGAACCCGCGGGATGCCTGCGGGTCCCGTGGGATTCCCGTCGTCCCCGTTCAGCTCTCTAGTCTGAACGACCTTTCCCTGGTGTCTCAACGAATGTGTGGGATACAGTGCCACAGACTGATGATGTAGGCGTAGGGCATAGTATCAGGGGAGATGGAAGTTCTCTATTCAGAGACCACAATGCTAATGTTATATAAGTTATTAAAATAGATTACATTGAAATAAGATGTGGAAGTCTGCACACAAATCATCTTGTGCTCATCAGTCAGCATCCTAGGCCTCCACCGTGCACACAACTTGCGATACTTGAGAACCTCTGTGACAATGGTATGTGCAAATCCGATGCTGACATCCAATTCTCTGGCCAGAACTTCTAAAGAAATACACCTGTTTTCACGAATAATGGTATCAGCATGGCCCACCTTGTCATCAGTAACAGCTGTGCTGGGATGACCGGCATGTTCCTTATCAGGGATTGATATTTGCCTATTTTTAAATGCATCTATCCACTCGTACACTCTTCTCTTGCCAAAGCAGGCATCTCCATATGGTTGCAGCATTCTTCTATGAATTTCACAAGGTTTCACACCCTCCGACTACAAAAATCTGATGACTGCTCGCTGCTCTTCCCGATTTTCCTCTCTCATTGCCCCATTGATTACCGCAGCACGGTTGGTTCTGGCTGCAGCATGGCGTCAAGATGTTATACCATCCAAATTGCAGGTGATTGCCAAAATGGATTACGTATTTCGTATGTCTCAGTTGACTGCCATATGCCAGCACACATTGGGTAGGTTCATGCATCGGTGGAAACCCTATGTTGCCTGGAAGACTAGACGGGATGGTTAACTTACTTTCATATTAACCACTATTTCTGTTCCTCTGTACCCCATGTTCTGATTAACATTCTTTGGCTTCTTTCTACTGTTGATTGTATAAGCTGTTTGGGAGTTGGGGGGGATACTTGGGAGATTTAGAATAGGGGGTTTAGATCCTGGTACTGCTATGTTCTTATGCTATTGCTTGGCATTGTTACGAAGAGTGCTGTTTCAACTGATTGCTCTGTACCAGTGAATTTGAAGTATTTTATATTTTGTATGTCTTTTGCATTTTTTCAATAAACAGTTAAAAACTAAAAAAAAAAAAAAAGAAATACTGTCAATTTGCTGTTACTCTTTGAAATGCCTTCATATATGTGCTACTTTTTATTGTGCTTATGTTTTTATCTATGTACTCCATTTGTTATTACATTAATTTTTGGCATACTGGTATATTTCTTTTTTGCTTCATAATAATGTCAAACATAGCTTTGAAGATCATAGAGTTCTCTTCATTTTGACCCATTGACCTTATTATGCAAAAGTCATACTGGACTGTTATTTGATATGAAGAACACCTTAGGTTATAGGCTCTAGGAACTGTAGGAGTAACAGTGAACCAATCGCAGTCTTAGTAGTCAAGTTTCCTGAATGATTGTGGATAATAAACCAATCTCAGATTACCCTTCCTTGGACAAAATGAAGACATTGTTCAATATAGGGTTGCCCAAGCACTCACAACACCCACAGAGCTAGCTCCTATAATCCTACAGCCCGATATTCAGCTGGCAGCAGTCAGTATTTTTGTGTCTGCTACTGGCTGTATTCCCAGATATTCAATGTCGGGCCATGTCTGGGCACCAACATTGAATATTTCATTGTAGGCTGGCCACTAAAGCTTATGTGGTTGGGTGCAATCTTCAGCCCTTGATCACATAAGCTGAACCGTTTAAAGAGAGGACTGTTATTTAAGCAGTTATCATATGCGGTCAAAGGCTGAATATCAGCACAACTGCATAAGTGCTAACTCCACCCCTGGAACACCCACAAGTTTGTCAGTTTCAAGACAGGCACTAACTACAAATATTCAACAGCATTAGGAGCCAGATTCTATTAACAGCACCTAAGCGTGCCTACATTGTAGGTTCTGTTCAGTGTGATTGTCAATCAACCACTAGGTGACATTTATAGAATCATGCCTAACGGTGCCTAAGTGGACTTAGGTATCACTAGGCGTCCTAGACTTAGGTGCTGCTCCATCAGGCCAGCTTTTCACTTGCCTAATTTGTCAGTGCCTATGTCGGATGCGTAATGATGTCTAACTCAACCACACCTATTTTCCACCCATAACCATTCCTACTTTTAACATGGTGTTAGGCATGCAAGGGCGGCTCCACTTAGGTGTCGCTAGGCATCCTAAGAATTCAGTACCAAACTTAAATTGCTTAATTTTTTTTTTTTGATTGGCTGATAACTGCTGTGGTCAATTATCACACCAATTAAGCCAATTTAAAAAATTAAGTTTGGCATGGATACCAAACTTAGGTGTTGCTAGACTGCCGCAATTAGGGTACCTAGTAGCGTTTAATATAGATGTCATTTATAGAAAATGGCCATAACTGGTTAAATGTCACTGAATATCAGCAATTAGGCAGCCCTAGGCAATTTAAGTAAGCAAGAGACTCTTCTGCTAGCTTAAATCTCTCTGAACATTAGCCGGCCAGTAATTAAATTATAAACTATGACCTTCTCCCTCAACCTGTAGGGTAGATTTCCAGAGACATGTGCACAAATGCTTCTCTATCCATTGCTGAACATGCAGATTGCTGGCAAATATTAGATTAATATTATCAAATGTAGTCCACATATGTCTAGAACACAGCTGATTGTGAGGCTAAGAGGAGCCAAGTGGAAAATAAAGTTATAGTAGCACACTTCAAAGTCATCTTCCAACAAATTTATGATGATAACTGTTCTGCTCTTATTTTCCAGGATACATGTTCTCCTGCTTGGATTTAAAAGGATGGACCCCCCTTTTCCCCAAAACACTAGAAATAAACACAATGGATTAAACACAAAAGCCCAGTTTCCATACCTGTGGTAGTACATTCGTTATCAAAACTTGAAACATCATTTAACTTCTTTTCCTTGTATTCCACTGGTCCAAGGCAGAGGACCTCTGAAACTGTGGAGTTTGTCATCTTCAACCAGGAAAATAGCCACTTGACTTTGCAATCGCATTCAAATCTATTACCCCTTAAATCTCTAAACATAAACAGAAATACATGCATGTGAAATGACAGAAAGACAAAGGAAGAAGAGCAGAAGTAACTTAAAAAAAATCCTAAATCCTCACTACCTATCGCTCTTTATGTGTTTATTTCTGATTTTTTTTAACTAATAAAATACCCCTACACGCATATCCAGCTTCCTTTTGCTCTATCACCATGGCAGAAGTCTCTTTCTACTTCTTTAAGTGATAGTTTTTCATTGTTTTGGTCAAAAATCTCTGACTTTTGAAAATATTTCTTTTGCTGTTGTTATGGGAGAGTGCAAAGCTGTGGCACTCACCCATAAACAAAATATAAAACAACATTAGTATAGAAAGCATACATAAACGTGGAGGGGTGTGTGGTGCAGTGGTTGAAGCTACAGCCTCAGCACCCTGGGATTGTGGGTTCAAACCCCACACTGCTCCTTGTGACCCTGGGCAAGTCATTCAGTCCTCCATAGCCCCAGGTACATTAGATAGATTGTGAGCACACCAGGACAGATAGGGAAAATGCTCAAGTACCTGATTGTAAAAACTGCTTAGATAACCTTGATAGACAATATATAAAAGCCTAATAAACTTGATAAATGGAAACAAAAGACAAAAAAGAAGCAAAAACTACATCCCAGCTTTTAAACACTTTAGCTTACCTTCAGAACATCATGTAAAAAAGGCACATGCACTCACATATACTTACATACGAGGGGCCACTGAAAAGTTCTCAGCCCAACCAAGAAGAGAATGATGTGGAGCCATGAAATTTACACATTATTCTATACTTTTCTTGATCCTTTTCATGTCAATGATATGATATGAAATGGAAAGTGTGGAATAACGTGTAAGTATCATGGATCTGCATCATTCTCTTCTTGGTTGGGCTGACAACTTTTCAGCGGCCCCTCGTATAAGTACTCGTATACATACAAATATAAATATATATGCATTTTGGGGGGGAGTTTTATTGTATTATTTCTATTTGCCACCTTTTACTGCAGTGAAATGTGAAATGTGAGCAAATGACCAGTGAATTTCTATATTTTCTGAAGTATGCCCTGCTGCAGGCAAATTGCTGAAATATGCTGGACTAGGATTAAGAAGATAGAGGTATGACACATGAGACTTTTCTGTTGTACTGCATTTTCTCCCCCAGGTTTGATTTTAAGAAAGATTAAATAACTTTTATATTTGGGCTGTTGTTACATTTAAAACAGTCTTAAAACAAAATCAGATAGGACATCAGGATGGCCAGGATGTGCACTCGAGACTTATGGACTGGGGCAGGTGCAAACCTCAGGCTCTTCATTTCATGCCCCAGGAATGGGGTGAAGGCGGGAGGGAGTAGCTCAATACCAGGGCCCAGCTCTTTAGGATGTTTATTTATTTATTTATTTAATAAAAAAATGTTATACACCCCCCTTTGCTCTGAACTTGCAGTCTTAGGGCTCCTTTTACAAAGCCACGCTAGCGGTTTTAACGCACGCACCGGATTAGCGCGCGCTAGCCGGAAATCTACCGCCTGCTCAAAAGTACTGTACAGAATGAATATTATTTTTTCCCTTTGTTCATACACAGGGTGGGGAGGGGGGAGGGAATATTTTATGATTTATTATGCTTGGATATAAGGGGGGAGGGATATTTGATGCGAGTTAAACTTTGATGATATTTTAAGTGCTGTTAAAGTATAAAATGATTGTATCTTATGTTACACTTGTTGAAAGTTTTAAAAATGAATAAAAGCTTTAAAAAAAAAGGAGGCAGTAGCAGCTAACGCATGTGGCAATTTAGCGTGCGCTATTCCGTAAAAGGAGCCCTTAGTGCAGAGATTATTGTTGCAATTAATCCACAAGTCTCTTTATAGGACCAATAGGGACCCCTGAAGAAGACAATTGTGTTGAAACACGGACCGTATTGGGTCCACATGTTTCCAGTGGTTCAGGCCCTAGATGTTTTTTATATACCACCCTTCTACAGGAAAGCGAAACAAAGTGGTTTACATATCAATGGTTCATTTTGCCTATCATTTAAAAATAAACATCTATACAACCTCTAAAAAAAAAAAAAAGAACAATTCACAACA
This sequence comes from Geotrypetes seraphini, assembly GCF_902459505.1. Taxonomy (NCBI): domain Eukaryota; kingdom Metazoa; phylum Chordata; class Amphibia; order Gymnophiona; family Dermophiidae; genus Geotrypetes; species Geotrypetes seraphini. The sequence continues at coordinate 238,147,355 of NC_047084.1, read as the reverse complement.
ATACAAAACTTGCAGACAGTCACATTTTCATAAGTCTCTAGATGAAACTGTTCAAGTAATCCAACCTATGATAACCAAAATGCTAATGTAAAGAAATGTCTTCAGCTCTTTTTTTTTTTTTTTTTTTAATCTCTGATTTAAATTCTGTTCTTAACTCCTAAGAAAATGAATTGGAGCCAAAACGAAAAATACTGTTCCTCTATCACAGGGGTAGGGAACTCTGGTCCTCGAGAGCCGTATTCTAGTCGGGTTTTCAGAATTTCCCCAATGAATATGCATGAGATCTATGTGCATGCACTGCTTTTAATGCATATTCATTGGGGAAATCCTGAAAACCCGACTGGAATACGGCCCTCGAGGACCGGAGTTCCCTACCCCTACTCTAGCAAAATCCAATCTGACTTGGGCTAAGGCAGGAATTACAAAATGATTTTGATTTTGCAATCACTATGTTCTACTTGTGACATAGGGCTCCTTTTACTAGGGTGCGCTAGGGCTTTAACGCGCGGAATAGCGCGCGCTACATTGCCACGTGCACTAGACCTTAACGCCAGCATTGAGCTGGCGTTAATTCTAGAAGCATAGCATGCCGTAATTTCCTGCGTGCGCTAAAAACGCTAGCACACCTTAGTAAAAGGAGCCCATAAGGAATAAGCATTCTAGAAAGACAAAGCAGAAACTGTGATAAAGATACTTGTTTTAGTGTATAAAGTTTTCTAACTTCATACAATAAGTACACAACAGCCAGTGTGCTTCTTTGAGCAGAAGGGACACTGCTCCTGGAGAGTGAGGCATTAACAACCGTGCATTATGCTAAAATACTATCTTCTGTAATCTCGGTGGCAGGAGGGACTTCGTGAAATAACATTCCAGGATTACTCAGGGTAATTTCTGCTATTCAGAAATTTAAAAAGGTGCTGAAAACAACCCCATTTGGAGAGGCTTTTTTATGAAAGATGGTTTAAGCTATTTTCTTAGAGTGCATTTTAAAGTAGGGTCTATTTATTGTTGTAACGTCTTAAAAATTATAGATGTACTATTTGGATCACTTAGGTGTAAGTGGGGGTACAAGTTTTTAAATAAATAAAATTCTTCATCATCGAGTATCCACATCTCTGCAAGCCCTCAAAATAAGTCCAATGTGCAAGCTAGTGTTAATTTAACAATAAAACAAAAGTTTCCTGGATAGGGATATCCAGGGATAACTTAACAAAAATTACATATAACTGATATTGCCCATCTTCCCAATCTGCTATTACTATGCTATATCAAAAATATTAGTGACTATTAATATACTAAGGAGCTCATAATCAAAAAACTAAAACATCCAAAAAAAACTCCCTAACTCGGCACTTGAACATCCTAATCACTGGGATGTCCAAGTGTCTATCGAAACCATTTTCCTGGACATCTAGTGAGATGTTTCTCCCAATGTGCATCCATAGTTCCAGGAGGCATGTTATGGGCAAATTTTGGATGTGCTTAACTTGGACATCCACCACATATAATCAAACTTTTCCCAAGATGTCCTGTTTTAGAAGCGTCTAAGTGCCACAAAGGTATCAAACTGACCGGATGGTCACTGGATACATTAAAATCATAAGAATTGCAATACAGGGACAGGCCAAAGGTCCATCAAGCCCAATATCCTGTTTCCAACAGTAGCCAACTCTTGTACCCCAAGTCCCAAGTAGTGAAACAGATTTTATGCTACTTATCCTAGGAATAATAATAATAATAGCTTTATTTATATCCCGTCACACCTTTCAGTTCGAGATGGTGTACAATAAGAGGTGCTGAGGGTGGTGGTGGTGGTTAATGGTACCCTCTCTAAAACATCGGAGGTGACCAGTGGAGTGCCGCAGGGCTCGGTCCTGGGTCCACTCCTTTTCAACATATTCATAGGGGATCTGACTCAAGGGCTTCAAGGTAAAATAACACTATTCGCCGATGACGCCAAACTATGTAATATAGTAAGTGAATGCAGTTTACAGAATTATATGGCGCAGGACCTGCTTACATTGGAAAGTTGGTCCTCAACCTGGCAGCTAGGCTTCAATGCTAAGAAATGTAAGGTCGATGCACCTCGGAAGCGGAAATCCATGCAGGACGTACTTCTTGAATGGAGAAACTTTAACTAGGACTTCAGCAGAACGAGATTTAGGAGTAATCATCAGTGCAGACATGAAAACTGCCAATCAAGTGGAGAAGGCTTCATCTAAGGCAAGGCAGATATTGGGCTGTATCAATAGAAGTTTCGTCAGCCAAAAGTCTGAAGTCATAATGCCGTTGTACAGGGCCATGGTGAGACCTCATCTGGAGTACTGTGTGCAATTCTGGAGGCCACATTACAGTAAAGATGTGCGCAGAATTGAATCGGTTCAGCGGACGGCCACCAGGATGATCTCGGGGCTCAAGGGTCTCTCGTATGAAGAGAGACTGAACAAATTGCAGCTCTACACTCTCGAGGAACGTAGGGAGAGGGGAGACATGATCGAAACATTTAAGTACCTCACGGGACGTGTCGAAGTGGAAGATGATATTTTCTTTCTCAAGGGACCCTCGGCCACAAGAGGGCACCCGCTCAAACTCAGGGGTGGAAAATTTCATGGCGACACCAGAAAGTATTTCTTCACAGAGAGAGTGGTTGATCATTGGAACAAGCTTCCAGTGCAGGTGATCGAGGCAGACAGCGTGCCAGACTTTAAGAATAAATGGGATACCCATGTGGGATCCCTACGAGGGTCAAGATAAGAAAATTGGGTCATTAGGGCATAGAAAGGGGGTGGGTAAGCAGAGTGGGCAGACTTGATGGGCTGTAGCCCTTTTCTGCCATCATCTTCTATGTTTCTATGTTTAAGTTAACATCGGTTGAAATTGGGAAGGGATAAGTGGGCAGTTATGTGGTTGGGCAGCATAGGGGGTGGGAGGGGGAACATGTAAGAAGAGGTAGATGTTGAACCATTTTGGAGGTTCAGACAAATTTGTCAAATAAGTGTGTTTTTAGTGATTTTCTGAATGTGTGCTATGTTAGTGAATTCAGGATTAGGTCGCTCAGGGTGTTGTTCCATATCTCTACTTGGAAGGCGAGAATCCTGTTGAGGAATCTTTTGAATCGCATCCTTTGGGGGAGGGGAATGTAAACAGGAGTGTTCTGCATGGGAAGTGGAGTTTGTCCTGTAGGATGAAGTGTTTCAGGAGGTAGGTGGGAGTGGTGCTGAGGAGAGTCTTATAGCAGAGGCAGCCGAATTTTAAGAATATTCTGGCCTCAATGGGTAGCCAGTGAAGTTTCTTGTAATATGGGGTGATGTGTTCAGATTTTTTCAGGCCAAAGATCAGTCGAACCGTGTTCTGGATTAGCCTCAGTTTCTTGATGGGTTTTTTGTTCAGTGGATTTCCCCAAGCCTTAATAATGGCCTATGGACTTCTCTTTTAGAAAATTATCCAAGCCTTTTTTTAAATCCACTAAGCTTACTGATTTCACATTGGAATTCCAGAGTTTAATTACATGTTGTATGAAGAAATATTTTCTCTGGCTTGTTTTAAATCTACTACTTAGTAACTTCATTGCATGCTCCCTAGTCCTAATGTTTTTGGAAAGAGTGAACAAGTGTTTCATATCTACCTTTTCCACTCCACTTAGAATGATTTACATGAATTTATTCAGGTACTCAAGCATTTTTCTCTGTCTGTCCTGGTGGGCTCACAGTCTATCTAATGTACCTGGGGCAATGGGGGATTAAGTGACTTACACAGGGTCACAAGGAGCAGTGTGTGTTTGAACCCACAACCTCAGGGTGCTGAGGCTGTAGCTTTAACCATTGCACTGCACTCACCCCACACTCTGAAGCTATCATACAGGCAGGTATGTACTGTTTCAATTACATCTTTGGGTGGGTAGAAGGGGGTCAGTGATCACTGGGGGAGTATGAGGGAGTTCAGGCCTACATCTCTCCAGTGGTCATCTGGTCAGTTAGGGCAGTGTTCTTCAACCTTTTTACACCGGCAGAAATAAAATAATTATTTTGTGGACCAGCAAACTATTAAGACTGAAATTTAAAAAAAACATTTCTGCCCCGTCTTCACGAGCTCAGTCCCCGCAAACCATCTAATCCCATCTGCACAAGCCGCAGTTATGATTTTATATTGAACGTATTTTATTAAAGTATAAAAAGAAACAATATTCTGAACAATTGTGATTTTATAAATACAAATATACAGAGCAAGGACTAACAACACCCCTGTCTCGCCTCCCCTTCACATATATCCCCTCTACTATCAAGAAAACTGAACAAGCCAAGTTATTATAGAATGCTACACAGAAATATCTTGCTAACAGAATACTGCAGTCCCCAGTTATGTCTCTAGCAGGATATATATTTCAAATCTGATATATTCTCTCATTTCTCTGCTGACCCCCTTTCCAGCATCAATCTCTCTCTACTTTCTCATTCCTCTCTCTCCCCTTTCCCTCATCTGATCTCTCCATTCCATCCTGACCCCTTCCCCTCCTGTAATCTTCCTGCCAGCTGTTTCCTTCCTTCTCCCTTCCCTCCTTCCCCTATCCAACATTAACTCTCTTCCCATCCCTTTCCCTCCTCCCCTCCCAGCAGCATCTCTCCTTCTACCTCCCTCCAGGTCCAGTAGCAGCTCTCCCTTTATCCAGCAGCTTCCCAGCCTCCTACAGTGGCTTCCTCCCCTTCCAACAGTCCTCAGTACTTGCCTGCAGCAGTGATTTGCTTAGGCAGCCTTGGGTCCGTTGCCGCCTCTGAGGAAAGGGGAAGTTGCCGGTGAATCACTGCCCTGGCAAGTAGGAGAGCTGCTGGGAGGGGAGACAGCCACTGTCAAAGGCTCCCCAGGATCTTGCTCGCACACGCTGACCATCTCCGTTGTACACTTGCACCTTCCCTGCAGCCCTCCTCAGTGGCGATCAAGACAGGCTGCTGACGTCTGAACCTTCCCTCTCTGAGTCCCACCTATTTTGTTTCAACTTCCTGTTTCCGAACAGGCAAGACTCACAGAGGGAAGGCCCCGACGTCGGCAGCCTGTCTTGATTGTCCGAGGCTGGGAGGAACAGCAGTCGGCAGGAACTGCAGTTGGCAGGAAATTTAACTGCTGACTCGATCTCGCCAGCCCTGTGCAGACAGGCAGAAATTTTCTGGCGGTTGAAGAACAGTGATTTAGGGCACCTTTTTGGTACACTTATTCATTATTAAAACAGGTCTTGCCCGAAACATCCAAATTTTGTACTGGATGTATTCTTAAATGTTTGATTATGGCAGAACATATCCATATCATAAGCACACCCAGTCCTGCCCACACCATGCCAGCGCCATTTTCAGCCTTAAAATCGAGTAAAGGCTATGCATTCAATTTATCCCCTGAAGAAGCCCATAAAAGGGTGAAACGGGGCCCGTAGGGTTGTAAGCTGTAGCAAACAAGAAAGGAGCACCAGCAGCACCAAAGCACAACCATAAACATAACCACAAATTTAAGTGCTGTTTTTTTGCTCCTGAGTTGCTTTTTAGCATTTAATATTTATTTGAACACTTTTTGATATTTGGCATGTTAGCATAAAAAAAGTCTCAAAAAGCTTAAGAGTTTAGCTCATAGCTCAATGAAAGATACCTCTTCCCTGCAACAGTTGGTCTTTAAAAGAACTTTGTAAGACTAGCGCAGGCATCTGAGAGCTAATGAGCTTATACAGATCTATATTGATGTCAATATAGCAAGTCCTGTTTCGAGTTTGTTTTGACTTATTCATTATTAAAACAGGTCTTGCCCAAAACATCCAAATTTTGTACTGGATGTATTCTTAAATGTTTGATTATGGCAGAACATGTCCATATCATAAGCACATCCTAGTCCTGCCCATACCATGCCTCTAACCCCCCCCCCCCCTTGAGATTTAGGTGAACTACTGATCAACAGCATAGATATCTGCCTAGAAAATATGTTTTGAAAATAACGAATTGGAAAGATGTGGAAAGAAAATGTCCATCTGTCCCTTTATTCCACTTTTAGGACATTTTTCTTTTTTGAAAATGAGCCCCATAGGCCACAAAAGTAATTTGAAAGTAAGCCCTTGAATAATGCACTGATATTCACTGTTAACAAGATGATTGAAAATGGATATATACATTACAGACTTGATAAATTTTATGTTCCTTCATAAAATTCTCTCTGGCTTTATTGTGTGTGTTTCAGGGCATTTCTTTCCCCCTCCCATGTGTAGCAGAAGCATTTCTTCCACCCTTGCCTTTGCAGCATTTCTTTCCCCCCTTGCCTGTTGCAACAGCACCATTTCTCTCCCCCTTGCCTATGCAGCATTTCTCTCCCCCCCCTTCCCTATGAAGCAGCATTTCTCCCCCTTGCCTGTGTATTTATACCACCCCTTCCCAGTGCAGCATTTCTACCCTCCCCCCTTCCCTGTGCAGCAGCAACATTTCTCTTCCTTGCCCAGCATGTCTGGCCCATTCCCCTGCTCAAAGCCACGGGCGTCTGCGTTGGAAGCCTTCTCTCTGACGTTGTGACATCAGAGGGAATGCTTCCGACGCAGCTGCAGATCACGTGAGGAGCCGACGCCCGTGGCTTTGAGCAGGGGAGCCGGCTAGAAGCTGTACAACGCCAGAGTAACCACCCGCGGAAACCCCTGTTTACTGCCACTGCTGCTGGTTATGGAAAGCAGCAGCGGCAGAATAGGGAGGGTGGCCGGCTGTGCACCCCCTTTGGGCGTGCACCCGGGGCGGACCACACTCCCCCCTTGGTATACCACTGCATAACAGTGCAAGTTCTAAAGCTGAGGTAAATAAATTGTGCTTCAGATATGAACAAATAAAAATGTAGAAACATGATTGCAGATAAAGGCCAAATGCCCATCTAAATCTGCCCATTCTCAGTAACCATTATCTCTTTCTCTCTCTTTGTTTCCACCACTTCTTCCGGGAAACTGTTCCATGAACTTACCAACCTTTCTTCCGGAGCCTATCACCTCTTAACTTCATCCTATGCCCTCTCATTGCATAGCTTCCTTTCAAATGAAAGAGACTCGCCTTATGCGCATTTACATTACGTAGGTATTTAAACGTCTCTATCATATTTTCCGTCTCCCACCTTTCCTCCAAAGTAAACATATTGAGATCTTTAAATCTGTCCCCATACGCCTTGTGATGAAGACCACATACCATTTTAGTAGCCTTCCTCTACCGACTCCATCCTTTTTATATCTTTTTGAAGGTGCGGCCTTCAGAATAGTACACAATATTCTAAATGAGGTCTCACCAGAATCTTATACAGGGGAATCAAAACCTCCTTTTCCTACTGGCCATACCTCTCCCTATGCAACCTAGCATCCTTCTAGCTTTACCTTTTCAACCTGTTTGGCCACCTTAAGATCATTACATACAATCACACCCAAGTCCCGCTCTTCTGTCGTGCACATAAGTTCTTCACCCCCTAAACTGTACTGTTCCCTCAGGTTTTTGCAGCCCAAATGCATGACCTTGCATTTCTTAGCATTAAATTTTAGCTGCCGAATTTCAGACTATTCTTCAAGCTTCGCAAGTTCTTTCTTCATGTTATTCACACCATCCGGTATATCTATTCTTTTGCAGATTTTGGTATCATCCGCAAAGAGGCAAATCTTACCCGACAACCCTTCAGCAATATCATTTATAAAAATGTTAAAAGGAACAGGCCCAAGAACAGAACCTTGAGGCACACCACTGGTAACCTCCCTTTCCTCAGAGCATACCTGTCCTTGATTGATGAAACATAGCAGTGTGTAGTAAGGGTAAGCAGTGCCCGAGGTGGTGGCGCCCCTACCCCATCCTCTTCCCTGCACCCTCCCTGCCCTGTGGGCACCCCCTTCCCTTTCCCTGTACCCTTTTAACTTCTCCGGCATGGGCAGCATGCCCTTTGACATCACTTCCTAGGTACGGGTCCCAGAAGTGACATCAGAGAGAGCACCAATGCCAAGCGGGCAGCAACCTTGTGCTGGGGAAGTGAAAAAGGTATGGGGAAGGCAAGGGGTGCACGCACGTGACAAGGAGAACACACCTGGACCGCCCCCTCTTACTAAGCCACTGAAACCTAGTAAGTTAGAGGCTTGTGAAGTAATAATTGTTTTCTCTGTACAGAGCTGTGTTTTCTAATAGGTTACCGCTTATGGAAAGAGGTTGTTGTCCTTGCATGAAAACTCGTCTTTCCTGTCATACATATTTGCATGAAACAGAGCAAAAGGATTCAAACCCATTAGCATAAATCAAAAGGAGAGAAAGAATTTGGAAGGATGATTTATCAGGTTCGAGTGCACTTTGCCATAGAAGAAGAGTTTCAAGTCTGCCAAATTCAACTGCTAATTCAAATAACAATAAACTCTCCATATTGTACGAGCAGTCTTTAATGGCCAACATTTCAGTCTTACAGAAAGACCATTATCAGGAGAGAATGCAGCATTTATAAGTCAAATCCCAGGTCCTGATCATTGCTTCTGAATCAGAAAAACAAACAGAAAAACTTTTGGGAAAATAATGAATTCCCAATAAGATTTACACATTCAGAATTTTTAAAAAAAATAGACTTATGTATAATATACTGCTTATGACCAGGTCATAAGACAATTTACGGTATACAAATAAAAATAGAAATAAAAAAAAACCAATTTTGATTTGACAGAGAATCCAACATCATAATATCACATATCCACTGACAATTAAAAGATTGGCTAAATAGTCATACTTTTAACTTCTATGAAATTTAAGATACAGTCATTCCAAATGCAGCTTCTGAGACCATTTATTCCATAAATACAAACTGCAGTAACAGAAAGCACTCTGCTTAGTTACAGCCACTTTACATTTGAATGAGAGGATCCTTCATCAAAAATTGATGTGAAAATCTTAATGCTTGATTTGGAATATAAGAAATCTACAAAAAATAGGCATAAACACTTACATATTAGTTCTATCCCCCAAACTTTGACTTGAGTTATGTTCTCTACTGAGAGCCAATGGACTTGTCTTAATAGGAGAGACCTAATTGTATTTTTTCTGCTTTAACATCTCATTTGCAGCTCTGTTTTGCAACAGCTATTGTGTCGATTTGGACTCTGGAAGACTGTGACGCAAAAAGAATTACACTAGTCCAGATGTGTAGAGATCAAAGCATGAGCAGATGCCCACAGATCTTTCTCCAAGGAACAGGATTCTACTACAAATGAAACATGACTATTAATTAATAGTTGATCATGCAATCACACCCCTAATGTTTTGGCCTCAACATTACCCCCTGAATTTCTGGAGAAACCAGTAAGGGATGTTGCTGCCTACTGACCAACAGCATCTCAGTCTTTATCTGGATTATGTTAATTTACTCTCTCTGAACTAGTTGACAAGATGATTAAGACAAATAGTTGCAGTGTAAATTGATATCTGCTTATCTTCGGAAACTAAAACAACCAATAATATCATTTGCAAAAAGATATCTTTCAAATTCATAATTCTTCAGCACAGTGAGCATGTAGAGATTGAAGTGGAATGGGGATAAGACTGACCCCTAAGGAGCCCCACACTGGGGTATTGAACATTCATAGCAAACCATGCCATACAATTTCTTATATCCCACAATTTTCTACATGGATTCAATTCGACTTACAATAAGAATTGTAACAGAAATAGTAGAATTTGTGGTAACAATTAATTAAAGTTATGGGTTTAGAAATACAAGTAATAGCAGAGTGTCTACATTACAGATGTCCATTAGTCTTTAGATTGCAAAGAGAAGAGGTGTGTTTTCAGTAATTCACTCTCCCATAGTAGTAATTACATAATTACATACTGTTTGGTTGGTTTGTTGTTATTTTATTATTAAATAGGCACCATCCAAGCACACATTGTCCCTGTTACTCCTACTGTGCTTAGGCATGCCCAAAAAAGTTATAATCAATGGCATCAAATGCTGTAGAGAGGTCCAGCAGGATTTAAAAAATTATCCTGCCTCCATCTGCTCTTATTCACAATCAATCCATGACTGATAACTGCACTGATTCAGTCCTGTGTTTCAGTCAAAATCTTAATTTATAGCACTGGAGGATATCCTTGTCATCTACAAACTGAGTAACTCTTCAGAGACCGCTGTTTCTATCATTTCTATACAGAGGGATCATAAGATACCAGGCCATATTCTGCTAAATTTGCTATATTAAACAAACCTTTTTGCTCGCTGCATTATATCAATGACCTGCTGGTACCGGAGAAGTTTCACCACCACCGGTCTAGGGTATCGGTATATTTGTATACTTACTTAAAACCAATAAAATATTTTGAACACAAAAAAAAAAAAAAACCACCTTTTTTTTCACTATGGGCCAAACAATTGCCTCTTTTAACATATTTGGCAATCTATCTTGGCCTAATGACAAACTATATATAACAGTCACGGATAGAGTAAGATTATAAAGTCTTTACATCGAGTTAAGCTGTTCTACTAACTTACCATACTAACTTACCGTCAAATACCCTATCCCAAGCAAACAAAATTAGTTCATAGATAGATTAGCAGATACAATGTGACTAACATGTGCTATGATTTTCACATAAGAATCTACTAATAAATGTTGAGAATTAATTTCTGAATTACCTTCACTTTAATGGAAGTCTTTCTATAATATTAGAATGTTGGTCATTGTGGGGCAGATTCTATAAATGGCGTCCTGATTATAGGCAGCGGTAGACATCCTACTGCTGTCTAACCTGCCAATCGGGATGCAAGTTTTCTAAAAAAACAAAAACCCTGAGGCAGGCCACCTACACTGTAAGAGTCTGTCATGATGCAGGGAGACACATCGGGACACTTAAGCTTGCTGAAGGCTGGACATGGATGTGATTTCACCCAGAAGTGGCCTTAGGCAAGCTTAAGTAACATAGTAGATGACAGCAGATAAAGAACCTAATGGTCCATCCAGTCTGCCCTTCCTGATTCAATTTAAATTTTTTAAACTTTTTCTTCTTAGCTATTTCTAGGCAAGAATCCAAACCTTTACCTGGTACTGTGCTTGGGTTCCAACTGCCGAAATCTCTGTCAAAACTCACTCCAGCCCATCTACATCCTCCCAGCCATTGAAGCCCTCCCCAGCCCATCCTCAACCAAACAGCCATATACAGACACAGACCGTGCAAGTCTGCCCAGTACTGGCCTTAGTTCAATATTTACTATTATTTTCTGATTCTAGCTCCTCTGTGTTCATCCCATGCTTCTTTGAACTCCATCACTGTTTTCCTCTTCACCATCTCTCTCGGGAGCACATTCCAGGCATCCACTACCCTCTCTGTAAAGTAGAATTTCCTAACATTGCTCTTGAATCCACCTCTCAACCTCAAATTATGTCCTCTGGTTTTACCATTTTTCTTTCTCTGGAAAAGATTTTGTTCTACGTTAATACCCTTCAAGTATTTGAACGTCTGAATCATATCTCCCCTGTCCCTCCTTTCCTCTAGGGTATACATATTCAGGGCTTCCAGTCTCTCCTCATACATCTTCTGGCGCAAGCCTCCTATAATTTTCGTCACCCTCCTCTGGACCGCTTCAAGTCTTCTTACATCCTTTGCCAGATATGGTCTCCAAAACTGAACACAATACTCCAAGTGGGACCTCACCAATGATCTGTACAGGTTTTTCTCTAGGGCCACATAAGACACCTGAAATTTAGGCCAACAAAATGCTGATCGCAGCAAGGGAATCCCACTACCGTGATCAGCTGAGCGGTTATGGCAGAGTCCCCCCCCCCAATGAAGTCAGCCAGACCGGAGGGATGCCCACTCCCTCCTGCTCCTGACCACCCCTCCCCCCATTGAAACAGCTGGGCAGAAAGAATGCCCACTCCCTCCTGCCACCACCCCCTCAGACCTCCCAGTGCCCCTGATACCTCTCAAAACGGACCCCCCCATCCCTCCAGCCAGAAGGCCCCCACCACTCCAATGTGTCAGGCTTCCCCTTCCCCCATAGAAGGGGCTTTAGGCCACTCACACTGCATCTCAGAATGCACTGGTAAGGAGGTCTAAGACTCCTATGGGAGAGGCCTTAGACACCTTAGCCAATCAGAGCCTTAAGCCCCTCCCTGGTGCATCCTAGAATGCACCGGAAAGGGGAGGCCTGCCATTTTGGAGTGACGGGCCCTGCCAGTGAGCACCCCTCCGGCTGGACCTTCAGATAAAAAGTATGGTGGGATTGGTCGGGTGGGGGGTAGGGTTAGGGGTGTGAGGTTGAGGGCCTGCATGGGGGTCCATTTTGAGAGGTATCAGGGCTCTGAGGTATCTAAGGGGGGGTGGCAGGAGGGAGTGGGCATCCCTCCTGCCTAGCTGATTTCACGAGGGTGGGGTTCCCTGCCACAGCTGCTCAGTTGATGTGGCAGGAGGATTCCCTTGTTGCAATCAGCTGATGGCAAGGGATCCCTAGGCAATTCTCTAATCGGGCCGGTTTGGCAGGGTTAGGTGTCTGTCCATTAGGAGATGCGATTTTGTATAGGATGCCAGTGTGCGATTGTCAGTAGCTGCTTAGGTCCCGGCGTCCTACACAGAATCTGCCCCATGTTCATATACATAACACTCAAATGTAAACATTCTGACCAAACCATAGAGAGCAATTTGCCATAATACTGTACATCGAAACAAACAATGAAAACCAGAAGTAAAACCTAACCTAATAAAACTGCAGCTGAATCTCTAAATATGAGAAGATTCAATCCTCTTAAATGTATGAATAATTTCACCAGTACTACAAATTAATTAATGAAAGAAAGAAAGAAAGAAATGAAAAGCTAAGATTAATAGCATCCCGCCTGCAGAGCCGATAAAAAAAGCTTTCACTACTTACAGTTCAATCAGAGAATCTAAATCACTGAAGACATTCCTTGGCAGTGTCTTAATGTAATTGTTGGCCAAAGAGCTGGGAAAAAAAAGAGAAAGCAGTATTTTAACATAGATACAATTTAGTTCAAAGGCTGTGTCATTAATGTTAGTGACGTGCATTAAATGAATGACCCTCCGTGCTCTGGCACTGTTTGGAGACATGCACCAATGGGGAACCGGTATATTGGATAAACTATTAACACATTAAAAAGAAATTGATATGCTGGAGGCAATGGTGGTACTTCTCACCCACGGCCCAGCCCAGTTCCACCCAGGCCTCAACCCCCAGCCCCACCCCCTCCCCTCCCCCTGTTCTCATGCTCGGAGCCATGACGGGAGGGCATCTGCGCATGCGCAGTTGTGACACGATGACATCACACGCATGCGCGTGACAATCGCTGCATTGCACCTGTAGATGCCCTCCCGACACGGTCCCAAGCTGGAAGCTTTTCAAAACCTGGACAAAGGGGCAGGTTTTGAAAAGCCGTCCCGAAGCCCGGATATGTCCTCTATAAAGAGGACCTGTCTGGGTAAATCCGGACATCTGCTAACCCTATCCTGAAGGTACACCTAGTCAGTCAGAGTTTCAGGCAAGCCTCTCTCACACATATTCATTGTAGTAATCCTGAAAACTTGACTGACTAGATAGGACTTCAGGAGAGGGTTGAGAAGCACTGGACTAGAGGTACAACCAGAGCTCTGAAAAGTACAATTGAGTGATGACTCTCAGGGTGGTTGAGTGAGCAAACCCTTCTTTACATCTGTCCCATATGATGATCCCTTGCAAAGAGTGGTACTGTAGCAGAAAATGATAGAACAGGGGAAAAAAAAATAACTTGAGGAGACTTACAGATGAGTGAGATCTCGAAGACCTCGGAAAGCATTTCTTGCGATGATCTCTATTCTGTTTCCCTCAATAAATCTAAGCACAAAAAACACAACATATAAGATCACAATTAGTGGCTCATGTCCTCTGACCCACAGGAATTTTTTAGTTCCAAGATTCTACGTTTGTTAAGATGGAGGGGCAGAACTGCCATCAATATCATGGGATATGTTACTGCTACAAAAATTGTAAACCTTGATCATAATCACATGCTTTGAAGTAACAATGTCATTTCCTTTCCTATACACATCCCTTAATCTTTTATTCAATAAGATTCTATTAAGAAATTCTCATGGGATAGATCAATATTTCTCAATCATTGACCTATAGCAGTATTTTTGCCAGTCCACAGAGTAGTTCCTCACTCTTGTCACTGCCCCTGGAATAGATGATGCCTTCTATAACTGTATGACTCTCAGTGAGTTTGAGCTGTGCAGTCCCTGAACTTCCACATGCCTCAGATTGTGAAACCAGCTTGGAACTTCAGCTACTGTGTGGCTCCAGCTCAGAGAGTCATGCAATGCCAGAAGGCATCATATATTGTGGTGATGAAGGTAGTAACAGCAAAGAAGCTTTGATGTTAGAGGGGTGGGGTGGGGGGGCATCTGGATGGTGAGAGTGATGGGGTTGGAGTGACTGGGTTTAAAGATTGAGGGGAAGTTGGATTGGCTAGCTCAGAGGGTTGGCCAAGTGGGTGAAGAGGGATGAGTGGGTAGGGAAGACTGGCTAGATGGGGAGAGACTGCCTGACTGGAGGGTGCAGAGACTCTATGTGAAGGTGGGTTCCTGAGTGAATGGAGGTGAAGGGGTAATTGTGTGAAAATAATGTTATGTGGGGATTATCTGAGCAAGAGAGGGAAGAAGAGAGACGATGAGGGAAGAAAAGATGACAGGAAAGGATATAGCAAAAATAGGTGTTTCAAGAGAATTAATGCAAAAAGTTCAGATGATAAAATGGGAACATAGACAAGAGAGTAAAAAAATATGAAAAGGGAGAGAAGAAAAAGGTCATAAGAGAACTAGAAATAAGTCTATGTAATCCATTTTCTGGTATTTTACTGAAGTATTCTTCCTAGCTCTATGAGAGAGACACATTTTGAAAAGATAACGTAGACAGCAATCCCAGCATCAAAAAGGCAAAGAAACATTAAGCTAGACAATACAGCCTCATCACCTTCCTAATCAACCCCCAGTGTGCACTGTGAACTGCATGTCTTTGTCTTTTCATGTACACTCAAAGGGGAAGGGGAGAAATATGTAGAAGCTGATAAAAATAAGACTGAATTACGAGGATCATTTCATAAATAATGCATAAATAATAAATGCATAAAAATAATGCATAAATAATATTTTTTAAATGTATGTTTTTGGTTTTTTTTCAAGTATTTCTTTACAATCCTTCAATATAGTCTCCCTGCTTTGCAATGACCGAGATCCAACGTCTGGGAAGCTTCATTATTCCATCCAAGACACCGTTTTTGTTCAGTTGACGAATGGCTCGGGTACCGGTGGAAGAAAGCTCTTCCAGAGATGCAAAACAATGTCCACGCATAGGTTGTTTCATCTTTGGAAAAAGGTCGAAGTTTTGTGGACTCATGTCTGGATGGTAGGGAGCATTAGGTAACACCTCCCAGCTGTATTTGTGTAGTTTTTCAATGATGAGTGGAGAGCTCCATCTTCCCCATGGCTAAAAAAATTTCAACAAGCTCAATCAAAAGTCAAACATGTGATTTTTGCTTATGATCATGAAGGCATCATCATTACAGACAAAGTTCCATGTGTCACAGCAGTGTATTATCGTGATTTTTTGCAAAAAATGCACAGAAAAATGCATAAAATCTGACCTCAGTTGCTCTTGGCTGGGTCACTCATTCTTCACGATAATGCTTGTCCGCACATAGGAAATGTCTTCATTGAAAAACTACGCACATTCGGCTGGGAATTGTTACCTCATGCTCCCTACAGTCCAGACATGAGTCCACCAGACTTTGACCTTTTTCCAAAGATGAAACAACCTATGCGTGGACATCATTTTGCATCTCTGGAAGAGCTTTCTTCCGTCGGTACCCGAACTGAACAAAAATGGATGGAATAATGAAGCTTCCCGGACATTGGGACTCAGTCATTGCAAAGCAAGGAGACTATATTGAAAGACTGTAAAGAAATACTTGAAAAAAAAAAAATAACATGTAAATTTTAAAAAATAGTGTGCATTATTTATTAAATGACCCTCGTACGTAACAAATATTTCTGTTCTCTGTTCACAGCTGACGTGCCAGGAACAAGACCACAGAAGACAAGTACAAACAGGGCTGGATATATGGTTGACCCTGATCGATTTTCAGAGGATTGTGTTTTGAGGAGCTAGCTAAAGGTGGGCAAAGAGATGGGGCCAGATGGTGTACAGCCAAGGGTACTGAAGGAACTTAGGGAAGTTCTGGCTGCTCTGTTGGCTG
This sequence comes from Geotrypetes seraphini, assembly GCF_902459505.1. Taxonomy (NCBI): domain Eukaryota; kingdom Metazoa; phylum Chordata; class Amphibia; order Gymnophiona; family Dermophiidae; genus Geotrypetes; species Geotrypetes seraphini. The sequence continues at coordinate 238,131,109 of NC_047084.1, read as the reverse complement.
ACTTTGTCAATGCTTCTCTAGAGTGAGGAGTGATACTGGAGGACTAGAGAAAGGCGGATATGGTGCCTCTCCACAAAATTGGAAGTAAGGAAGAAATACGGAACTACAGGCTAGTAAGTCTGACTTCTGTGGTAAGTAAATTAATGGAAACACTTTTAAAACAGAGAATAGTTATGTTTCTGGAAACCGGTGGATTACAGGACCAGAGGTACCATAGATTCACTAGAGGCAGGTCTTATCAGACAAATCTGATCAATTTCTTTGACTGTATGACCACAGAATTGGATTGAGGGAGTGCGCTAGATGTGGTGTATTCAGATTTTAGCAAAGCCTTTGACAGTGATCTACACAGGTATCTAATAAATAAACTGAGTGCCCTCAGTATGGGTCCCAAAGTGATGGCCTGGTTGAGTGGTCAATGGAGACTGCTCAGAGGAAAGGGATGTTACTAGTAGTGTGCCTCAAGGTTCAGTCCTTGGGCCTGATCTTTTTAACATTTTTGGAAGCTGAAGGACTGCCAAGTAAGATTTGCCTCTTTGCGGATGATACCAAAATCTGCAATAGAGTACCCCTGATGGTGTGGATAACATAAGGAAGGATCTAGTGAAGGTTGAAGAGTGGATTGAAATTTGGTAGCTAAACTTTAATGTTAACAAATGCAAGGTCATGCATTTAGGCTGCAAAAACCCAAGGGAACAGTACAGTTTAGGGGGTGAAGAACTTTTGTGCATGAAAGAAGTGCAGGACTTCTATAGGAGGGGCCTTAGGTACCAAGCCAATCGGAGTCTTAGGCTCCTTCCTAGGGAAAGGCATGCACTGGGAAGGGGAAGGCCACCATTCTGAAGAGGCAAGCCTGCTGGCAGGAGGAAATGGGCATCCCTCTTGCTAAGCTTTGCAACTAATAATAATTTTATTCTTATATACCGCCAAAGCCATGAAAGTTCGAGGCGGTTTACAACAAGATGTGCTGGACAATCAGCAAAGAGTTTACACTATATTGTTATCAAATATAAGCCATGATGATTTGAGGCAGTTTACAATGAAAGGAGCTGGACAAACAGTGAAGTGGTCACAATACAAAGTCATCAAATACAACAAGATGTGCTGGACAATCAGCGAAGATTTTACACTATATTGTTATCAAATATAAGCCATGATGATTCGAGGCAGTTTACAATGAAAGGAGCTGAACAAACAGCGAAGAGGTCACAATACAAAGACAATGCATACAAGCTTACAGAAAGGAAGAAAAGGAAAGTTTATAAAAAAATCTTAGGTTACAATTCGATTAAACAGATTCGTTTTTACAGATTTCTAAAATTGAGGTAGGATGAGGAATGCGTGATAATTTTACCCAGCCAATCGTTCCATTTGCCTGCCTGGAAGGTGAGCGTTCTGTCTAGGAATCTTTATTGTCGGATAGGTGAACAGATGAATTCTATGTGTGAGCCTAATAGAACTATCCAGATTAAATTGGGAAACCAAGTATGTGGGGGCTAGACCAAATATTGATTTGTAACAAAGACAGAAAAATTTAAACAGAACTCGTGCTTCCAGGGGCAGCCAATGAAGTTTTTGATAATAGGGACTTATGTGTTCCCATTTCTTCAACCCAAAAATCAATCGAACTGCTGAATTCTGAATAACTCCGAGTCTTAGAATGGTTTTTTTGAAGGATCCTAAGTAAATGATGTTGCAATAATCGAGCATGCCCAAGATGGAAGATTGAACCAGTAGGCAGAATGATGCTGCATCAAAGTATTTTCTGATGGTTCTGAGTTTCCATAGTATCGAGAAGCATTTTCTAACCAGTAAATCTGTGTGAACATTTAGAGTGAGGTGGCAGTCCAGAGACACTCCCAGAATTTTTATGGAATGGTCAATAGGGAAGACCTGACCATTCAAGAAGATCGATGTGTCTTTAATTTTATCGTTTGGGCTTGCCAGGAAAAATTTGGTTTTGTCTGAGTTGAGTTTCAATTTGAATTCGGTCAACATAATTCGATTTGCTTTAGAATGGATGATAGTTGATTCATTGTCTCAGAAGTCAGGGTAGTAAGGGGAATAACTATCGTGATAGATATAGAATTTAACTTTTAAGTTTTGCAGTAAATTCCCCAATGAGGCAAGGTAAATGTTGAACAATGTAGGGGATAGAGGAGAGCCCTGCGGGACTGCACAAGAGTTTACCCAGCTGCAGGAATGTTTATTGTCAATATAGACTTGATATGATCTTTTACTCAAAAAACCCTGGAACCATTTCAACACGTTGCCTGAAAGACCAATTGACTCCAGACAGTCAATCAGAATAGCATGATCGACCAAATCGAAGGCACTACTTAAGTCTAATTGCAGAACTAGTGCACTTGTGCCTTGACTGAATGAGGTATGAAGGAAATCTAGCAGTGATGCAATGACCGTTTCAGTGCTAAACCCAGATCGAAAACCTGACTGATTGTCTTGTAGTATGCTAAATTTATCCAAATACGTTGCTAATTCTTGGTTGACCAAGCCTTCCATCAGCTTGACGAATAAGGGGGTACTCGCAATAGGTCTGTAATTTGATGTTAGCTTGATAGATTCCTTAGGATGTTTTACGATCGGTGTGATCAGAATCTGGCCTAGATCCTCAGGGAATGTACTGGTTAGTAATAGGGAGGAAAGCCAATTGTATAGGTTGGCTTTGAAGGTGACTGGAGCGACTTTCATAATGTTTGTCTAATCTGCAATAGGAATCCGCGTATTTCATATAGAGTTTACAGAATTGTTGCCAGGATGGAGTGGTAAAATTGTTCCAGGACATATCTACCCTAGATTCATCTTTGTATTGGGCAACTGGGTAGTTCGAAATGTTAGTTTGGATCTCAAATTATTGATTTTGTTGTTGAAGAATTCAGCCAGAGTGTCTGCAGATAGTGGGGAATCTAGGGTTGAACAGGAAAAGGCCTGTATGTCGTAAAGATTGTTAACTAGTTCAAAGAGATTTCTACTATTAGTGTTCGGAGAGCCAATTTTTGGGGCGTAAAAGTTAGTGCATTTCTTTATTATTAGTTTTTTGTATTCTTTTAATTTTAGTCTCCAATTCGATCTCCCTTCACTGTCCCTTATATAATGAGTGATCAACAGAGTCTGGAAAGCTTTATCCAAAGTAGAAATAGTAGGTGATACCATGCAGATAGTAAGGTAGAAATTGTAATCATGCAAATACTTTTTCCGGAGTAGTCATGCAATTAGTTTTAGCCAGAGTAGTCATGCAATACCACTGGTGTCTTTCAGGACAGGAGAAGAGATAGCTCAGGCAAGCACTGGTTGCTGAGGAGAAAGAGTGGAGGTATGGGGGAGGTTTGAGGGGTGTTGGGGGTAGCAGTGGCCCACTAGATCACCAAGTGACTTTTTTCGGAAGGGATCTCAGCAGGGGGAGTTGGATTTTGAGGGTTTGTATAAGGGGAAATGGGGGGAAGGGGGCTCTTTTTTTATTTTTGCTGCTCTCCCTGCTGGTCGATCAGCTGAGCCAGTAGAACTCCCCACAGCTACCAATTGATGGCTTCAGGGCTTCCCCTGATGCTCAGCGCAATGCTGGCAAGGGAAGCCCTGAAGCCATGGTGATTTTAGGGAGTCCTGCCAGTGCTAATCGGCAAGCAAGGAAAACAGCAAAAAATTTGACGAGAGGCAGTGTGCCTAGCAATTGCCCTTCTGAGCAGGTGCCAGGCACAGTTCTCAGTTCTCATTTTTACTAGCATTGCTCCACATGAATAGCCATTGGGGAAAAAATAGCTCATGCCATGGTAATTTTTACTGTGGTGTCAGTTATACATCGAAGCCTTAGTATATTGTGTACAATTCTGGAGATCGCACCTTCAAAAAGATATAAACAGGATGGTGTTGATTCAGAGGAAGGCTACTCAAATGGTTGGTGGTCTTTGTCATAAGGCGTATGAGGACAGACTTAAAGATTTCAATATATATACTTTGGAGAAAAGGCAGGAGAGGGGAGATATGATAAGAGATGTTTAAATACCTATGTAGCATAAATACGCATGAGGCAAGTCTCTTTCAATTGAAAAGAAACTTCAGGGTGAGAGAGAGCACAGGATGAAGTTAAGAGGTGATAGGCTCAGGTGTAATCTAAGGAAATACTTTTTTACAGAAAGGGTGGTAGATGCGTGGAATAGTCTCCTAGTAGAGATGGTGGAAACAAAGACTATCTGAATTCAAGAAAGCATGGGACAGGCATGGGGTTCTCTTATGAAGAGGAGAAGATAAAGATAGTGAATGCTGCAGATGGGCAGACTGGATGGGCCATTTGGCTTCTTGTTTCTATTGCTTTCATTGTGATAATTTTACTTGTTTCTAATGTCCTTGTAAGCTAACTTCAGGAAGCATGAAAGCGTTTAGTTTTAATTTTTGACAGCAAAGACCTGAAAAGATTCATAACACTAGCCATCCATAGAATAGGTCTTCAGGGTTGAGCTCCCTTAGACAATTCTGTATTTTATTTCACAGTGCTTTCAACTGCTGAATCAAATAAAATGCAGACATCTCCACAGCCAAGTGATGTCCATGTGCAAAGCAGTCTTCGATATCATTCATTTTGTCCTAACTTCCATCCATATCTGGACTGCCAAGGATATGTAATTCCTCTGTCTGTCACATAATTTGACAGTTGAATAAATATGCCCACCGCCAAAATGAATTTGCATATATATTGCTAAGTGAACAAAGAAAGCAAAAGGATCAAAGTTAAAATACATGGAAAACTATAAGGATGACAGAGGGACTAAAAAAATGAGAAAACTGAAAAAAAAAAAAAGCTCATAGGGAACAAATATGTACAGTAATAGTTTTACACACTGGAAAATAATCGAGCAATGAAAACAGCTGTAATGTTAAGGGGCGTTTTGTTTTTCCATTAAAAGGGAGGGGCTCCTTCAATAAAGACCCCAACATTGCAACTATCAGTACAGAGTACATAAAACTTCAACAGGAAAGATGAAAATGTTCTCAGGAAGAACAGGCCCTATGTTCTTATAGCTTACAAGGAACCTAATGCCTCCTTGCAGATGATACCAAAATCTGCAATAGAGTAGACACGCCAGATGGTGTGAATAACATGAAGAAAGACCTGGCGAAGCTTGAAGAAGAATGGTCTGAAATTTGGCAGCTAAAATTTAATGCTAAGAAACGCGAGGTCATGCATTTGGGCTGCAAAAATCCGAGGGAACAGTACAGTTTAGGGGGTGAAGAACTTATGTGCACAACGGAAGAGCGGGATTTGGCTGTGATTGTATGTGATGATCTTAAGGAGGCCAAACAGGTTGAAAAGGTGACGGCAAAAGCTAGAAGGATGTTAGGTTGCATAGGGAGAGGTATGGCTTGTAGGAAAAAGGAGGTATTGTTTCCCCTGTATAAGACTTTGGTGAGACCTCATTTAGAATATTATGTACAATTCTGGAGGCTGCACCTTCAAAAAGATAAAAAGGATGGAGTCGGTCCAGAGGAAGGCTACTAAAATGGTATGTGGTCTTCATCATAAGGCATCTGGGGACAGACTTAAAGATCTCAATCTGTATACTTTGGAGGAAAGGTGGGAGAGGGGAGATATGATAGAGACGTTTAAATGCTACGTAATGTAAATGCGCATGAGGCGAGTCTCTTTAATTTGAAAGGAAACTGCAATGAGAGGGCATAGGATGAAGTTAAGAGGGGATAGGTTCCGGAGTAATCTGAGGAAATACTTTTTTACAGAAAGGGTGGTAGATGCATGTAAAAGTCTCCTAGAAGAGGTGGCAGGGACAGAGACTGTGTCTGAATTCACTGATTCACTTCGGGTGAATCGATTCGAATCGATTAAAAAAAAAATCAGCCTTCCGATTCGCTGACTGATCCCCCCCCCTCAAGCAGGAGCGGCAGCGCTGCCTCTAGCTGGCCAGCTGCTGCCACTCATGCTTTACAGGGCGAGGGGGGGAGGGTCAGTCGGAAAGTGCTGGTGTCCGGCTTCCCCCCTAGCCTCCCGCTGGTAAGATGACTGCAGGCGGCAGTGGTGGTTCTACTAACTGCCTCGATAGACAATGCTCCTGCTGTTGGTGCTTGCCTGCACCGTGACCCGTCTGCTTGCGGCCCACACGCTGGCTCAATTTAATTCCGCTTGCTGCCGCTGCTCCAAAAGAGCCAGGCGCATGTAGCGATTGCACGCCGCCGGCCCATAAGCTTTCTCTCCATCAGAATTGATGTCAGGGGAAGGCTTATGGACCGGCGGGTGCAATTGCTGCATGCTGCCTGGCTCTTTTGGAGTTGCGGCAGCAGCGGGGGGAGGGTTAAATGGAGGCGTCGAGCAGGGGGTAAGTGGCAGGAGGTGGAATCGGTGGCAGGTCGGTTTGGTGCCAGAACCAAACGCTCCCTGCTAAGTTTTTCATAGGCAGCTGAGAACGGCTCAAACTATGCAATCTGCATTTGTCTCATCTGGTGAAGAAAATGGCAAGAGCAACCCATCAAGCCTCTGCCCATCCTCTCACAACTTCTTATCAGCGGCGCGAGTCGTGCTTTAAAACGATTTCAGAGAAACGATGATCCCAGCAGCTTCAAAACGGTCAGAGCGCAAGCGCAGGCAGACTTCGGGGTAAGGAAGGAAGGATCCTGCAACTCTTGCCATGAGAGGAAAGCCGAGGGGAAGGAGGCAAGGAGTGAAGAGCCATTAGGACTAGGCTATGAAGGAGTGAAAAAATACTGAACAAAGGATGGAAATGAGAAAGGAGACAGGAGGAGAAATATAGGGTTGGAAAGAGGATAGAGTATTTGGAGAGAGGGATGTAGTGAGCAGAGAAAAATATCTGGTGGGAGAAAGGGAAAGAAAGAACAGTGAAGAGTAAAAGAAGAGAAGTAAGAAGAGGAAAAAAAGTAAATAAGAAAATGGGTAAATACGGACAGGGCAGGGCAGGGCATGGTGGGGTAGCCTGGGCAGGGGGGTATAGGCCTTCAAGGGGGGGGGGACAGGCCTTCACGGATGGTGGCACAGGCAGGCCTTCGCGGGGGGGCCCTGGTGTAGAAGTACACGGGAGGGAGGGAAGGGGGTTCAAAAAGACATGCATATGCCGGACTTGGGGGGGGAAGAAATAATGGGTCTAAAAATAGAGGAGAGGGAGAGGGTGGACAATGGGATTTATGGAGGGAAGGAACAGAAAGGGAGAGAAGTTGGACACAGGGGATGGTGTGGAGGGGGGATAGGAGGGTAGTTGGGAAAAGAAAGGGAAAGATGGTGGACCCAGGGGTGATGGGGAAGGAGGGAGAGATTCTGGATGAAAGGGTAGTTGAGAAAAGGTGGATCTATGGATGGAGATGAAAAAAAGGAAAGATGCCAGACCTCCAGGGGAGGGAAGGGAAACAGAAGTGGAGGACAGAGATGGCAAATGGATGGTTAGCACGGAGAAAAAAGAAAGAAGGAGACCCTGGCAAGCAAGACAACCAGAGCCTGGGACCAACAAGATTTGAATATTGACCAGACAACAAAAGGTAGAAAAAATAAATTGTATTTTCTGTTTTGTGATTACAATATGTCAGATTTGAAACGTGTATCCCTCCAGAGCTGGTGATAGACCGCAAACATGAGCTAGGATTTAACAGAGAGAGGAAAAGTCTTTTTTGTTTGTTTACACCACAGCGTCAGTGTGGTTAAGAGAAGGCAAAGGGGGTGAAGAGACTATAAAAGGGTGAAGAAGTTATAAAATAAACCCACCAGGATGTTTTTAAAAAAACACTCAATTGGGCAGGAAAATCGAATCGAACTGAAAAATCGATTCAATGGGCTGAATCGAATCAAATTTTTTTTTCTTGAATCGGGCAGCACTAGTGTGCACTGCTTCCATGGTATGCAAATAGATCTCATTTATATTTATTTGGGAAATCCTGAAAACCTGACCTGGTGAGGGCCAAGGTTGGACGCCCCGGCTCTAGGCAGTTAACCTTAATTCATATCCAGTTCAGCAGTCTTTAGTCTTTGGTCAATGGACCAGCTCTGATATTCAAGAAATATCAGTGACTTGCCCCAGCCCAACAGACATTAGCCATCTCAAATGGAATTGCTAAACTAAAAGATGCTGGGAACTGATATATGGAGAGTGATGAAGAAAAAGCAAACATGCTAAACAAATACTTCTGTTCTGTGTTCACGGAAGAAAATCCTGGAGAAGGACCAAGATTGTCTGGCAAATTAACATAAGAATATGGAGTAGATTCTGCGCTGTTCACGGAGGAAAGTGTTTATGAACAATTTGAAAAACTGAAGGTGGACAAAGCGATGGGATCGGAAGGGATCCATCCCAGGATACTGAGGGAACTCAGAGAGGTTTCTGGCGAGTCCTATTAAAGACTTGTTCAACAAATCTCTGGAGACGAGAGTGGTTGATGGGGATTGGAGGAGAGCGGATGTGGTCCCTATTCACAAAAATGGTCATAGACATGAAGCAGGAAACTACAGGCTGGTAAGCCTCACTTCGGTTGTTAGAAAAAATAATGGAAGTGTTGCTGAAAGAAAGGATAGTGAACTTCCTAGAATTTAATGGGTTACAGGGTCCAAGGCAACATGGCTTTACAAAAGGTAAATCGTGCCAAACGAACCCGACTGAATTTTTTGATTGAGTGACCAGAAAACTGGATCAAGGACATATGCTAGATATAATTTACTTAGATTTCAGCAAAGCCTTTGATACGGTTCCTCATAGGAGGCTCTTGAACAAACTTGAAGGGCTGAACTTAGGACCCAAAGTGGTGAACTGGATTAGAAACTGGCTGTCGGACAGACGCCAGAGGGTGGTGGTTAATGGAAGTCGCACGGAGAAGGAAAGGTGAGTGGTGGAGTTCCTCAGGGTTCGGTGCTGGGGCCAATCCTGTTCAATATGTTTTTAAGTGACATTGCTGAAGGATTAGAAGGAAAAGTTTGCCTTTTTGTGAATGATACCAAGATTTGTACCAGAGTAGACACTGAGGAGCGAGTGGAAAACATGAAAAAGGATCTGTAAAGTTAGAGGAATGGTCTAAAATCTGGCAACAAAAATTCAACGCAAAGAAATGCAGAGGAATGCATTTGGGGATTAATAATTGGAAGGAACCGTATACGCTGGGAAATGAGAAGCTGATATGCACGGACGGGGAGAGGGACCTTGGGGTGTTAGTGTCCAAAGATCTTAAGGTGAAAAAACAGTGTGACAAGGCGGTGGCTGCTGCCAGAAGGATGCTGGGCTATATAAATGAGGCATAGCCAGTAGAAGAAAGAAGGTGTTGATGCCCCTGTACAGGTTGTTGGTGAAGCCCCAATTGGAGTATTGTGTTCAGTTTTGGAGACTGTAGCTGGCAAAGAACATAAGAAGACTTGAAGCAGTCCAGAGGAGGGTGACGAAAATGATAGGAGATTTGCACCAAAAAACGTACGAGGAGAGACTGGAAGCCCTGAATATGTATACCCTAGAGAAAAGGAGGGACAGTGGAGATATGATACAGACATTCAAATACTTGAAAGGTATTAACGTAGAACAAAATCTTTTCCAGAGAAATGAAAATGGTGAAAAATCAGAGGACATAATTTGAGGTTGAGGGGTAGTAGACTCAAGAGCAATGTAAGGAAATTATACTTCACAGAGAGGGTGGTAGATGCCTGGAATGCACTCCCGAGAGAGGTGGTGGAGAGGAAAATGGTGACAGAGTTCAAAAAAGCATGGGATGAACACAGAGGATCTAGAATCAGAAAATATTAGTAAATATTGAAGGACTTAGGCCAGTACTGGGCAGACTTGCATGGTCTGTGTCTGTATATGGCCGTTTGGTTGAGGATGGGCTGGGGAGGGCTTCAATGGCTGGGAGGGCGTATGGAGTGAGCTTTGACAGAGACTTCAGTAGTTGGAACCCAAGCACAGTATCGGGTAAAGCTTTGGATTTTTGCCTAGAAATAGCTAAGAAGAAAAAAAAAATTAAATTGAATCAGGTTGGGCAGACTGGATGGACCATTTGGGTCTTTATCTGCCGTCATCTACTACGTTACATAGACAGATCTCACATGCTCTATGTTATACAGACAGATCTCATACTCTCATCTCCTTTCCAGGGTTCTGCTCAGTTAATAGCCAGGGGAAGTCTTTCTTTCTCCAAGCCTCTGTCAGCTGCCATCACCTTGGCGCTTTTGTCTATTCTCCACTCCTTCCCAGGACTTCTCCTCAGCCTAAAAGCTATGGAAGTCTCTTTTGGAAACCTCTTTCTCAGGACCTTCCTGAATGACTCCAGACAGTGGCAGACGTATTCCTCCCTACCTGAGTCCCCCCCCCTGCCTGAGTCCCCCCCCCGCCTGACTCAGCAGGGCTGCATTACTTTCCTCCAGTTGGCTGACTCTTACTCTAGTACCCCCCTTCTGTCCAACAATAAAATAGCCATATTAGTGAGGGAGAACTGTATATTCCTGAGAGATATTAATTACATTATGGTAATTTACACCCATCCCTATTAAATTAAGTTTAAAGCCTTCTTCAGTACATTAGCCAGCCTGTTACTAAATAACAACATAAGAATTGTCATACTGGGACAGACCGAAGGTCTATCAAGCCCAGTATCCTATTTCCAACAGTGGCCAACCTAAGTCCCAAGATCTTAGCTAAATCCCAAATAGTAAAATAGATTTTATGCTGCTTGTCCTAAGAATAAGCAGTGGATTTTCCCAAGCCATCTCAGTAATGCCCTATGGACTTTTCTCTTAAGTATCCAAACTTTTTTTAAACCCTGCTAAGCTGACTGATTTCACCATAAGAACATAATAGCCTTCCCGGGTCATACCAATGGTCCATCAAGCCCAGTAGCCCATTCTCACGGTGGCCAATCCAGGTCACTAGTACCTGGCCAAAACCCAAGGTGTAGCAATATTCCATGCTACCAATACATGGCAAAAGTGGCTTCCCCCATGTCTTTCTCAATAACAGTCTATGGACTTTTCCTCCAGGAACTTGTCCAAACCTTTCTTAAAACCAGCTACGCTATCCACTCTTACCACATCCTCTGGCAATGCGTTCCAGAGCTTAACTATTCTCTGGGTGAAAAAAATTTCCTCCTATTGGTTTTAAAAGTATTTCCCTGTAACTTCATCAAGTGTCCCCTAGTCTTTGTAATTTTTGATGGAGTGAAAAATTGATCCACTTGTATCCATTCTACTCCACTCAGGATTTTGTAGACTTCAATCATATCTCCCCTCAGCTGTCTCTTTTGCAAGCGAAACCTAACCATTTTAGTCTTTCTCATAAAAGAGGAGTTCCATCCCCTTTACCATTTTGGTTGCTCTTCTTTGAACCTTTTCTAGCACCACTATATCTTTCTTGAGATCAGGAGACCAGAATTGAACGCAATATTCCAGATGAGGTTGCACCATGAAGCAATACAGGGGCAATATGATATTCTTAGTCTTGTTAACCATGACTTTTTTAATAATTCCCAGCATCCCACCACATTCTCCAGCAACAAATTCCAGTGTTTAATTACATGTTGTATGAAGAAATATTTTCTCTGGTTGTTTTAAATCTACTACTTAGTAGCTTCATCGCATGCCCCTTAGTCCTAGTATTTTTGGAAAGAGTAAACAAGCGATTCACATCTACCATTTCAACTCCACTAAGTATTTTATAGACCTCTATCATATCACCTCTGAGCCATCTCTTCTTCAAGCTAAAGAGTCCTAGCCGCTTTAGCCTTTCCTCATAGGTAAGTCGTCCCATCCCTTTTATCATGTTCTTTGTCGCCTTTCTCTGTATCTTTTCTAATTCCGCTACATCTATTTTTTGAGATACGATGACCAGAATTGCACACAGTGTTCGAGGTGCAGCCATTTCATAGAGCGATACAAGGGCATTATAACATTTTCATCTTTGTTTTCCATTCCTTTCATGATAATGCCTAACATTCTATTTGCTTTCTTAGCTGTCGCCGCACATTGATCTGAGGGTTTCAATGTATCCTCAACAATGACACCTAGATCCTTTTCCTGGGCAGTGACTCCTAACATGGAGCCCTGCATCGTGTAGCTATATTTTGGGTTCCTCTTTCCCACATATATCACTTTGCACTTGTATCCCTTCTTCAGCAGACTGTCACCATCTCTGTTGAGCAGGTCTTGGAAAATCATTGCATGGTCTAAGACAGTGGTTCCTTCCTGTTTTGGGTAAAGGACGAATGACAGAAACTCACATCCTGGAGCTGAATGTGATGTCAACATGAGCACTTTGGTTTCTTAGACCAGTGGTTCCCAACCCTGTCCTGGAGGACCACCAGGCCAGTTGGGTTTTTGGGATAGCCCTCATGAATATGCATGATAGAGATTTGCATATAATGGAGGTGACAGGCATGCAAATCTGCCCCATGCATATTCATGAGGGCTATCCCAAAAATCCAACTGGCCTGGTGGTCCTCCAGGACAGGGTTGGGAACCACTGGTCTGTGAAACCAAAGTGCTCATGTTGACATCACATTCAGCTCCAGGATGTGAGTTTCTGTCATTTGTCCTTTACCTAAAACAGGAAGGATTGACGAGAACACTGCCTGTGCACTTATGTAGTGAACTTATGTAACCCAACTTACAATAAAAATAAATGAGTGGTCACTTTTTTTCCAGACAAGGGTTCAAAACAGATTCACCCTCCACATTATCTTATCATTCACTTAAAGGAGATCATGTTTAGCATATTTTTATATATAGAATTTAAAAGCAGTTAAGTTGTTCTCTTCATAGACACAATAGTTCACACTTGAACCCTGTCTTTTCCTTCCATCTTAAGATTCTTCTTCATACTTTCAATCCTTAGGTGTCTGAGCCAATCAGAGCTTTAGGCCCCTCCCAGTGCATCCCAGGATGCATCGGGAAGGGGAAGGCCCACCATTTTGAAGAGGTGAGCCTGCCATGTAACACAAGTCTCAGGGCCAAGTAACAGACAGATCCCACTTCACACTTACAGGTACTCCAGATGGAAAAGACCAGCAAAGGCATCATCTCTGATGACCGTAAAAGAGTTTGAGTTTAACAATCTGAAAATGAAGACCAGAAACAAGAACTCAAAATTGGAATTTGAAACACATTACTCAAGCTCTTCTGATTGGTCTAACTTGCCTTATTAGCAAATCTGTCTGCTATCACTGTCATCTAATTTAATACAATTTATAAAGCCATTATATACAGACAGAAATGCATTTATTTGCAGGTAAAAAAGAACACTCTATCCTGTGCAATACTTCAAAAGCATCGAGGAAAGCAGTAATATACATCCTATTTACTTTTATTTGTTTAATTTCTTAAATGAATCTCTTCCAATTTCCGTCAAATCTCAAAGGGAAAAGCCATGGTAGGTAGCCAAAGCATCACAAATTACATCACACTCGTATTCCATCTAATTGGTCCCTTATAATATGAAATACATCTCCATGAACCAATCAGATCCCACTTCACCTTTCAGGGAGGAATTATCTCAGGTATGACTTCCCAGCCTGCTTGGTGATGGCAGTTAGTCAGAAAGGGTATCTATTATCTGGAACATGCTCAGGCTCATACGAGATAAGATATGAGAGAATCCTTAAAAAAGTGGAGACAGTTAAAGCATTACATAGTAACACTCCAGACCACAGAGGTAGCTAGGTATATACAGCAGTAGGTTACTACTCCACAGGTATTGGTCAGCATAGTGCAACCAGTTGGTAGTGGCAAGGATTTTACCTAAGAGCACAAGACTAAGGGCTCCTTTTATCAAAGTGCGCTACGAGGGTTAGCACGTTGGACATTTCGTCATGCACTAACCCCCGTGGCAAGCCAAAATACTAACGCCTCGTCAATGGAGGCATTAGCGACTAGCGCGGCAGGTGGTTTAATGCACGGTATTCTGTGCGTTAAACTCCTATCGCGCCATGATAAAAGGACCCCTAAGTTGGAGCAGGGCAAGGCAGTCACTCCTATGTTTTGGACAATGAGGTATGCAAAGGAGTGAATGACTGCATGTTGGATTAGAATGAAAATAGGTACATAAGCATTGGATAGAAACACATGAAATGAGAGGTATTTAGATGATAACAGCTTTAATATAGAGGGATGTGAAGGCTGACTGCTGGCTGATCTCAAACTAGGGGCCTTATTGGTTTGGAGAGCACAAAGGGAAGTGAGCTGTCCTCTGTGTTTCTTCTTGATGAGAAAATTGTTCCATTTTCAGTTATTGGTCCAGATGTTTTTACTTCTATTAGTAGATTATTGCAATGTTATTTATCTAGACTGCTCAAAGAAGACATTATGAAAACTAGTCAGTACAAAATGATGCGCTTAGGCTTATTTTCTCTCTTTCTAGATCAGAGCACATTTCTCAGTATTATAGTAGGTTGCATTGGCTTCCCTTTGAGGGATGGATTTTATTTAAGTTTTATTTTTTGTTTAATATTTTATATGGGCATGCCCCAGAATATTACATTACATTACTGACTTCTATTCCGCCCGTACCTTGCAGTTCTGGGTGGATTACAAAAGAAACAACTGGACATTTCCAGGAGAATTACAATATAGGGTTTTGGATTACAGATAAGATGACTGAGAAATTACAATTTAGGGTATTGAATACAGAAAAGATGACTGGACTATTCCAGAAGATTTACAATTTGGGGAGCTGTTTACATGCGGAATACAAAAGAGACAGATTGGGCATTTCCAGGAAAATTGCAATTTAGGGTTATGGATTACAAAAAGGTGGCTGGACAATTCCAGTAAATTGACATGATTGAGACATTGAGGAGAAAGAATAACATGAGAGGAAGAAAGGTTTGAGGGGGAATTTACACGGAGGGGAAGACCAGGGTTAGAGTTAAGACATCTAGATAATTTTTTTTGAATAGCAAGGTTTTGATTTCTTTTCAGAAGGATTTGAAGTTGCTCGTTGTTATCAGCAGGTTGGAGATGGTGTGGTCAGGTTTCACTGCTTGCGTCGCTAGCAGATTATCAAACATTTTCTTGCGCTGAGTGCTTGATATGCTTGATCTTGCGCTTTTCCCTCCTAGCATGAGACCTTACATCTTGAGATCTATTAGCTCTTTTCATTCTCCTTCCTTTAAGAATCACTGTGTAGTAAAATTATTTACTGCAACATTTGCCTTTCAGGTAGTGTAAAAATGGAAACTTCTGCCACTCCAGTTGAGAGGTGTTTCAAATTATATTATTTTTTTGGAATCTTTTGCAAACATTTTTGTCTTCTATACTTTTCTCGCGATTTTTAATTGTATGTATTATATTATGTAATCCATGGTATGTCCACTGATCTTTTATTGTAATCCATAAAGAACTTGATTGATTGTAGGTATTTGCAGAATAGAAGACCACTACTCAGGCGATGGGCCTGATGGGCCGCCGCGGGAGCGGACCGCTGGGCAGGATGGACCTATGGTCTGCCTCAGCGGAGGCAACTTCTTATGTTCTTATGTTCTTATGTTATGTTCTGTACAGAGACTCAGTGATATTACCCTGGGGAATCAGATTGGTCCCTAGAATTTTAAAAGAAGTTTTGAAGAGAACAGAGAAAATGTTCTTAGCATTTTGGTGGCTACTCAGCTGTGCTGCCAGCAGTGGCATACCAAGGGGGGGTGGGCAGTCCGCCTCGGGTGCACGCTTCAAGAGGGTGCACAGCCAGCCGGGTCTGGAACCTCCCGCGCTGCTCAAAATGGCACCTCAGCGTGGCTGCTGAACTTATTCCAGAGCAGAGTCAGCAACCGCGCTGAAGTGCAGGAAGGTCTCGCGATGACTGCTTCTGCTGACTCTGCTCCGGAAGAGGTAAGTGATGTTGGGGGGGGGGGTGGACCGGCAGCCGCAGTCATCGCAGGACCTTGCTGCAACTCCCTGCGTCTGCCGGCCCAGCCCCCCTCCGACGTCACTTACCTCTTCCGGAGCAGAGGCAGCAGAAGTAGTCAGGACCTTGCTGATTTGGATGGAGAGAGAAAGGAGCATAGCAGGGTAGTGGAAGGAGAAAAAGAGGGTCAAGGTGGTATTGGAAGGGTGGTGAAGTGAGATAAAGGGGGTCAGGGTGGTAAGGAAGGGTGTGGAGGGTGAGAAAGGGGGTCAGGGTAGTATAGAAGCATGGTGAAGGGTAAAAAATGGGGTCAGGGTGGTATGGCAGCATGGTGAAGGATGAGAAAGGGGTTCAGGGTGGTATGGAAGCATGGTGGAGGGAGAGAAAGGGGGCAGATGCTGATGGAATTGCAGGGAAAGGGGAAAGAGACATAAGGGGGAAGGATACTGCATGGAATTGGGTTGGAGGGAGAGAAAGGGGGCAGATGCTGATGGAAGTAGGGGAAGGGAGAGGAGAGAGTGAAATGCCAGACCATGGGGGTGTGGGAGAGGGAAGGAGAGGACAGAGATGCCAGACCATTGGAGGAGGAAAGGGAAGAAGATGGATGCCAGACCAATGGAGGTGAAGGGAGAGATGGAAGGGGGAGGCATAAAGTTTCTGAAGAGGAATAGAAGATGCCATATAGAAGGGGCAGAGAGAGGGTAGACAGTGGATGAAAAGAAGAGAGTGACAAGAAGATGAGGAAAGCAGAAACCAGAGAAGACAAGGTAGAAAAAAAATTCTATATTTATTTATTTATTTATTCTTTAGGGGAGATGCATCGCTGTTTCTGTGATGTTGCATGGTGCTTCAGTTTAACCTTTGTCTACGTATTTTTATTCTATTTCCCCATTTACAAAACTGTAGAGCATGTCCAAGGATGGGGGGAGGGGTTGATTTTGGTCTTTGTAAGGAATGTTAAGAAGGAATTTATGTGATTTAAAAAATGGTATGGAATGGGGGGAGGGAGAGATAAGTTTTAAATTGGATTATTGCAGAATATTAAGTGTTGTATCTAAGTTAAAATGTTATTATTTCTGACACACTTATAAGTTTTAAAAATGAATAAATATTAAAAAATAAAAAATAAAAAACAACCAAAAACTATAGAGCGTTTTTTAGTGTTGGCATCTGAGCTGTTACCACTATGGCTAAAAATCACACTACAGTTTTGTAAAAGGGAGAGGGGTTAGTTTGTGATTACATACTAGACAAAGGTGTTTTCTGTGTTCTGTGTGGTCAAAAAGACATGGTTTTCTGTTACGATTGATTGTGTAGGATTGATCTGTACTAGTCTGGCTTGTTTAGTTTTACAATGGGTGTATTGATGTACTGCTCCATGCAGTATGTAAGATGCAGCCTTTTCCTTGGTACACTCCTGTGTGACATGTGGATTGTTACTAAAAATCATGTTTTTCATACAGATGGGGGGGGGTCAAAAATGATGGGCCTCAGGAGTCACATATGCTAGGTACAGCAACAAAAAACTCAGATATTATGAAAACAAAATGCGTAAAATAGTAAACACTTTCAATGTAGATTACTGTGATGTCCTATAATATAGTGTAAGAACAGTAAAGGCTGTATTCCAGTTAAAAATGAAGGAAAAAGCCTCAGAACAGGCCCTCCCACCACCACCGAAGTGGATTGTAAAGGAGGTCAAGCGATAACCACATTGGCAAAAAACCTTCAGTATATAATGGACATTTAAGCCTCAAACTGTGCTTCATTCGAAATTTAAAAGAGAAGCACAGTTTGAGGCTTAAATGTCCATTATATACTGAAGGCTTTTTGCCAATGAGGTTATCGCTTGACCTCCTTTACAATCCACTTCGGTGGTGGTGGGAGGGCCTGTTCTGAGGCTTTTTCCTTCATTTTCAACTGGAATACAGCCTTTACTGTTCTTACACTATATTATAGGACATTACAGTAAAGTGTTTACTATTTTACATATGCTAGGTACGCCACTGGCTGCCAGATTTGGTAAGTTGTATAATGCTTGATGTAAAAAGCAGCATTTGATACTTGGAACCATATGTGAGCACTAAGAGAATTCAAGTTGAGCTTGTGTATGATTACTTGGATTGGAAAACACAAGAACGGGAGCTGATTATGAAGATCTGTATATTGATTGAACTGAAGGTATCTGGAACTAGTATTATATCTGTTTGGGGTAATCCATTCACAAGGAGAGTTGGTATTTGGGTTACTGAAATCCTATGGTAAAGTGAGCCTGTACACTGTATTATCCCCATGTTTGATAAAGATAGTATCTATATTCGGCCAGCAGTGGTCACTGTTTCCTTAAATGCTGACTGCTGCCAGCACTGAATATTTGAGTCCATAGCATCTGGTTGTGACCGATTTTAAGAGTCTCACTCACATATCTAACTTGGAATAATTAGGACCTCTATGTATGTGGTTCAAGTGGCCATTGAAATATGCAGGAACTAGCATTGAATGTCGTCGGAAAAGGCATAACTTCTGACTTCACCCTGACTCTGCTCCCAGCCTGCTCCAGCACTACCTGTCCAGTTAACTGCCACTGAACATCTACTCCTGGACAGGCCAGTACAGATTAATCAGGCTCAGTTATATTGCTTGAATACTGATCCTGCTAAGTTTAGTTTCAGTGTGTGTGTAGCAAAATACCAAAATATACTTACCATGGATAGACAAGAGGAACATTCTGGGTCCCTGCTCCAGAGCAGAGCCTCTCAAATGTAATGAAGGGTGGGCTTGTCTGGCAGACCCCAACAATAAATATTCTTTAGAGTTGGAGAGAAGTATAAATGAAAGTATTAGGAAGATTTGGAGTCTTCCTCCAAAGAAACCCAGAGGCAAGTAAGTATACTTCATGGTGAACCCACCCCCTCCCCTCCCAATAAGAATAAAGTGCAAGGAATTAGGGGAACTAAAATCACTAAACCCCTAGTATCAACAAAAGAATATAAGCATTGCCATACTGGGACAGACCCGAAGGTCCATCATGCCCAGTATCCTGTTTCCAAAAATGGCCAATCCAGATCACAAGTACCTTGCAAGACCCCAAAAGTTTAAAACACATTTTATGCTGCTTATCCCAGGTATCGGCAATGGATTTTCTCAAGACCATCTTAAAAATGGTTTAAGGCCTTTTAGGAACTTGCCCAAACAATTCCAGAGTTTAATTTACATGTTGAGTGAAGAAACATTTTTTCCAATTTGTTCTGTTCATTGAGTTCTCCGTAGTCCTTGTATTTTTATTAAGAGAAAACAAGTGATTTACAGATGAGTTTGCAAAATCCCATAAAAGTATCTGAAGATACTGTTTTGAAACAAAGCCTTTTAGATATTTTTTTAATGATAAATGCATCTTTTATTTATTTAATTTTCTATACTATTCTCCCCAGGGAACTCAGAACAGTTTACATTAATTTATTCAGGTACTCGAGCATTTTTCCCTGTCCCGACAGACTCACACTCTATCTAATGTACCTGGGGCAATGGAGGGGGGGGGGGTGGAATTAAGGGCTAGATGCACTAAGCAAACCGATCATGTACTGATTGGTTTGCAACCCCTTTGCGACCCGATTCACTAACCTCTGTCCCGATCATCCTTCGATTTGCGCATGCAAATGAGGGGGAACAGCATTGAAATGTAGGCAGGCAACGATTCACAAACAAAAACCTGCAACACCGACTGGGCTGGCTGATCACAAACAAACGACTGCTAGGAGACCAGTTGTTCACTGCTTTTTGACTGCCATCTCCTGCTCTCTGCCTGTCTACCCCGAGTTTCCAGCTCTCTGCCCCCGATTCTCCTGCTCTCTGCCGCGATTTTCTTCTGCCGGCCTGCTCTGCCCCGAATCTCCTCTCCTGCTCCCTGCACCAACTCTCTGCCAATTTGCTCCTGCCAGCCTGCTCTGCCCCCCGACTCTGCTGCTCTCTGTCCCGAGCGCTGCCCTGGCCTCCTCCCACAGTGCGAGACCGTGGTTTTAACCCTCGGGTTTAAAGCAAGTTAAAACCATGGACTCACTGGACTAAAGTTTTTTTTAAAAAGTCACTGCTCTTCAACGCATGCACAGACCATCTACAGATGGTCTGCACATGCGTCAGGATCTCTAGAGAGCGATCCGGGCGCTTGGTTGGGGGTCGTGATTCCAATTGCCCTCATTTGCATGAGGGCGATCTGTGAATCAGCCCTCCGGACATGGATTGGATCGGATTCCTCACGGATCCGATCCGATCCTTAGTGAATCTAGCCCTAAGTGACTTGCCCAGGGTCACAAGGAGCAGCATGGGTGTGAACACACAACCCCAGAGTGCCGAGGCTGTAGTTTTAACCACTGCGCCACACACTAATTATTGCATTAAAAAATAAGCAAGAAACCACTGCATCAATTAGGTCACAAACAGAAGAGCATAGGTGGCCACGAGATTAAGGAAAACAACTTGAGATGTCCCCGAGCAAGAGCTTTATTGTAGAAGTAACCCAACATGACCAGTTTCAGCATTAATGCCTACATCAGGGGTCCCAAAGATTCCAAAAGAAGAGCCGAGGTACAAAATGCACAGCACTGTACTTGCCTTCCACCTATATTGATTCATCTAGGAGACTATAAATTTTCCAAAGGGGTAAAGGTACATTAGATTAGAGAGCATGTGTGTGGGGGGGGGAGGGTAAGGGGGCTGTGTGTCTTGTGTATCTGATCCCTTTTACTTCCATGTTTACTGTCCTATCCATGACAAATGTTCAGGTCCTATCAGAGAGTCCAAGGTTAAGGTTATCAGATTTTTGGCTTGCATCCCTAGGACACCTAGACAGGATCAGGAGGAATAAAGTGGGATAGGGCAGGACAGGATGGAATCAGGCATAGTGGGGCCTTCTCATCACAATTTTCCTTTTATCAAGCAGTGGCAGAGTATTGTACTGTGGATCAGTGAGGTAAATGCTCAGATGCTCTTAGGAATTGATTTATCTTGTCAGCCCACAGTAAAACTTTCTACATCTGCTTGATAAAAGGAGCTCGTAACAGATCTTTCTCCTCTTCCCTTTCAACTCAGCCATCTCTAAATCTCTCTCTCCTCTATCCTATGTGAGGGGAGGCAGGCAGGGCAATAGCAAACCTTTTATTAAAATCACAGAGAGGTGATTACCAGACAAGGAGGAGTTCGGGGACAGGGGTCTAAAAATCAAGGACAATGCCTGAAAATTATGCCTATCCAAAAGGATCTTGTTAGGCATAATTTTTAATACAGTAGATTTTTTTTAATAAGTGAGAGTGCACAGGTCGTGAAAAGTAGTTCCGAAGAGCTCTGCATGGATCTTCTTGAATAAGTTTTTAAATATAGAAAAGCAAAGCTCATGTTTTCTCCCTCAGACAAATGATGCCAAGGGGATGTGAACACTAACTAACGCAGTACTATATTGTAGCTTGTCTTTCGTATGGCAAGCTTAACCCCAGGGAGAACAGCAAAAACAATAATTCATTTATTGGAAGTAGGTTTCAAGGACTGGCAGATAAATGTTACCATCTTAATATGATTGTAGCAGGTTTCCAAGTCTTGCCACGTCTGTGTAAAAAGAACTGATGTTTCAGCCATCATGCTGCATCAGAGCAAAAAATGGTAGTGCTCCCTTATGTCCAAGGAGTAACAGATCACAGAGGGAAACTACTAGGGAAAAATAACATTAAAACAGCCTACAATGCACCACAGAAACTTGCATCTGCACTTATATATGTGAAAGATTGGTTGCCTCTGCTCCAAACCCCTTGTGTATATGAAATCCAATGCAGTTGTGGTCAATCTTACATTGGTGAGACTGGACGCATTATAGAGGAAAGGCTCAAAGAGCACAAGAGACACCACAAGCTATGCAACACAGAAAAATCAGCTGTAGCTCTCCATGGCAGGGAAACTGGTCATACAATTAGATTTGAAAACACAAAAGTCCTGGAGAAAGAAGACTGCTGGTGGCCAAGAAGAATCCAAGAGGCAATAGAAATTGCAAGACACCCCGATAACTTCAAAGTATTTAAAGGGCTCTCCATAAACAAAGCATGACAACCTCTCATCCAAAAGAAACTTAGGGCTAGATTCACTAAGCAAACTGATTGTGTACCGCTCAGTTTGCGCTCACTTTCCGACTATGGCTCGATTCACTAACCTTCCTCCAGACCCCATCTGCAATCGATCCGATCTGTGCATGCATATGAGTAAAAAGGCATATAAATTTCTTAAGGCATCAATTCATGAAACCATTTCGTCCAAACCGACTGGCCTTTCCGATCCAAAAAGTTTCGACTGCTGAGGACCAGTCGCTTTACATCCTCGCTATTCCTGCTTAGCAACTGCCGCGTGCATGATAAGAACTCCATAAAAATATATATCTACCCCGTAAAAAATCCAAAATATATCTAAACTTAAATATATGTAAACTTTCTTGTACATAAGCGTTAGAAATATTTTTTTATTTTTTGGGAATGCACGTAGCGAGCGCGGGAGTGAATCTCAAATTTGTAATGCGCTTGGCAAGAAAATCGCGGATTAACCCCGTGCTCTCCTTGCACATTCTACATTTCATATATCAATGCCAAATTTTTTAAAAAATCAAAAATAACTTTTAAGGGCCAGCTATCCCTCCCCCCTCCTTCCAGCTAGATTGTCGCGTGCATCTGACATCACAGGGTTGTCTTTGGTTGCTTTGTGCTTCACGGCAGAAAGAGCTACACAGCCTCCTAGGATTCATAGGCTGTATATAACAGTGCGTGATCCCAGCGCATTCAACAGGAGCAGAGAGTGAACATCTTAGACGAGTTGATGACCGGAGACACTGGATTTGGGGCTTCCGGTTTGCTGACAATGGTCGGATGACATCTGGAGAAGTTTCGCAGCCAAAGCAGTGAAGTCATTTCAAGCTGGACTTCAGTCTTGACTGTTTGTTTTTTATTTTTTCACTTTCTTTTTTAGTTTATGATATTTTATTTTTAAATCTCATTCATTGTTTTGCCACTTGGTTTTTGTTTCCTACTTTATTATTTAAATTTCATTTAAATTTCCCAAGAATTCTATAGTTTCAACGGTTCTCCCTCCTACTTCTATTTCCTATCTCCCCTCTTTTTTCAACCTTTCAAAGTCCTTTAGACCATTGTAGTCTTATTAGAATGTTTATTTTCTTATTTTTTCTCATCTATCTCTATTTTAATTTTTTTCATTACTCTACTAATTGTCATTTTTCTAGGTACTTTAGTTAGATTGTGAGCCTTCGGGACAGTAAGGGAATATCTAAGTACCTATTTTACTTATAATTTTAATGCACTCTATTGTCTGTTTTTTTCTGTAAACCGCTTAGAATCCTAACAGAGTTTAGCGGTATATAAGAAATAAATTACATTACATTAACTGTTGTGCTTTCTAGCAACTTAACAGTTCTTTTCCTGAAAGAAATGTTAAGCTGTTTGGAAGCGCGCAATAAACTTCGAGATCGATCCGTAAAAAAAGGACGAACTCTAAGAATTCCACAGCGCACTTACAAACCTCCGATGCTATTTCTCCTTAACCTCTCCAACAAATTTTTCAAAAAGCTAGTCGCAGCTTATACAGCTTGCAAAAGCACTTAAGAAAAAAAGAGAGGTTGGTAAAAACTACAGTTCTTATACTGCATTTTTTACGACAACAATGCTATGCGGTAGGCACATTTGGAGCCCGCCAATGACGTCCGTGATTAAACCCCACCCCATTTCTACGCAGTGAAGTCATAAAGAGCTAGCACATGTGTTATGTGCTTCAAAACCAAGAAGGAAACAGTGCGCATGCGCGTCGATCGATGCTACAGCGAGATGTGGGGGCATGTTTACGATTTGATCATTTGCATGGACAAGCTTTATTGAATCGATCGGCCAGAATGACTCGGAAACGGATAGGACACGAATAGGATAGATTTGTGGACTTTAGTGAATCTAGCCCTTGGTGCATAAAGGACTGGGGCTAAGGGCAAACGCCTTTTCCCTCCATCTCACAAGTCCCTGCCTCTTTTCTGACAATCATCCTGGATTTCCAATGAACTTTCCTGACAAAATTCAAATTCATGACCAACAGACTTCCCTGTTCTAAATCAGGTCCATGAACCCACTATATATAAAAGACACACTGCAGACCTCACAGCATACCCTGAAGAAAGCCACAGCATGATGGCTGTAATGTCGGTTCTTTCTACACAGATGCAGTGAGTCCCGGAAACCTACTACAAGCATGACGCCAGCTGCGAAAGCCTAAGAGAACCATCTTAATATGTTTATTACTGTTGTGAAGTTGATCCAGACTTTTCTGGTGGATATGAAGGAAGATGTAAACAGTACAAAAATGACAATAAGAGATGAAATATGTATGTCAACAAATATTCTGGTGATAATTTGTTACACCCAGAACAATAGAATCTAAATTTTCAAGTTTTAGTAGGAAATCTGTAAAAAATATGAGTGTGGCGCAGTGGTTAGATATGAAAGTGGTTAAAGCTACAGCCTCAGCACCCTGAGGTTGTGGGTCAAACCCACGCTGTTCCTTGTGACCATGGGTAAGTCACTTAATCCCCCCCCCCCCCCCATTGCCCCAGGAACATTAGATGGATCATGAACCCAGCAGGACAGATAGGGAAAAATACTTGAGTACCTGAATAAATTCATGCAAACCATTCTGAGCTCCTCTGGGAGAATGGTATAGAAAAATGAATAAATAAATAGTGTGAAAAGTTTCATCTTATGATAACTAGAGCTGGTATTGTGACATCATAATGCCTCATTCCACCAACCTCATCAGTGATGTCACAATGGCTGGATTGTCCTACACTTGGAACACTATTACTACATTTTGATTTCTAGAGTGGTGCAGTCGTTAAAGCTACAGCCTCAGCACCCTAAGGTTGTGGGTTTAAACCCATGCTGCTCCTTGTGACCTTGGGCAAGTCACTTAATCCCCCATTGCCCCAGGAACATTAGATAGATTGTGAACCCAGCAGGATAGACAGGGAAATATACTTGAATTCCTGAATAAATTCAGGTAAAACTATTCTGATTTCCCCTGGGAGAATGGTATAGAAAATTGAATAAATAAATACGGTGGGAAAAACATTAGGCATGATATTACCGACTACTGCATTGAGTTTTTTCACTCCCTTTTTGCTTGAAACACATCACCGAGTTCATTATTTTATACCAGGTCTCCCTCTATGCTGAATAGGAAATAAATGTTTTGTGTGAAATGACAAATGAAGCCTTAAAGTAAAGCAACTGAACTGCCACCCCTGTGCCAGCCAGATTATAATAATAATAATAACAACTTTATTTTTGTATACCGCAAAACCACAAGCAATTCAGAGCTGTTTATAGAGGAACAGACTGTACATATACAGCGATGTTACAGAAAGTATTGTCAGGTACATTTGTAATAAATTTCAAATTAAATTGGTGACCCAAGGGAGGTTAGGAAAAGTCCGGAAATATGTCAGAGGTACAGCAGGTAATATCAGTGATAAGCAAGGTGGGGAGGGCCTGATGCTATAAATGGTGCCTAGGCTAGGCACCTAGATTGGTGGCACCTAGCCAAGTTCTGCACAGAACTTAACATTTTTTAATTGGCTTAATTAGTATGATAACTAAAAACACCCTTGTCTACCAGAAAACTTTCAAAAGCATTTCTGTGTGGTGCAGCGGTTAGAACTACAGACTCGGGTTCAAATCCCACACTGCTCCTTGTGACCCTGGGCAAGTCACTTAATCCCCATTGCCCCAGGTACATTAGATAGAGTGGGAGCCCACCGTGACAGTTAGAGAAAATGCTTGAGTATCTGAATAATTTGTAATCCGCATAGAATTGTAGGGTATGCAGAATATAAATTATATTAAAAAAAAGGACAGGGAACCAACCCTGAAGTAACTGAAATGGTACTTGTAAAAGCCCATTTCTAAACTGTCTAATGCAACTCCTGGGATGTAACGATGAGCCAGCGATGACCTATTTGAACTTATAAACATGTGTTTGTAACTATGGCCTAACTATGCCTCTCTTTTACTAAGCTGCGATAGAGATTTCTACTGCAGCCCAGAGCGCTACATGCTCCAACACTGCTCTGCACTCATAGAATTCCTATGAGCGTCGGAGCATGTAGTGCTCTGGGCCCTGGAAGAAATCTCTGCCAAGGCTTAGTAAGGGGGAGGGTGTATTAAAAACTGTACTGATCTACCTGTACTAACTCTACTGAATGACCGTGTCAAACTGTCTATTGTAACTTCCTGGGTAACTGGCCCAACCTCTTGTAATGCAATCTGACCTTGAAATCAATAGGTAAAGGCAGAATAGAAAACCTGATTAACATAACATTAAAAGCCAATTAAAAAACACAATATAAAAATGATTAATTTAAGTTCCGTGTGGAACAAAAAGTAGATGTTGTTAGGGGCAGTCGGGTGTAGAAAGCGTTCGATGCTGGTCTTATATACTGCTGCCTAAATAGTAGATGCCTACCAGTGCCCAGCTCAATTTAGGTGCCAATGGACATGATTTTACAAAAGGTGCCTAAATTTGATTGACATGGGGTAGGTACCATTTCCCATGGTAGGCGCTGAATGATTTAGCTACCATTTATAGAATCAGGCCCAATGCTTCTACAGTATAATCTCGTTATAACGGACTCGCTTATAATGGAATATCGTCTATAGCGGCGGACGAGGTCCTCTGGTCCCGGCAGTGTGCCTTTACGAACATGCAGAAAAGCACCGCATATAATGGACAAACAATTTGGTCCCTAGAGCTACTTTTAGCTGTAGTTTTGTTCGGCTATAACGGACATGGAGATTATTTTTCTTTCCAGTACAGTACGACATATTACTATAGAACATCTTTTAGTGTTCTGGTTTTGCAATCATTTCGTGCCATACCAATGTTTTGCTGAGTTTTGTTATTGATGTTGCTGATATGCTTGTGCAGTGACTGTTCATTGATTGTATGTTGTTTCAAGTTGACCTAAATAAAGTTTTTTAAAAATGCAACTCTGGATATAACGGACTTTGGCTATAACGAACTGTTTTGCCAGGTCCCTTGAAGTCCGTTATAATGAGATTATACTGTATCTTACTTGTACCACACATCAAAAAATAAATAGATAAATAACCCTTCCCCTTTTACAAAAATGTAAAACAAGTTTATAGGGCCAGTAACAGCTCCTACACTTTTGTAAAAAGGGGAAGGAGCTGGGGGGAAGGTAAATTAGCAGAAATAATGTATTGTCTCAAGACAAATTTAATATACTATATATTCATGGTTTTAATGTCTAATCTCATACACATATGTCTAAAAACTATGTAATACAAAACCAAATGTGTTTTTTTAATTACTACAGCTGATCATCACAGGACAAGCATTAGTACATAGGGGCCATGATTTCTGATAACAGACCTGATGTACACCTTCGTCCTTTACAAATTTCTGTCATCATATATTAATAACATCAATATTAATTTTCATTAAAAACAAATATGGGAGTTGATACAAACTTTTTTTACAGCTGATATTTGCCCACACACAAAGTGTTAAGTTTATTCACCAGAAAAGTCTGAATCAACCCTTCAGATTGACCAAGAAGATAATAGCGCCAGACACACAATGGTCCAACAATTTCCATATGAAATGAATTCAGCAAATAAACATCCTTAACTGGAAACCACAATGCCTGAAATGGCCACATTTCACCTACTGAAGCTTTAATCTTAACAGTGGTGTGTGTTCCTGGCATGATCAGGTAACGTTGAATTTCTTTTTGGTTTGTGTTTAAATAGATGCAGTTTTTTCACTACACATCTGGGATGGATGGGGGGTGGTAAGGTAGGAAAAGGTAATAGAAAAATAAATTTTAAATCTTCATATTAAAGTAATAAAGATGTTTAGTATTATTAATAAATGATGGAAGGGGATTGGGTATAGGTATGTTTCTATTTATTATTTGTTTGAAATAGTATATTCTCTGTAATATTTTGCTATTTTCAATTAAATGTATTACAGTATTGTAATTTAATAAAATGTTAAAAAAAATAAATAAATAGATGCATCACAAGTTCCTGACAACACCTGGAAGTATATAGTGACCTCTAATTCAGCCTTATAGGTGAAACATGGCACAGCCGGTAATGTGGTTTCCAGTCAAGGGTGCTTATTTGTTGAATAAATCTCACTAGGAAATGTTTGGAACATTGTGTATCTTGTGCGATATTCTTCTTGGTTTGTCAATTACATAGCACCTGCCTCCTTTTCTGTTGTGTCAACCCACCATACAGGCCAGAAGCTTTGCCAATGACTTTTGTGTAAGAGAACTCCCACCGAGTACGCACGAAGCAGTCCTAAGAGGTTTTGCCCCTTGATACCTCCCAAGGACAGAGACAGAAGAAGCTGTGATTTTATGGAGATGGCAGTACTTACAGCAGTTGCAGGGTGGGCATGTGGGAAAACATTCTGTCCTTGATCTCAGGAAAGGTTCCATTGACCACACTCCTAAAAAGAAAGAAAATCCCATAGCCAAAGCTGCTGAATAAAGAGGGGAAAGAAACTAAGCTGGAACTGTCACCACCTCATTCATTGCTCTCCCTTCCCGAAGCCCTCCCAGGATGAAAGGGGAACATTCTCTGCCATTTCATGCTCTCCAGTCCTGTGTTTTCGTCAGGCATTCACAGCGCACAGTCTCACCCTGTGTCATTCAGATCCTGGAGAAGGACTGCTGTGCCGCTGTTGTTTATGTGAGGGGAACAGACATTATGTTCAATGAGATCAGCAATGACCCTCCTTGAAATAAAAATTTTTACAAAAACATATACTGTACAGCGATTTTTAAAAGTAGAGCTAGAAAGTAGTTCAACTTACTAGATCCTTGTCAAGGCCAGTGCATCAATTAATTTTCAGGTTACTAGCCTGCTGGCTCCCCCACCACCATCACCACCACCACTACCTGCCACTCATCATTATCATTTTACCAGCAAACTCTGCAATTACCACCATCCCACAACAATCCTTTAAAAACAAACAAAAAAATTGGACATAATTTAACTTATTTTACAACATTCTACTGCCATCCCTTATTGTTTTATTAGTCCCTCCCCCCCAACCTGGTGCCCTAGGCCAGTGGTTCCCAACCCTGTCCTGGAGGAACACCAGGCCAATTGGGTTTTCAGGCTAGCCCTAATGAATATGCATGAAGCAAATTTGCATGCCTATCACTTCCATCATATGCAAATCTCTCTCATGCATATTCATTAGGGCTAGCCTGAAAACCCGATTGGCCTGGTGTTCCTCCAGGACAGGGTTGGGAATCACTGCCCTAGGCAATCGCCTAGCTGTTAGGCCGGCTCCACTCCGTGTAATATTTCTCCGAACAATAGGTAGTTTGTTGTGCCACACACAACAGAGATGAGCAGTGTGGTTGTTCAGATATCCATTCTTGCTTTCTAGTGGGAGGGGGAAGGGATTGTTTAATATGATATTACACACGAGAATCCTGATTACCAAAATACCGCCCAAAATCCCCCCCCCAAAAAAAAAACAACAAACATCACCCCCTCTCCCTAACCCCAAGTGAGCGAAAACTAAGAAACATCCAAGCCTGCCCTCCAGCAAAAAGGACAAGTGCAGCGCTGTGAGATTCCACTTACAAGGAGCTGACGTCGCTGGGGATGGCTTTCGGCACCCAGGAAGACCCGACACAGATGATGGATTCCCTGGAGCAGCTGCATGTGGAGGGGCATCTGACGACCTTCTTCGCCCGGACCTGGCGCAGGACGCAGCCGAGCAGCGCCAGGAGCAAGAGGGGTCGCCCGAGCAGCGCCCTCATCCTGCCCTCTCGCCCCCGCCCGGCCAGCGACACAGACTGAACCCGGTTGCCTGGCGGGCAGCGGCTCTGCAGGCTGGCATCCCACGCGCTCCCCGCTCTGGGGCTGAGGCTCTGCGCCGCGCTCTGCTGCACGCGGCTCCTGACATCAGCACTTCAGCTGCAGCTTTTCCTGGCCAATGAATAATTTAGCGACGACTCCATTCGGGCGAGTTTTAAATATAACCCCCCCCCCCCCAAGTCGCCAGTGTTCAGCCTCCGTTAGGGCATCCTCGGCTTCTCCTTGAGCAAGCGAGAGGTGCGGGGAGCCTGACCTTGCGGGGGCGAGTCTCCACGTGCCCTGCTCGGGGGTGAGGGGGAGGCAACACGTAATCAGACTTTCTTTTCTTGCACTTGTGTATCTTCCCATCCGTTCTAAAGGGGTAACAATAAAGCCTAGGCAATAATGAATCAGACATTAAAAATAAAATATAACGTGCTAGTATGGTAATCATTCTCCAGCACTCCTTCTAAATGAATTTATAGGGGTGTTCAGGGGAACACATTTAATAATAAATAACAATAACACATGTATTTTTCTTTCATGCTTCACTCTTAAAGCTGTTGCAACCAATACAAAACGCAATGAATTTATGTTGTCTTTTCATTTAGGTTTTATATAATTTGTAGCGACACTTATTAAATATGTTTCTTTTTATTTTAGCCACTTAGGGGTGATTTCATACCAAAGCACTTAAAATATTTTTTAAAATCACATATTTAATGCCTATTTTATAAAGATCATATTAAAAAAACCCAAAACAAAACTGTGAATTTACATTTGTGGACCATCATACTTGAAGTGATTATCGGTCCAATGGCCATATACCAGATTGGTTTGAAAAGTTTGGTAAAAAAGCAAGTTAAAAAACATACCCCCTCTTCTACAAAGCTGCGCTAGCGGCTGCCAGGTGGCAACAGCCCCGAAGCCCTTTATTTCTCTATGGGCTTCGGGGCTGTTACCACGCGGCTTTGTAGAAGAGGGGGATAGTCTCCAAGGAGGTCTATACCCTTAGGGCTCCTTTTACTAAGTTGCGCTAGCCTAGCCTCCATAGAGCTTGCATTAGTATTTTTCGTTTAGTGTGTGGTTTGCACACGCTAATCTTTTGTGTGCGCTAAAAACACTAGCGCACCTTAGTAAAAGGAGCCCTTAGCGGTGTCCAATGTCGGTCCTTGAGGGCCGCAATCCAGTCGGGTTTTTAGGATTTCCCCAATGAATATGCATTGAAAGCAGTGCATGTATATAGATCTCATGCATATTCATTGGGGAAATCCTGAAAACCCGACTGGATTGCGGCCCTCGAGAACCGACATTGGACACCCCTGCGCTTAGTTCAATGAGTTTCCAGTTTGTTTGGGGTTGTGTTTTTTTGGGAGAGGAGGTTACGTATGGTAGGAAAAATAGATTATGAAAAAACTGTATAGCCTTCGATTGAGATTCGGCTGTTTAAATTGCCTTTTTACCAAACTTTTCAAACAACCCTTGTACAAGGGGCCACTGAAAAGTTCTCAGCCCAACCAACAAAGTTGCAGCAGTCTCTATGGAGGGCTATACACTTAGGCCCTGATTTTGTAAAGGGCCGTCCTGATTTTAGGCAGCTGTAGGCGTCCTACAGCTGTCCAATCAGCCAATCGGGATGCACGTTTTTTTTAAAAATGCTCCCCAGGCAGGCCGCCTATATTGAAGGCGCCTCCGGGAGCCCAGGGAGACCCACAAAACGCCTAAGCTCGCCTAAGGGCCTTAGGCGAACCTAGGCGGACCTACGCGTCTCCCTAGTAGAGGAAGAGACGCTTAAAATGTAGGCCAGCAAAATGCTGGCCTACATTGTAAGTAGATGCGGCCGCTATACTTATCGCAGCAAGGGATCTCCCTGCTGCAATAAGTAAAGTGGACGCGGACGCCTGTCCGATCACCGGCAGAAGGGTGCCCAACCCCTCCTGCCAGAACGCCGCCCCCTCCTCCCGAAACTCTAGATCGCCAGCAGGAGGGCCTTAGGATTAGTGGGGATGGGCAGACCCGCTATGCCTAAGGCCTGATTGGTCCAGGCTTCTAGAGCCTGGGCCAATGAGGCCTTAGACTTAGTAGGGATGGGCTGGGAAGGGGCGGGCTTGTCTCATTTCGACGAGGCGGGCCTGTCAGCTGGACGGCTGCAAGACCCGTCCAGCAGGCCAACATTTAAAGGTTAGTTGGTGGGGGGAGGTTAGTTGGGGGGGAAGTTAGGGGAGTCATCAGGGGGGAGGTCGTTAGCATGCGGGGTCCGAAGGGGGTCCGGCTTTCCGGCAGGAGGGGTTCGGCACCCTCCTGCCAGCGATTGGGAGTTTGGGGGGGTGTTCCGGCAGGAGGGGTTCGGCACCCTCCTGCCAGCGATCGGACAGGCGGCTGCTATACTTATCCCTTGCCGTGATAAGTGTAGCGGCCGCGTCTACTCTAAACTGATTCTCTAACTGGCGTCTGTAACATGGATGCCGGTTACAGAATCGGGGTTAGTGTAGGCCTGATTCTGTATAGGACACCTCTCCCGGGCGTCCTATACAGAATCAGGGTCTCAATCCATTGATTTCCACATTTTCATTCTGTTGGAAAAATACCGAATGAACAAAGTGGAAAATCGCTGGACTAAGTGTATAGCCCTCATAGAGACTGCCCCAACTTTGTTGGTTGGGCTGAGAACTTTTCAGGCCCCTCGTATAGCTTCTATCTTATAATCAATAGTCCATCAATACAAAGGATTTTTTTCAGGAATATTTTTTTACTTCTTTTTAAACTATTATTTTCATTCATTCAAAATCACCCATAGTGCATAATTTTATAATACTGGTATATTATGCACCATTCGAGCAATCACTCTGCTTCAGGCTGTATTATATGCTTCTTGCCATATTTTCTACAATCAATTAAACTTAAAATCAAGTCTACAAAAAATCCTCTGGACTGACGGACGGACGATTATAAGGTAGAAGTTGTGGGGTCAATGTTCGTAATGATATTCTTTATTTCTAATTTTCTATACCACTACAACTGACAAGCAGACCTCTGGTGGGGGAGTGGGGGTTACAGACTAAGTAAAGGAGAAAATGAACTTCGTGTTTTGATAGGATAATGAAGAAGATAAATCAATCCATCAGACCTAGTAAAAGGGAAGTAAGAGAGTGAGGACTGGAAGGGAGAAGGAGGACGTGAAAGAAAGAGAGAGGACAAAAGAGAAAATGGAAAGCGATTCAGGGGATACACGATAGATTACCCATAGGCCTGCCTAAAAAAGTCAGGTCTTAATGGCTGCTTTAAATTTGTGAAAAGAAAGTTCACAATGAATCTCCAAAGTGAGCTTGTTCCACTTTGCAGGTACATGAAAGTACAAGGCAGAATGTCTTGTATAAATCTCAGGTAGAATCATACACTGGTGGCCGATGGAACAGAGAGTACCAGATGAGAAATACTGGATGGTGAGGGATGAAAGGTATGAAGGCTGTCCTAAGTGAAAGGCTTTAAAACTAACAGAAGGATTCTGCATTGAACATGAAAGGAGTAGCCAAAGATGGTACTTAAGAAGAGGAGCAGAATTTCTTGGCCATTTAAATCACTTCTCCGGGACTACTCAAGCATATTCAGCAGCATTTAACTAGATAGTGCTGCCAAAAATTTCCCATTAGCACCTAAGCCAAAACCATTTTATGGGTATTTCAGGGGCAAAGTCAGCACTTACCGGCTAAGTTTCCAAGTTTATTTACATTTTAATATACCAACCATCAACGTGTATCTGGCCGGTTTACAAAGCTAAAAGCATAGTAGTAAATAAATTTTTTTAAAAACTGGGTAAAAAAGAAATAGGTAAAACATGAAGTAGACGAAGACAATGACGTATATGGACGTATAGGAGAGAGTGGGAGAGGAAAGTTTATAATTGCATCATAAAAATAAAAGTAATTGAAGGTATGAGGGGAGGGGAAAAAAGCATCAGGGAAGGGTGTCGCTTCATAGAAGCGGTTCTTTTTGTGGAGTGAGTTACTGTTGAAAAGGGGTATTGTTAAGCGCTATGGAATGCATCTTGAAATAAGAAAGTTTTGAGTTTAGTTTTTAATTTATCAAGAGAATTTTCTTGGCGAAGGTGAAATGGCATGGCATTCCAAAGAGTTGGGGCTGTAATGGAAAAGTTTGTATTTCTAGTGTAATAAAGTTCCTTGATTGGAGGAACAGTCAATAAATTCTGGTCTACCGATCTAAGGGTCCGTGGTGAGGAGTAGGAAATAATGAGTTTATCAAGAAAAGCTGGTGAGCGCGTATGTTTAAGGAAACCACATAAATAGGACCGAATGAAACAGAGTCCTATCTTTCCCCCTCCCCCCTTTTTACAAAACCGTGATAGCAGTTTTTCAAGTTTAATGATTTTTTGATTAATCGCTTAATCATAATTCAAAGCGATGTATAATTTAAAATACATTCAGAGGGAAACAATACAATACAAACTTTAAAAAAGATTAAACATATAATACAAATCAAACTTAAATAATAACATAATATTAGAAATGGTTCAACATATTCATAACAAAAGGTAAAAAGGGGAAGTGAAATACAGTTCATGATAGAAAAGTAGAACAAACAAAGGAAAAGAACATTGGGAAGGTATGTAACAGTAAAATTTAAGATTTAAAACAACAGTTTAAAAATTAATAAATCAAATGCCAAATGCATCTTTAAAAAGAAATGTTTTTAAATTACTTTTAAATTTTCCCAGATCATGCTCATTTCGTAGAAAGATTGGGAGGGCGTTCCTATGAGCATCAGGAGCATCGCAGAGCATTCAGCGTGCAAGCCTGCATTAAAAACCACTATCGGGGTTTTCTAAAAGGGGGGGAGGAGTTATGTGGTTCACCTTAGTTGGTTAAGTGTGGAATATCATGCTAGGCCCCTTCTTATCTTTCAGGAAGGCTCTGAAGACAGTCTTGTTCGCCAAACATTTTGGAAATTAATTATTCTACTTTTTCCAAATTGGATTTCTTTTGTATTACTCTATTCTTAATTTTAACCGAGTTGAGCTCCAAATTGGTTGATGACCTGGTGTATAAAACTAAGTTTTAGTTTAGCCAGTATAGTTTAGATTTTATCTGGCCTCATATGCCCAGATATTCAATGCTGGGCATAAAGCCAGCAGCAGACAATAAAATGCTGACCATTGCTGGCTGATATCAACCCCTATATGGCCATGTGATACATTTTATTTGTATTATGAAAGAGATATTTTGGAAATAAAACAGAATCACCAGCTAAAAAAAAAAATTATTGCTTCAAGTATGTTGGTCCACTACTTCCTGAACAAAAGCAATAGGGATGTTCATTCATTAGCACTTATTTGATTCATTAATATTCCTTATAAAATTTACCCCCCTCCTTTATGAAGCCGCATTAGGCTTTTTTGTTGCCGGCCACAGCAATAAGAGTTCCAGTGCTTATAGAATTCCTATGGGTGTCGGAGCAAATAATGCCATGTCTGGTGATAAAAAAG